>NW_026515669.1:1800000-2155284 GCF_025526975.1 Fimicolochytrium jonesii
TGCATCGGACACTCCCAGCTTCGCCAGCGCGCTCATCGTCTGCCGTTTGGGCGTGACGTTCTTGTCGATGGGCGGGATGTGCAGGTACTTGGCGCGGATGGTGGGGTTGTTGACGGCGAGGACTTGGAGGAGGGAGATTAGGTTCGCGGCTATCCAGTACATGAAGACGGCCTAAGAGGAGGATGGGATGGGGATTAGTGCGGTGGGACCGGGAGGCGGAAAGGGGAAAGAAAGCACTTACCGCGGGGAGTTGGGCGGTGAAGAAGAACCCTCCGACCATGAGGGCGCGGAGAAAGTTGCGCATTCCGCTGGGCATGGGTCGGCCTCCGCTTTCGGCGCCGAGCTAAATCGGAACAACCGAACAATCAGAAGGAGGTTGGAACTTCCCATCGGTATCAAAAAAAATCCCACAACGAAGCTTATTCCGAGTAAACCCACCTCCAAAGTGGCCATCAATCCCACCACGGCAGCCAGGGGCAAAATATAAGTCGGGTCCGCCACAGTCAAATCCGTGAACCAAAACGCACCGCCCGTCTCTAACCCGGGTACAGGCGCCGCAACCATCTTCCTAATCCCCAAGAACGCAAACAACGCCACGGGTCCTTGGATAACACCCCAAAACGGTGAGAAGAAGCTAACACCCGCGTCCTCATGCAATTTCAACAATTTCTGCCTCGTGCGGGTCTGCTCCACCATATCTTTGTTGGCGCTCGCGCGCATCATCTCGGCTTTGATCGGTTCCGTCTGCGGGGAGATGTTGTGCAGGATGGCGCCGGCGCGCAGGCCTTTTAGTGTCAGTGGGAGTAAGGCAACGCGGAGGAGGATGGTCCCGACCATTAGGCTGGCCCACCAGGGGAGGCCAGTGGTTACGTAGACGGCCTCGAAGAGTTTTTGGCACCAGCCGGAGGGTGTCCAGTTGCTTGCGAGGCCGATGAGTTTTAGGTCGCCGATGTGGGTGATGGCTGTTAGTGTTGATTGGGTTGTTGCGGTGTCGATGAGGGTTGTTGTGGTGGTGTCGAGGACGGTGGGGTCGACGATGAAGGATGGGGTTGTGCTGCTTGCGCTGAAGGCGGTGGAGGCTGCCTGGCCCGCATCTACGGTCGTTTCCACAATCGGTGAAGGCGAGGCTGGTGGTGCTGGTGATGGTGATGGTGCCGCCCCAGGTGCGGTGGCCTGTACAGTCGCTGGAGGAGGGACAGCGCCTGTCGGTGGTGTTGGTACGGGTACGACGTCAGGGGCGACGACGGCCTCTTTGGGCTTTGAGGACCAGAAATACGTTCGGGAGGAAGCCGCGAACGCTCCGGCATCGGGTGTTACATTTCGTGCGCCGAGCCCAACAAACAACAATCGAGACCGACTTTCTATCCGCTGGAGCGAGGAGACATTCCGGCTGACAACGTTGATCCGCGACGTGATGACCCTGTTGTTGAAACAAAAACGCACAGTTAGCCAAGTGCGATCGCGAGCAAGTCAGGCAATCGGCATCTACCTTTGCCCGGCTTTGGGAAACTGAGGTCCACTTTGACCCACTGCTGAGCGCAGCAGCGACACACTAGTCTTCAACATGGCGTTCGTAGCTGTGTCCTAATTGTCACAGGTATAAGGGGAGGTGGACGATCTCCTTCTTGAGCCGTGTGAAGGACGACTTTTTCGCCCGGTGACTTCTTGCTGTACACGCTCGCAGAATAGTCCAGGCAGGGACGCCGCCTGTGTTCTAGCAAGCTGCTGCCGTGCTCAGGATAGGCTTCGGCTTGCGTGTCGCTAACCACGACGTTGCAACTTGCACCTTGCAAAGAAATGGCGAGTTTTTGAACTTTCCGTCGTCGCAAGATTTCGACAGTACGCTTGCAAAATGGAGCAGCCCTGTCAATGCGGGTGAATCAGCGTGTTCTCCAGTCGGAAATCATCCCATCGGCGTGTGTCATCACCTCTCCAAATTCCCGCTGCCCTTCCCCATGACCCCCCTTTCTCAACTGCCCACGCAGCCTGCCCTCGCAGAGTCTATGCGAGAAAAACATATCACCACTCCTGCACAGCACCGTCGTCTACAGCACTGCTCATAACACTCTAGGAAACCCGCACGACCCTCGCCGAAGAACACCCCACGATTGCCTCGCTCTCCCAGGCAACGTAGATAGCGAGCTCGTAGTGCTTCAACGCAAAGTATACCACTCCTACCCAAAAAGCATACGCTGGTAGCCGACTGTATTCCGAAGTGGATTATTCAGCCTTGACACGGCGTTAGTCGATAAGCGAAACGTGGGCTCTTTTCCGTCCTTTTTTGGAGCCGGAGTTTGAGTTTTTCGCGATAACTTACCGCGGCGCCGAAAGGGACGTACGAAGCAAAGGACGTACGATTTCAAAAGGCAAAGCCGGATTCCAGTCTACGTAAGAGAACTACCTCCCCATCGTGAAAACATACACAATCGCTAACTCCACGTCCTCCCCGAAGTCCACAAACCGCATCATCCACACCTCACCATCAAAAATGGGAATCATATTCAAACGCTACCTAGACACACCGACCCACAACAACAGCCGCATATTCGGCTGCTCGGAATGCAAGACGCATATGGCGACTACCGAGGATATCGTGTCAAAGGTGTGTACACATACTTTGAATTTTTGTTTGCGATTGGGATTGGGATTGATTCCTTTTGGGCTTTTGGTTTCAGGCGTTTCAGGGAACGACCGGGCGGGCGTATCTTTTGCAGAGTGTGTAAGCAACACCTCCCAGTAATGGTTTCTCTTCGGTGTTTGCTCTATCCTAAAGCATCTCATAGGGTGAACGTGATTGAAGGCGATCTACGAACAGCAACCATGACCACAGGCGTCCACACCGTCAAGGACATTTTCTGCACCGCGTGTCAGACGCTTGTCGGGTATGTGACTATCGCTTAATGCATCTATGGACCCGCGAACCCATCTGCTGATACCGACGTTTCGTATCCCCACTCATCAGATGGAAATACGTGAGTCCCATCCTCGCTACGACGCTGATGACGCGCTAGATCTTCCCAACTGACAGCTATCAATCCCATCAGGAACACGCACACGAAGACAGCCAAAAATACAAAGAAGGCAAATTCATCCTCGAGCGGCAACTCGTCTGCGAAGTCATATGATGCTTTTCCTTTCATCAGTTATCATCTCCGTACGACCCCCGACTGTTCTCTCCCCTTTCGCCATCTCATTCACGCCTTCTCCACTCTCAGTTTTGTTTATTGTTTTGTTTTGTAGTTACGCACGCCAGTTTTGCTCGTATGGGAAGGCTACTGTACTGGCCTTTCTTTTCGCTGATCCCCGTACTCTCCGATCAGCAGTTTTTGTTTGATATGAAATCTAAGTTTTCTGGTTTATCTTGTGAGCGGTATGAGGTTATGCGCTGGTTCGTAGATACATTCTCTTCACGGAACCCCATTGAAATATGCCATCCAGGCCTGTTGCAGTAAAGAAACAACTCTATTTGAAGCATCGAGTACATTAGGGATCTGCACAGATATGGGGGACAAGAGACGGTGACGAGGTGCATCGCTCTTAAAAAAAGAGGAGGTGAACGGAGAGACACGCCACGGAGAGTTTCGGTTTAAAAAGATGTCTTTTTTGCTTTTTCTTTGTGAATGGAGGGGGGGTACCACGATGATAAACAAGGGTGGGAAACAGAGAGTTTCCTCCACATCTTCACACATCACGGACTCCCCATCTCAAACATTTCCACCATTTCCGTTGTACATCAAATCTGCAATTTCCCCATTTAACCCCTTTTCTTCAACATATTGCTCAACCACTCCAACCCCTCATAAAGCCCATCCCCAGTCGTCGCGCAGGTCGCCTGGATATACCACTGGCGTTGCCTGAGGGCGTTGAGGCCGAGTTTGTCGGTAATTTCGGGCGCGGTCATGGCGTTGGGCAGATCCTGCTTGTTGGCGAATACAAGCAGGACGGCGTCGCGGAGCTCGTCTTCGTTGAGCATTCGTTGGAGCTCGTCGCGCGCTTCGCCGACACGGTCGCGGTCGTTGGAGTCAACGACGAAGATGATACCTTGGGTGTTTTGGAAGTCTGAGGGAGAGGGGGGATAGGTGGGTTAGACAATGGTCGCTGTGGTGAATGAATGGGAGTGAATTGGACTTACAGTGTCTCCACAGAGGACGGATCTTGTCTTGACCTCCGACATCCCACACGGTAAAGCTGATGTTCTTATACTCGACCGTTTCCACGTTGAAACCTTTCAAAAACGGAACAATGTGAGCCCGAATTTGCCTTATCCAGTTTCAGGTCCCCGACCACACAGTAAAAATTGGGGTTCCGCCATGTACAAAAATACCGCCACCCTCGCGGATTCCTCCCCTCAAAAGACCTAGATCACCGCTCCAACCCTGACAAAAACAAATCGGCACTCACCAATAGTAGGAATCGTCGTAACAATCTCACCGAGCTTCAGCTTGTACAAGATAGTGGTCTTACCAGCGGCATCAAGACCCACCATCAAGATCCGCATCTCTTTGTGGCCCCATAGGCCCGCAAAGAGTTTCGAGAAGGAGAGACCCATCTTGTTTTTGCGTTACTGAGTGGGTAAATCGGGGAGTTCGTTGCTTTGTTGGGTTAGACGGAATGGGTTGTAGACGGACGGTGGGAGGGAGTCCGAGCTGTGAAGGAAATACGAGATGGGTATTGAGGATTAGTGAGGTGCGGTGGGAATGCGAACGCGGAGATTTTGAGCGTTTGGCGGAGATGTGCATAGCAATCGCGAAGGGGCAATCCTATCGTTAAAACGAAGTGCCTTGGCGCCGGAGCTCCAAGAATCATAACCTCCTTCCTGTCCTCCAGCGGTTGCCCCGCTCGCGCCTCCCCAGCGATGCTGTCCTAGCCGAGCGTTCCGCACATACATACCTGTGTGTTTGGGGTTTGCAGATTAAGATTGCAGAATGCGAAGGAGGGTTTATTGGCGGCGGGTCTTCTGGGCGTTCCTAGCGAGCCGCAAACGCAATGAATGGTACTGTAAACAGATGGAGGAATAAGTCACCGCCCTGCCGCCGCCGTCCTGCGCATGTGGTGGAATGCTGTGACTTCTTGTTCCCTAGTCCCTTAGTGCCAGAATCTGTTGATGATGACGGACGTGGCGGCTGGGAGGCTTATGTGGCGCGTTGTCACTTGTGTGTCATGACTTGCCACGCTTCTTGAACTTGGAGTTTGCCGTCCACGTTGACTGTTTGCAACTTGCAACGTTTGGGCCCATCACGACTCCAAAGACCCATTTTCCCACGCAATTACCACTGCTCCTTTCGAAGTAAAAGAACCCATTCCAATCTCAGCAGCGGCAGGCCCTCCCTTTATCTCCCTTATCAAAACCCACAGCACCTCGCTCTTCGAACCATCACCGACACATACCCCCAAGATGAGTCGCCCATACGGCAGCCCAGCGGTGGCTACTTCCGGAGGAGGGGGCGGTAGTCTTAGAGGACAGCCACGATTGAGGGTTGCAAAGTCGCCAAACGAGGCCATGGCGAGGACGAACTGTGTGTTTGTTAACCCGAGAGATATTGACCCGAATGCGAGATTTGTTCTGTTGGAGGATAATTACGCGTTCAACGTGAGGTAAATGAGCGACAGCGAGCGATGGTGGTTGTCTGCGGCGGGCAAAGGGAGCGTGGGAGCGAGAGAGAGTTGCGACTGTGGACTGTGACGAGCGAAGCGAGACGCAGGGATGCTTGAAAGAGGCTAGCCATGGGTGAGTCTGGGAGACCGAGCGAACGCCGTCGCGAGCGAAGCGAGCCACATCTCGTCAAAGGCGCAAGGCGCCGCTAACCTTTCTGGTTGAAGATGGTTGATGAATCGTTGATGGTTGATGTTGAAGTGTTTGGATGGTCACTGATGGGTTGATGGTCAATGGTTGATGGTTGATGGTTGATGAACTTTGATAGTTGACCGACCTACGTCGTCCCTTTATGAACAGAACCAGCGATGCCGTACCTCCCGGAGAGATCTTCACGACATTGTTCCATCGGCGTTTCGGGTCTCTGTCGCTGAATCAGGAAGTCAGTGTGTGGCCCTTCGATCCGGCGCAGGAGAACCCAAACTGTTTCATGGGGACCATCGACCTTCAGGTGGGGATGACCTTCAATGCCCAGCATCCCAGAAGTGCATGCTAACGCGACGATACAGGTTGGCTTCTTGAAAAGAAACTTCGAAACAGCAGAGCTCTTCAACGTCCAAGAGATGGAACAGATCTTCCGCGCATCGTTCGACGGGCAGATCTTCGCAGTCGGCCAAACGGTCAACTTTGATTTCCACGGCACGGATCTGTTGTGTGAAGTCGTCGGGATCACCCCAGTGGACTTTGAGCAAATCGCCGGCAGCGGGGCGGGACAGATGGGTGTGGCGAGCACAGCGAGCGGGACGCAACAGGGTGCAGGCGCTGCTGCAAGATTGTCCCGTGGGATCTTCCTCAACCAAACGATCATCCACTTTGTGAAAGCGAGCGACTCGGCGATCAAGTTGAAGGGAGAGAAGAAGTCAGTGGTGAAAGATCAGTCATTAACCCATCGGACAAAGATAGAAAGCTAAAAGTTGTTACGGCGCTAGGTCTGCTGCTCCAAACGCTCTGCTGCAGCCGAATTTCAGCTTTGAGGATTTGGGGATTGGAGGGCTTGACCATGAGTTTTCGCAAATCTTCCGGAGGGCTTTTGCGTCTAGGATTTTCCCGCCATCTATCGTCGAAAAGCTTGGGATTCAGCACGTCAAAGGTCAGTGTCATGACTGATGACATGCGATTTTGGGAGGCATCTGCGGAGTCAGCTGTCTGTAGTGTCTGCCCGCCAATGCTCCATCATGGTCTTTAAACTGGACTCCTTCGCGCCAGGTATCCTTTTATACGGACCACCGGGAACGGGTAAAACGCTCATGGCGCGTCAAATCGGCAAAATGCTCAACGCCCGCGAACCACAAATCGTCAACGGACCTGAGATCCTCAACAAATACGTCGGACAGTCTGAGGAGAACGTCCGGAAGCTGTTCGCAGCTGCGGAACAGGAGGTCGGTCTCAATGCTTGGTCCTTAAGACAGGAATAGTCGGTCTATTCGAGCGAGGCTGAATTGCTTTTTTTTGCACATAGTATAAGGCGAAAGGGGAAGAGAGCGGATTGCATATCATTATTTTCGACGAGTTGGATGCTATTTGCAAACAGCGTGGGTCGAAGAACGATGGAACAGGTGTTGGGGACTCTATTGTCAACCAGCTGCTGTCCAAAGTAAGCTCCCTCATTCGTCACGCATCCACGCTCGAACATGCAGCTTACTGCCATCACTCAACCCCGCACCCATAGATGGACGGCGTAGAACAACTCAACAACATCCTCATCATCGGCATGACCAACCGCCTCGACATGATCGACGAAGCCCTCATCCGCCCCGGCCGTCTCGAGATCCACATGGAGATCAACCTCCCCGACGAAAAAGGCCGCCTCCAGATCCTCAACGTCCACACGGCGCGCATGCGCACCCACGAGCTCCTCGAGCACGACGTCAGCCTGCAGGAACTCGCGGAACGCACCAAGAATTTCTCGGGGGCCGAGATTGCCGGGTTGATCAAATCGGCTAGTTCGTTCTCGTTTAATAGGCATATTAAGATTGGGGCGTCGGTTGCTGTGGATCAGGATTATGAGAGTATGAAAGTGGCAAGGGAGGACTTCATGTTGGCGTTGGAGGAGGTGCATCCGTCGTTTGGGGTGGCGGAGATGGAGTTGCAGCAGTGTGTTGCGAATGGGGTTATCAAGTATGCGCCGCATATCGAGGTGAGTGGGGTGGTCGAAAGGCTGGTCGCGACGGGTGACGGCAATGCTGACTGCTATATCACCGCAGCGCATCTTATCGGATGGCCAACTCTTCATCGAACAAGTCAGGCGCAGTAAACGTACACCTCTCGTTTCCGTGCTCATTCACGGTATGAAAGCGGATTCGGACTGCAACCTCGAAATGTGGTTTCATGGATTCTAAAACCTTTTCATCTTCTCTCCTAGGCCCATCGGGCGCCGGCAAAACCGCCCTAGCAGCCACAATCGCCATGGCGAGCGACTTCCCCTTCATCAAGCTCATCTCCCCGGAAAGCATGGTCGGGTTCACGGAGCAGGCTAAGATGAACCATATCAGCAAGGTACGATTGTGCTTTCGCCCTTTACATACCCACAGCGCACGATTGCCTGACGGATTATTTCTTTTGCAGATCTTCAACGACGCACATCGGTCAGAGTTCAGTTGTATCGTAATTGATAGCATTGAGCGCGTACTGGACTGGGTCGCGATTGGGCCTAGGTTTTCGAATACGGTTTTGCAGACGCTGATGGTACTGCTCAAGAAGCCGCCAATGAAGGTATGAAATCAATCACAGCACCCATAATCCTATTATCCCTCATCCCCATCTCACCAACGCCTCATTTCTTTCACACATCACAGAACCACCGCCTCCTAATCCTCGCGACAACAAACCAACGCCACGTCCTCTCCCAAATGGACCTCACCGAAGCCTTCGCCGCCTCCCTCTACACCCCCCACATCTCCACCCTCCCCGCAATCGACACCGTCCTCCGCGAACTTGCCACTTTCAGCGACACCGACCGCCGGCGCGCGATCGACGCCCTGAGGAACGCGGATGTGGAAGCGAGGGGACTGGCGATCGGTGTGAAGAAGTTGTTGATGGTTACCGAGATGGCGGCACAGGATAGGGAGGATCCGGTGGAGAAGTTTGTGAATTCGGTGTTGGATGAGGGGACGAGTGGGGGTGGTGGGGGGAGGGAGGGGGGCAGGGAAGCGATTTCGATTGCGTGAGCGATGGGAATAGGCATTTTTTGTGACGCATGCTCTTGCGAGATAATCAGACTCGTTGTAGCGCCTCTGTGGATCTTTTTTTGTTATGAACATTTGCATTTTCTGTAACTTGTGCTTGAGAAGCCATTTTTTCTAGCTATCTATGTTGCATTGACTGAACACGTGTGGATTATACTCTCAGCTCCACTCTCCGTCGCCCACCCCAGGGCGAACGTGTGGTAGATGGGGATCACATAATTGGCACGAGCCCTCCTAACATTGAATCCCTGACTCGGGATACCACTAAGACGCAGGCCTGGACGTTCCCCATCGGTTGATTGGGCGGCATAGCGTGCGGCTGAGAATAAACACGATGCGAGGGAATGTGTCGATGTCCGTGGCGAATTGTCGGTATTGATCCCCCCACATGAAATCACCAAGGGCCCGACTGGTGGGGCATCAGCTGCCCAGCGTCTTAGTCTGCGATCTGCGCCGACGATATCCGCGGTCTGACCACTTCAGATGTCGGTTCGCACGTTTTGAACCCACCCGGTGTTCGGTCGGGTACTTGCAGCTACGCCGACCTCTGTACGTCCCCAGCCGACTATACGGGCCTGCGATATGTAATCGGCCTGAGGGGCGGGGTTGCGTCCTCTACCATGAATTGCAGGACTAATCGAGGTCGCATTTTGATGATATACGAGCCCCTACAATGCTTGCGATGTGCCCTCAGGGAACCTGCTCCGCGCCCGGTCCGTCAACGTACAGCGACTTGCTCGCATCAGCAGGGAGATGCCTCGCACGCCCGCAATCCCTGCATGTCGTTTTCACGCCTTTCGTTCCCGCCTTGACTACAAAACAACCCGGAAAGTCAACAACACCAAACCAATACGTTCAGCACAGCAACGAGCGAAATCCCTCACCGGCAGACTTAACATCAGCATTAACCCCAACAACCAACACAGTCCTACAATACTTGCAAAACGTCCGCTTAACCGCCGGATGCGACCTCAACACCAGTTTCTTCTGCACCACGTGGTACGTCTGCGCGTAGAACCGGGCGAGAGGTCTCATATCTCCCCCTCCCTTCCCTTTCCCTCTCGCCTGCTTTGGTGCTGACTCTACTGTCGAAGTGGAGTCCGGTGCCAAGGTGACATCCGGCGAGGAAGGGGAATGGGAGAGGGGGGCGGTGTTCATGAGCAGTGCGGCCTGGTAGAGGAAGTTCATGCGCTGGTAGGCTTCGCGGTTCTCGACTTTTGCGGGGTTGGATTGATCATTGCGGCCTCCCCCGCCTCGTTTTTTGCCGCGCTGGTTGTTATCTCGACCCATTGTTATAGGGCGAATTTACTGAAGGATGGGTCGAAGGTCCAGTGGCGGGGTAGCTGCGTTTGGTGAAGCTCTTGATCTATACAGAGAGTGGGCTGTCCTTTCAGCCTTTTGCGGCTTGCGGCTGGCGTCATGGGAAAAGACACGTCCCGCTCAAAGCTGCTCAAAGCGCCCAAAAACACAATATGCCCGCCCGTCGGACTTTGACTTGCCTCCAATCTTGACCTTCAAATCCATCCTCAACTCATACACACCGAGAAGCCCACTCTCGCAACCATGCTAGACGCAGTAACAGTCCTTACAAAAGGCGGCCTAGTCCTCTGGTCCAAAGTCTACTCCCCGCTCACCAAGGGCCCCGCCGCTAACCCGATCGACAGCCTCGTCCGCACCGTCTTTATCGAGGAGAACCCGACTACGAACGCTGACGAGGGGTTTACAAAGGACGCTTATCAGATCAAATGGACTTTTGCTAATGATTTGGGGTTGGTTTTTGTGGTATGTCTGGCGCGAAGGAGTGGGATGGGTTTGTGACGTGCTTCATGAGGGGGGGCAAGATGCCCGGCGGCGAGCCAGGGCGCTAGCTAGGGCGTTTGGTTCGGTCCGGGAGTCGGACCGTTAGGGAGGGCGAACGCCTTTGCGCCAAAGGCGCAATGCTCCTCTCACCGCGGTTTTTAGCAAGCACCGGCGAGCGTTGGGTCTTTGCGAGGGAAGCGAGCTACGCTCCGCCCGCCACATTCTTGTCGCGAGCGGCGCGATCAGAGTATCGTTTCAATTGTCCGCTCCAATCACCCTTCCACCGCATCGCTCAGCCTCACCTTCACTGACATGGATTCTATATGTTCTCTTACGAAGATCGTGTATCAGAAGATCCTCCAGCTCGCCTACATCGACGAACTCCTTGAAGGCTTCAAACGTCTGTTCTGCCAGGCGTTCGCTGATGAGATCAGGGACTCAACCGCATTGCACGACTATGACTTGTTTGACGATAACTTTGAGACATTGTTACATGCGTTGGAAGCAGAGGATAAAATGGTGAGAGATGCATGGATAATGGAGGGGCACAGGCGCAAAGGCACTGACTGCTGATTCTCATGGATGCAGAAACAGAAAAGGAAAGCCCCTCGCAAATTCGAACAGACCAAAGCGTATCAGACAACACTGGCCGCCCAATCCGACACGGGCAAAGCGGACGCGACTGGGGACAAGGGTGCGGGGTCAAGACCCGCCGTGATGGAACGCGTAGACACACTCGATGAGAAGCTTATGGCTCTTGGGTTAGGGACTCGTAAAGGTGGGAAGGCCGCGAGACGCAAGCCTGGAAGCAAGTCGGGGTCGGGAGGGAAGAATAGTAGTGCTGTGAGCAGTGAGGGGTCGCCGGCGCCCAAGTAAGTACCGGATCCGAGATTGTGGTCTCATCGATGAAGTTCAGAGCATGGCAGCCGTCGACTGATGCCGTTTTGTTTTCGCTCGAGTAGCCGGTCGCCTAAACCGCAACGAACCTGGGTGAATGGAATCGCGGGAACGGCGTCATCGGAAAGCCTGGATTACAGCGACAGCAAGGCGGAGGATGCTGTCGCGTCAACGTCCGATTTGGTTGGAACTCACCTCGGAACGCGCGGTGCAGACGGCCTCTATGACGCCGCAGAAATGGACGGCCAAGACTCTGACTCCGAAGAAGACATCGACGAAACCTCCACGCCCCTCTCAACCCCCACCCGCGGCCTCTTCTCCTTCTTCCAAAACCTCACCGCCTCCCGCAAACTCACCCGCGAAGACCTCGACCCCGTCATGACCAAAATGCGCGAGCACATGATCACCAAAAACGTCGCTTCCGACGTCGCCGACCACCTCTGCACCTCTGTCATGCAAGAGTTAACAGGGAAGGAAATCGGCCGCTTCACCTCCCTCACAAAAACAATCAAACAAAACCTCGAACAATCCGTCCGCAAAATCCTCACCCCGAAAACTTCCACCGACCTCCTCCGCGATATCATGGTCGCCAAACAGGCCAACCGCCCATACACCATCACATTCGTCGGCGTCAACGGCGTCGGGAAATCAACCAACCTGTCTAAAATATGCTTCTGGCTTGTCAAGAACGACTTGAAGGTCCTCATCGCCGCCTGCGATACCTTCCGATCAGGCGCGGTTGAGCAGTTACGTGTTCATCAACGGAATTTGACCGCTGTCCAGCCCGGCGCGGTAGTAGAGTTGTTTGATAGAGGGTATGGCAAAGACCCAGCGGGGATCGCGAAAGATGCGATTGGGTATGCGGCGAATAAGGGGTTTGATGTCGTGCTTGTGGATACGGCGGGGAGGATGCAGGATAATGAGCCGTTGATGAGGGCTTTGGCTAAGGTACCGTTTCACATACCCCGCTCTTATCATCACCCACCCCAACATCCCTACTCATCCTCCAAACTTGCTTCAGCTGGTAACACTCAACAACCCCGACAAAATAATCTTCGTCGGCGAAGCCCTCGTCGGCAACGAAGCAGTCGACCAGTTGACCAAATTCAACCAAGCCCTCAAAGATTTCAGCGGCGTGCGTGACCCGCGACAGATCGATGGGATCGTGCTTTCGAAATTCGACACGATTGACGATAAGGTAACAAAGAACACCCCTAATGATACACCCCTATGATACACTGGATTGATTTATTTTTGCGTTTTCAATAGGTGGGAGCGGCATTGAGCATGACGCATATAACGGGCCAGCCGATTTTGTTTGTGGGGACCGGGCAGACGTATACGGATTTGAGGCGGATGAATGTGAGGAGTATTGTTGGGAGCTTGTTGGCTAAGTAGTGATGTAGGACGGGAGGAGTTTCTGGATGGGGAGCTGTACTTCTGTTCAATGAGGATTGAATGAAAGGGTGTATTGGGATTGATATGGAAAGTGAGATGCCTGAAAGTGGCATATGCACAGATATGCATGTCATCGAATTACGCGGCACTGCGGCTTTCCCGAGTTTCGCACTTCAAGAGATCTGCAAAACCAACGCACACTGTACTGTAACATCCACTACTGACTCACGGCGGAGTCTTCCGTCGACGACTGCACAGGAGCCCTTCCTCTCCCCGCCAACAAGCTCCGCGACTATCCGCATTTGTGATCATAGAGTGGAACAGGGTCAAGCCACGCTTCAATTCCCAGCACATACTCCTCCAAGATGTACCCCGAGTCAATGAGCCTGCACCTGACAGGTGAGAGTCCGAAACGGCAACCGGGTGGCAAAACCTGCAGCAACAAAGTTCATTCCCGCCCTTTTAATTCCCTACGTTTGGCTCACACCCATTTCCTCCGCCCCCCTACAGGCCGAAAATACTACGAAATTCTCAGCCGCGAACTGAACCACCCCATCGACAGCGCCGAATTTGCCGCCGCCCTGGACGCCCGGGACCCGTTACGACATCTCCGGAGTCAGTTCCATATACCGCTGCGGAGGGATTGTGTGCCGGAGGGGCAGACAGGTACTGCGGGCGGGAAAGATTTACGGGGACGGGGAACGTGATGATGGTGGATATTGATGGGGTCTTTGGGGGGTGCAGAGACTGAAGACCCGGATGCGGAAGCGATATACCTATGTGGGAACTCGTTGGGGTTGCAGCCGAAGCATACGCGGAAGCTGGTGGATGAGGAGTTGGATGTGTGGGCTACCCTGTGAGTATCTTCCGGGGTGGGAAATGTTTGCTGAGGAAAGGGATGGCAAGATTGGGACCCGAAGCTGATGAAGGGGGCAACAGAGGCGTACAGGGCCACTTCCGCCACCCCGAGAACCGCGAGTGGGTCACGATTGACGACCATGTTGTTGAGGAGAGCGCCAAAGTCGTCGGTAGGTGTGCGGGGTAACTCCGAGCGAGGACGATGCAAACGAAGACCGGGGGGGCGGGAACTCACTGCGGGGAATTCGGTCTTGATGGGGCAGGCGCGAAACCAAGCGAAGTGGCCATCATGAACAGCCTGACCGTCAACCTCCACTTCCTCATGGTCTCATTCTACCGCCCCACGCAACAACGGTACAAGATCCTGATGGAGAGCAAATCGTTCCCGTCCGACTACGTACGCTTCCTTCATTTCAGTCCCCCCGGTGGTATGCGACTCCACTTCCTCAACAATCTGTCCCCCCCTGAAATGTAGTACGCGATCGAATCCCAAGTCAAACACCACAACTTCCCCCCCTCCACCGCCATCATCCAGCTCTCCCCGCGCGAAGGGGAGCATACCCTCCGCACGCAGGACATTGTCGACGCGATCGAACGCGAGGGCGAGAGCATCGCGTTGGTGATGTTTAGTGGCGTGCAGTATTATACGGGGCAGTTTTTTGACTTGCATGCGATCACGAGCGCCGCGAAGGCGAAGGTGCGGGTGGCGGGCCATTTTGAGTGTGCGTGGGAGGGTGGAGATGTGCTAATGAAGCGGGCGTTCTTTTTTTTCTGGGGGTAGGGATGTGTGGTTGGATATGACCTTGCGCACGCGGCGGGGAACGTGCCGTTGAAGTTGCATGATTGGGGTGTGGACTTTGCGTGTTGGGTAAGGAACAAACGGGGGGGGGGGGGGGGGGGGGGGGGGAAGTTGTTACGCGTTGAGAGGGAGACGGAAAACTGATTCATGGGTATGGGTGTGGTTTGTTCAGTGCACGTACAAGTACCTCAACGCAGGACCCGGCGGTATCGGCGGGGCCTTTGTGCACGAGCGCCACGCCAGAGCCGATATCCCAAGGTAAACGCACTACGTTCAGCAAACTCCCCTCGCGAAATATCAGGCAAGCTAAACATACAGCTCCTCCTCTCTCTGTTCAAAACCCAGACTGGCGGGCTGGTGGGGCACGGACCCGGCGACGAAATTCGACATGTCGCACACGTTCGCCCCGATCCCGTCCGCGCTCTCCTTCCGCGTCTCCAACCCCTCCGTCCTCGCCACCGTCTCCCTCCTCGGCTCCCTCCGCGTCTTCGCTCAAACCACCATGGAGGACATCCGCGCCAAATCCGTCCTGCTGACCGGATACCTCGAGGTCCTCCTCGACGCGCTGGACTCGGACAGGTTCACGCAGCTGACGCCCCGCGACCCCGCTGCACGCGGGTGTCAGCTGAGTCTGCTGTTCAGAGAGGAGGGCGTGATGATGAAGGTGTTTGAGGCGCTGTGCAGGCAGGCGGTGATTGTGGACGAGCGCAAACCGGACGTGGTGAGGGTCAGCCCCGCGCCGTTGTATAACACGTACGCGGAGGTGTGGAGGTTTGTGAGGGCTTTCAGGGGCGCGTTGGAGACGGTGAGCGTGGGCGGGGATGCGGTGGATGCGGAGGGGCATGCGGAGAAGGGGTTTGTGACTTTGTAGAGTGGGCGGTTCGGCGCAAACGGGATCGTCCATGTAGGATATAACGATATACGGCCTCTAGATTCTATGCTTCGTCCTCAGATTTCTGATACTCTACGCTTTTCCCTGTACACTAGATTACCCGGCTACTATATACATACGCGCTCCTATCGTTCATCCTAGTCTTCATCCCACCTGGTACTCCAAACAGGGCATCCCGCCCGCCCTCCGCACACCCTCCACAAACGCCTCAACATCCGCACCCACATCGACCCCACCCGCGCGCGCCGCATCCACAACATCCGCAAACGCGGCCTGGATGAACGGGTGCCGGTGCGCGAGCGTGGCGTGCAGCGTGAGCGTCGTCGTGACGATCCCCTTCACGGCCGTGTGCGTCTCGGCCGTCCCAGTCGGATACATCGCAGCCAACGCCTCCACGCAACACAACGCGCCATGCAGCGCGTTACCGCCCGTGCGTCCGGTGAGGATGCGGGTCAGGGCGGGCAGGACGCGGGTATGTACTAGGGCCGGCGGGGTGGTGTGCGCGAGACAGCGGGCGGCGAGGGTGCGGACTGCGTACGAGGGGTGGGTCGACGCGGTCAGAAGGTGGTGTGTCAGTGGGTCGGTCGGTGGTGCCGGTGGTAGTGGTATCGCGGGAGCGCCCGGTGCTGACGACCCCGCGTGTTGGCGTCTCCTTCCCCTCCTCCCCGCCTCCAGTGTGTTCATCGGGGTCGATCGACCGCCAGCAACAGACTCCAGAACAACCAACCCGGCCACCCGCCCCATCTCCGTTCCCGTTCCGCCCAGCGCGCTGACAACAGCGGCCATCGCGGCCGGGTACATGCGAGAAAAGGCTTCGACCCGTTCCCACGCCTCCGCCTGACATAGCCCGGGTACGCCGCGCTCGAGGACCGCGCAGAGTAACAGGACCCCGGCGCTCGCTACTCCCGCCGCGGCATCGGGGGTATGGATGGAGTGTAGCGCAGCACACAGCGTCTCGCCAAACGGCATCCCCGGCCCCGTCTTTGCGTCCTTCACGAGACGATGCAAGATCGTCAACGCCATGACTGTCCTCGTTCTGTCATGTGTGTTACCGGGGTTGAGACACGCGAGGAGGGGGGCGACGACGGTTTCGTTCAGGACCGTGATGCGCTCGGTGGGGTCGGGGAAGGCGCCGTGCAGGATGGCGAGGAGGATCCGCGCGGGCCCGGATGTGCGGTCGTCGTGGCGGGGGTATACCTGCGCCTCCACGCTACTACTCGTACCCGCGGGTGAGACGATGCCCGCGATGACGGCATCCAGCCACTGCTGTGGGAGGTGGTGGTAGGTGGGTGATGTTACGAGGGCGGCGCAGAGAGATTGGAGCGATTTCTGCGTCCAGTTGGCGGCGCCCCAGTGGCGGATTTCGAGGAGGGTTTTGGTGAGGAGGTGATATGTGGTGGTTATGATTGTTTCTGTGTGGCGTGCAGAGGAGTGTGACTGTACGAGTTTGACCGCGATCGTCGAAAGAGCCAGACCTCCGGATCGGATCGTGCGCCAGGCTGCTGCGATTAGAACTTTCCGTGGAAATTCTTGCGATGCAGTATCTTCACCCGCCTGTTCGTCCTCGTCCTCCTCCCCTTCGTCATCATCACCCTCTCCCACCTCCAAAAACATCGTCTCCCTAAACACCCCCACCGCCGCCTTACACGCCTTTACAAGCCCATCCACCAACTCACGCACTAGGTTCCGGGGTACGGATTGGATGTGTGTGATATCCTGCACGACGTACGCGATACCTTCGACGGCGCCGTGGATGTTGGGTGCGGCGGATGCGAAGGTGGGTGAGGAGAGGTGGGTTGTGAGGAGGGATGAGAGGTGGGTGAGTGATGCATAGGTGGGGTGAATCACGGGATCCTTGATGTCGGAGGGAATCGCAGACTCGAGACAGGCGACCAACCGCCAGACCATCCCGCCGCGTAACCTCGCCAACGTCGACACGTCCTGGGATAAAGCCACAGCGGTGTTTATCAACTCTCCCGTCCGCGGCTGCACCGTCTTCAGCCATCCCGGTTCGTCGCGTAGGAGACTGAAGGCGGCTGCTCGGGCATACTCAAACGGATTGTGGATGACGATTTCGACTAATTGCGTTGCGATGGATTGTATAGTGGTGCGATCGTCGAGGGGGGTAGAGATACCGCGATGCAGGCCGACAAAAACCTGGAGAAGGCCGAGGGAGAGAGCAATGTGCGGGTACGGCCCGGTTACGATCGTACATTCATTCTGCAGACGCAGGACGAGCTCCACGAAGCTGTTGAGTTTATCTTCTTCTCCGCCCGAATCGCTCGTCTTCCGGAGGGATGCCCTCCTGACGGCGGCGTAGACCTTTTTGCATGCCTGCAAGATGTCATTGCGGAACTTGTTGGAGATGGGAGGTGTGGTTGTTTGCAGGAGGCATGAGCGGAGGAAGGTGAGGAACTGGGAGGTGAGGAACTGGGAGGGCTCGTTTGTTGGTGGAGCGGCGAGCGCTGCTGTGATTGTCAGCAGGTCTTGTGGGGAGGGAGGCTTCTCTGGAGGGTTGGACATTGCCGAGTGCCTTTGCCCCAGGAAGTTAGGGACGCTCTTCTCTCGACGTGTGCTGCTGCTTCTGCTATAGTCCATTCAGTCCATTCATTTCTGCTACCCACGCAGGTCACTTCTGAACGGCGTCTGGTATGTACTGTATGCGAAAGGGACCCGAAGCGGGGGGGATATGCCTGTGTTATGTCATCCAAGTCCTCGTTTAAATTCAGAATGGCTTCCCCTGGTTGAGCGAGGGAATCACGTGAGGCGTTGTGGGAGTGAAATCCGATGAGTCAGTCAGTCGGATGCAAATGGGAATCTCTTATCAGCCATCGACTCACGGGCTCAGCATCATCTCCCTCCGAGTCCCTCCCACCGCATGTGCTGCTGTGCTTGCTGTGCTGTGCTCTCGCATGGCTGCGCGGCGCGTATCCTCCATCCCTCTTCGCAATGTCGCATGTGCGTGCGCTATGACGAGCTACGTATGTACTGAGGAGCTAAAAGGCCCAAAGGGTATCGCCCCTCCCATACATACTGTATCTATCCGTCGTCGCCGAGAAGTACATATATCCATACCACTCCGTCTTCACTATCTGCTATTCGTCAGAACTGTATGTAGAGACTCCCTGGCGCGGAACCATAAGAGCATCCGCCCACTCCGCGAGGAAACTGTCTCGTCTCGCAATTCCACCCCCCCCCCCCCCCCCCCCAGGCATTCCCGGCGACGAACATTTATTCACACACAGTCATCACTAGCCATGGCCGCTGCAACCACCACCCCAGAACACTCCTTCCTCCACTCCACCCTGCAAATCCCTTCTTCTCGTAGCCCACGGCACAGTCCCGACTCTCCTTCAATGTCCGCCCGCTCAGTCGAACAACAACAACAACAACAACAAATACCCCACCCGCACCTTCTCTCCCCCTACCAAACCCTCCGCAACAACTTTGGCGCCGGCGCAATAGCCCTCTCCACCTCCTTCGCTGTCATGCACCCGCTCGATACCCTCAAAACTCGCATGCAGGCCGCTTCAAAATCCACATCACACTCAAATCTAACCATAAAGAGTTTCTTCACCCGCGATACTCTAAAGACTCTACGGAGAGGATTCACCACTAGCGTTCTGGGTGCGGCCGCACAGGGCGGGTTGAGGTGGATGACCTTTGACGCGTGCAAGACGGAGCTGTGCGCGCGGTTTCCCGAGAAAGTCCCAGAGACGACCGGAGGGACGGGGACGGGGACGACCGCGGACGGGACGAGACGAAAAAAGAACATCCTCCCATCAGCCTCCTTCATGCTCACATCCGCGGCCTCAGCGATCGCAGGCGACCTCGCATCCTCCATCGTCAAAGTACCCCGCGAAGTCGTCACTGCCCGTTTACAGACCGGTCACTACGACACACCTCCATCTCATTCCCACTCGGTACAAGGAGTTTCCAAGCCAAAGGGGGCAACCTACGCCATCCGCACCATCCTCCGCTCCGAAGGCGTCCCAGGCCTCTTCCGCGGGTTCTGGTCCCTCACCCTCCGCGACTGGCCCTTCATGATTATCCTCTTCACCACCTACGACACCCTTAAATCCGTGCATCACAATTTCGCCATCAACAACGCCCCACCCGCAGATATTGCTGATGGAACAGCAGTCTACACCCACGAGATACCCACCCTGAAATCGACGTTATTTGGCGGTCTTGCTGGGGGTCTGGCTGCGTTTGTCACCACCCCCTTTGATGTCATCCGCGCACGGATCATGACCTTCAAGGCTGCCCCAGGGACCGCCGCAGGGGCGACGCCGAATATGAGACAGATCTCTGGGATGATTTTAAGGGAACACGTTGCGAAAACGACATCATCGTCAGCAGCAGCGACAACGACGATAGCAACAACGACACCGACACCGAGAACGGCGATAAGCATGATCCCCGCAGCCTCACGCGCGTTCTTTGTGGGAGCCGCGCCGCGGACGGTGTGGTGGTTCTGTGTGTGTTCGATGTTTTTCCCGATTGTGGAGAGGTGTAAGGAGGGGTTTGATGCGCTTAGTGTTTGATTATTGTTGTTGGAGGCGGGGAGTAGCGGATATAGCACAGGGAGAGTGATGGAAGGGCTAGCGATATCGTGGTGGATCTTTTTCCCCGCTGATGGATTAGACGAAACGTCCGCTTTACTTTTACGTCCTTTTCCGTCTGGCTTGCGGGCTGTAGATGTACTGTATACTCTTTCTCTTTTATGTTTGAGTATTTATTACATTTATCTTATGGGAGCGATGCGCACAGTCTGAGCGGTGCCAATACTATGGGTTCGTGGGGCCGTCCTGGGGCACTGGCTGGGGCTTTGTTGAGAGGTGTAGTGTCCGAGGCGCAACCCTAACCCGCAGACGGCATCTCGCTAGGCGCGTGTGCAGCCATTTACTCATCCTCTCTGGTCTCTTCCCTTTCCTTTTTTTTTGCGCACTTGCACATTCCCACTCGCCAACGGACCCAAAGGCTTGCTGGCAAGTGCTCCTGCTTCTGCTGCTCCCACAACACACAGCAACAGCAGCACCCCCCTCCACTCAACCCACTCACACCCCCCCCCCTCCCCCAGCAACATGGTCGCCTCAGACACCCTCCCCGACTTCCCTACCGCCCCCACCTTCCCCTCCGAATCCCCCTCGGCCCAAGCCACCCGCCTCGCAACCCTCCTCTCCACCCCCGTAACCCAACAAGATGGCCTCTCCGCCGCCGAGCTCATGTCCCCCACCCTCTCCGGCGGCCTCACCTACAACGACCTCCTCATCCTCCCCGGCTACGTCGATTTCCCCGCCACAGCCGTCTCCCTCGAATCCCGCATCACAAAACGGTTCACCATCAAGACCCCTTTCGTCTCCTCGCCGATGGATACGGTCACCGAGACGGCGATGGCGGTCGGGATGGCCCTGAACGGGGGTATCGGCGTGATTCACCACAATTGTCCCGTGGAGGAGCAGGCGGAGATGGTGAGGAAGGTGAAGAAGTTTGAGAATGGGTTTATCACGGATCCGAAGTGTTTGAGTCCGAGGGATACGGTGGGGGATGTGGTCAGGATTAAGGAGACGCTGGGGTTCTGTGGGATTCCGATTACAGGTAAACAAAACAGAAGGGAATGTGGGACGGGGTGATAAGGCTTTAATACTGATCGAATTTCGGATTGTGTAGAGGACGGAAAACTGCAGTCTAAACTCCTCGGCATCGTGACCTCCCGCGACATCGACTTTCTCCAATCCGCCGAAGAGCGCAAACGCAAACTCCAAGACGTCATGACCACCGACCTCGTTACGGCCCCGCAAGGCGTCTCCCTCCTCGAAGCCAACACCATCCTCAAAGCCTCCAAAAAGGGCAAGCTCCCCATCGTCGACAAGGACGGCCACCTCACCGCCCTCCTCGCGCGTTCCGACCTCATGAAAGCCAGGGACTACCCCTGGGCGTCCAAAATGGCGTCCTCGAAACAACTCCTGGTCGCCGCGGCCATCTCCACGCACGAGGAGGACAAGATCCGCCTGAAAGCGCTCGTTGACGCCGGCCTCGACATTGTCGTCCTCGACTCCAGCCAGGGAAACTCCCTCTTCCAGATCGAGATGATCAAATACATCAAACAAACTTACCCGCACATGGACGTCGTCGCCGGTAACGTCGTCACCCAAGAACAAGCCCGCAACCTCATCGCCGCCGGCGCCGACGCCCTGAGAGTCGGCATGGGCTCCGGCTCCATCTGCATCACCCAGGAAGTCATGGCCTGCGGACGCCCCCAAGGGACAGCAGTCTACCGCGTCGCACAGTACGCGCGCCAGTTCGGCGTCCCCGTCATCGCCGACGGGGGTATCGCCAACGTGGGCCATATCGTCAAAGCCCTCGCTCTCGGCGCCTCGGCCGTCATGATGGGGTCCCTCCTCGCTGGCACCGCCGAGTCCCCCGGGGAGTACTACTACCACGAAGGCCAACGTCTGAAAAAGTACCGCGGGATGGGATCCATCGACGCCATGGAGAAGGGCGACGCGGCGGGCAAACGGTATTTCTCCGAATCAGACAAGATCAAAGTCGCGCAGGGCGTCGCGGGCGCTGTGGTCGATAAAGGCAGCGTGAAGAAGTTCATCGGGTATCTTGCGGCGGGCGTGCAGCACTCGTTGCAGGATATCGGCGTGACGAGCCTGGAGACGTTGAGGAGCGAGGTGTGTGAGGGGAATGTGAGGTTTGAGAAACGGACCGCGAGCGCGCAGATGGAGGGCGGCGTGCATGGGTTGCATTCGTATGAGAAACGGTTGTTTTCGTAGAAGGGGGGACTGAGCGACATGTCGTCACACGGCTGTGTTATCCACACCATCCTGCACAACCCGGCATTGCCAAATCGGGACAAACCGCTTAGTCTAGTGCCCCTGCGTCATCCCTTTCCATCTGCATCTGACCATTTCTTCCTGTATTTATCATTTCAACAAAACATACGTGCTATTTACATGACTAAAATCGACCCAGGCTTCGTTTTGAGTCTCCAAAAAATGGCGATGGCGGTGTATATATGATCACTCAAGGCCCCTTCCCACCAACAGCCGGACAGTGCCTGGCTTGCGGGTGTGGCTCTCCCCATCTCCGCGATCGCCGCTCTTCCTCCCTCTCGGACGTACAATGTAGTCGGCCTGGCAAATCCTGCCATGCATATACTGTATGAAGTACGATATCGGGGCGTGCCGCCTAGGGTGTGTCGTTGTTCACACCCCTCAATCCTCCGCGACATTCCACACAGCAATCGTGCCGGCCTCCGAGGGTTTGATCACCACATTCCTGGATTCGCAAAACCACACCAAACAATCATCAGGACGGTCAAGTCCCCCTTACTAACAACGGCAACTGAACCCAACTCACCCCCGCCCAAACTCCACACAAACGGCCTCATACCCCCCCGCCGCGAGCCGGGATGCCGCCGCCGAGAGGGAGATGATGTGCGCGGCGGAGGAACGTGGGGGTGGCCCGTGGGCTAATACCGATGTTAGTAGGCCCGGGTGTGGGGAGCGGATCGAGAAAGGACACGCCTCCTTACATGCGATGCGGAGCCCGTTGGCGTCGAGGAGGAGGAGGGAGGTGAGTTCGGGGGATTGGGAGGCGCTGTGCGGGGGGAGGAGGGGTGAGGAGGGGGATTTGAGCGGACGGGGGTGGGGGGGACTTACAGGCGGCGGAGGGTCGGTGTGAGGGAGGAGTCCATTGGTGCTGGGGGGGATTTGGGTGTGGGGTGGGATGGGATGGGGACAATGCGAATGTCAAAAGGGTTGGAAACTTTGGAGGCGGCGGACAAAACCTTAATGATCCCTCGACCACTTTGACATCCCCAACAACCTGCCCCCCCAGCTGTCATCCCATCCCGGAACCCCCTGGCCCTCCTCTCGCATGCGCAAGGCCACAGGTCCCTCCACACAACTCCTTGGAAAAAAAAACAACAACGAAAAAAATGCCACCTCCATCACGGCCCCCACCCTCCACCTACGTCCCCCTCTCCGACTTCCAATACCCGCCCCGCCCAACCAGCCCCCGCCACAATGCGAACATCACCATCACCACACTCCCGCCTAGCGACCTCCTCGACGACGACGACGACGACGACGACGACACATTCCTCGCGGATACATTCCGCAGCGCCGACGACGACCGGGGAGATCATCCCCGCCACCACACCCCGACGCGGCAGCACCATCCCCCATCCCCACGCAGACGGACGAGTTCACCGAGACGGGCGGGGGGGATCATGCCGCCACCGCTATTACATTCCCCATCGGGATCGGGATTCCGGACTTCCCCAGTGAAAGTACAACCAACCTCATCGACCTCCTCGACCCCCCCGCGGCGAACAAGCTACCTCGACGATCACTCCCACCCCGACGCCGACGCGAATCACAGCACGGTTGTGGCGCTTCTCTCCGGCGCTGGGCACCACCACCACCATCACAATCAGCCACATCCGGGCTATGGGGATAAAGATGGGATCGAGAGCGTGCATTTCAGGTCGGCGGAGAAGTTGCCTGAACAGGAGTTTTTGAACCTGTTGTTGCATCAGACGAGTTTGGATGACGCGCAGGAGTTGTGTCGGGCGAGGTTGGATTATTTGTTTGAGAGTGATGATGCGAGGAAGTTGCAGAGGTACGGGTGTTGTGAGTGTGAGAGAGAGGGGGGTGTAGCAAGGATTTGCACACCCGGCGCACGACGAAAGACTGATGGGTTTCCCCCGCCCCAACGCAGAACACCGTTCTACCGAATCGCCCTGTTCCGCTTCCCCGCCATCGTCCTCACCCTCTGCCTGGAGCTCGTCGTCGCGGCCATCATCAGCAGCTACGCGGACGTGATCACGGCCCAGCCGCGCTTGAGCGCGTTCATCCCTGTGCTGTCGAGTATCTCAGGTGGGTGTGGAAAAACGCCCCGGAAATGTGTGCGGTCGGGAAAAAAGAAACGATATCGCATGCCGAATATACTGATTGGGGGTTCCGGATGGGTTCGTAGGCAATGTCGGCTTACAAGCATCAACCACAACCCTCCGCGCCCTCGCCACCGGTCACGCCTCCAACTCCAACCTCCAAGGCGTCCTGCGGGTCATGTTGCGAGAGGTACAACCAGTTTCCCACCCTCCCCACTTCCTATCACCATTCACCCATCTGACCCCACATCGCCCTCCCCGCTCAGTTCCTAACAGCAACCCTAATAGCCCTAACCGCCGCCGCCGTCCTCCTCCCCATCGCCCACACCTGGTCCGACTCCTGGCCCTTCGGCCTCATCACAGCCACCGCCATCCTCCTCTCCTCCTCCCTCGCCGGGATCATCGGATCAACCGGCCCGTTGCTGTTCAAGCGACTGGGCATCGACCCCGCGCTGACCGCCGGCCCCTTCGAGACCGCGGTCCAGGACTGCGTCGGCGTTAGCGTGTATCTGGGACTGGCAGCGGCGTGGGGGTTTGGATAGAGGCCGTGCGGGACGGGACAATGGAATCTTTTATTCCCCTCTCGTTTTTTTTTTTGGAACGGGTGTATATGAGTAGGAAGAGGATGTGACGGATGAAGCCGCGCTTGTGTATATATCACATTTGCCTATGGACAGAGTGACGGGTCAGGAACAGCCTTTTTTTTTGGGAGTGTGGGGGTATTGGGGGTGGTGCGGCGGGCACGTTTGTACATATGTTCTATAGATTGTATGTGTTCTTTGACCCGGTTGGAGCAAGCGAGCACGGGTGCTGGGTGTGAGATGGTCGGCCGCCCACCCCCCATCCCGTCCATTGCCACTCTATCCGGCCCACTCTATCCGGCGCCACCAGATGCAAGTGATCTGAATGTGTGGATCGGGCTATTGTTTCCGAGGACGTTATCGTGCAGAGGTTTTTGATTTGGGGAATCTTTCTATTCCCATCCTTGTTCATATATGTACACCGTAATAGAACCCATCCAATCCCGTTTCATCCCATTCCATACACGCCGCCCCCACTACCTAATCACTGATCCTCCGTCCGAGAAATAATAGGCAAATGGTTGTACGCTCCCTTCCGGTGATCATCTAACAGTTCGATAGCCAGCTCTGCGCCCCTCGTCTCACCCCGAAACAACATACACCCTCGGCCCCTTCTTGATCAAGAACCCGTCGGCGTTCAGCGTGTCCAGCAGAGTCGAGAAGGTGTTTGGGGTTGTTGCTGAGGGGATGTTTATTGCTGTGTGTTTGTTGTTGAGTGTATGAGCGGGGTGAGTTGGGGGGAGACGAAAGATGAGAATGGGTAAGGGGGCGAAGGGGATGGGGAAGGGGGAGATATATGTGGTGTTTTACCTTTTGCTATCTGTCTCAGCTCGTCAAAGTCGTATCGGTTGGTGCCGTTTGCCGCGGATTGTCGGAGGTGTGCGATGAATCTAGAAAAAACGATCGATAGTAAGCACAGCGACAAACAAACCCCCCGAATGGGAACTTCGAAGAAAGATCCAGCAAGACCGGGGAAAAACCACCCAACACAACCTCTGAGCTTCCGCCACAACACCTCCACCCCCACCCGCACCCCGTTTCCTCTTCCCCAACCCGGCACCGGGCCCCTCGACAACAGCAGCACAACTCCCAAACGCCTCCCTGCACAGCTCCACCACATCCCTCACATCCCCCACCTCCACCGCCTCCCGCAACTCACTCCTCGCTCTCGCCTCCGCCATCTTCACCACCGTCTCCAGTGTGCGCGACGGCGCCGCCGCGGCCGGCTGCAGGGCGTGCAGAGTCGGGTAATTCGCGAGGATCTCGGCGGCCGCGGCGGGAGTTAAGTATGGGTGGACGTGGGTGCGTGCGTAGGCGATGTAGGCGCGCAGTTGGTGTGTCGGGAGAAGGGTGGATACGGGGGGGAGGGTGTGTTTGAGGCGGTCGGGGAGCGGGTCGGTTTGAAGGTACTCGGACGCGTCGTCTTGGACGTCGGTGCAGGCTGTGACGCGCGGGTGGGGCGTGGGTCCGCGCATGTTTGTCCCACCGGCGTGGAGGTCGAGGACGCGGCGGGCCATGTAGCCGTCTTTTTCTTTTTCGGGGATATCCAGGATGACGAAGACGAGGTCGAAGCGGGCGAGCATGGCCGGGGTCATGCGGGTGTTTTCGCAGACGGTTTTGCTGCGGTCGTAGGTGCCGACTGGCGCGGCGGTGGCGCTTCCGCCGGGCGCACTTTTTCTCCAGCCCCCACCTGCCCCACCGCCACTGCCGCCGGAGGGCATGCCGCTGCTTGTAGGACAGACGGGGTTGGCGGCGACGATCAGAGAGGTTCGGGCGGGGACTTGTACGTACATGGGCACGTCCTCCGCACTGCCGTCGAGTGTGACATAGCCGTTGTCGAGGGTCTGGGCAATCCAGGTGTGCCAGGGAGCGCACTTTTCGAAATTGTCGACGCAGCATGTCCCAAGGTCCGAGAGCACCAGGGGGCCGGCTTCTACGGCCACGTCGTTGCCGGAGTCGGGGAGACGGGTAGTGCTTAAGCCGAAATTTGGTGGTGAAGACTTGGAGGTGCCAACGGTGAGGTATTCGCCTCGAGGTAGGACGGCGCTGAGAGAGGCTAGCATTTGAGATTTGCCCATTCCGCGGTCGCCGACCAGCATGATGTGAATGTCTGAGGATACTGATGTGTTGTGATCCGGCGCGCAATTTCGAGGTCCTCTGTCTTCTTGGGCTCCAGCGGATCCCTTCACACGACCTCCAAACAGCGCGAGCAGAAGAGTGGCCTTGATCACCTCGTGTCCGTATATGGCTGGGCAGAGTGAATGCACCAGCAAAGAAAACAGGTTGGGATCCTCCGCCAGTTGCCGAATGCCATACAAGTCTGCCTCCGTATAGGCTATGCCCGCCTTACTGAGAACCCCAGCGTTGCCAGTCGGATTCGCAAGGGCGTTTATCCCACGCCCATCATTTGCCTTTACTATCGAGTTGACATCGATATAGAGCCCCGCGTAGGTGTCCACTTTCCGTCCTTCCACGACCTTCAGAACCCCACTGACCGTCACTACATCTCCCGGCATGATGGAATCCACAATCTCATCCGCAAGCTCACACTCTACGACCCTCGCTTGCGTTCCCCGTGACGACGACGACGACGGATCGCCTTCACTCGCGTCCTCCCGCACCCAGATCCGCTGCTTGTTCTGAGCGACGGTCGCGCCTAGCTGCGGGGTGAACTTTCGACTCTTGCAGCCATACCGAGCACATTTGGCTGGCACACGGTAGTAATGCGTTGGCTGCTCTTTGAATGCCATCTCCTGCACTTCTCCGCAATCATCGCACATGTATGGGATGGACGTAAGCACGGGTTTGACGACTGCTACGCGCAAGACTGTGCCGCGGATACTGAGGAAGGATGATAGGAGGTTCGCTTTGACTTTCTTAATCGGGGTGGATTGGGTATAGTTGAAGAGTCGGACTGTGCGTCTCTCAAACGACGGCTTGATTGCGTGAGAAGAGTTTGCAGGCGCTTGAGCTCGTAGTATGGAGATGGTTGCTGCGTGGGCTGCGAGGTTTAGACACGGCAGGATGGAGCCTGGTGATTGGCGAAGCTTGGCCTCCAGAGCAGGGACCTCCTCACAACCCTGCACGAAATCCCCATATTCCAGCTCTACAGTGTCCCTGTCCGTCCATAGCACCCTTCCCGTCGTCGTTTGACTATTGCTGTTGTTCCATCCAATATGCCCAACATCGTCGGACGATGCCGCGCAGGAGTAGTTCCGGACGAAGTAGTGGAAGAAGGCGGTTGCGAATGCCACGTCGTCGTCGCGGAGTCTGAACGTCTTGAGTGGGAAGTAGGTATCCCAGAAAGAGGCGAGCAGCTGCGAGGGGTTCATCTTGCGGTGCGTATGTACGTTGCTGTGGGGTGCCATCTGCGTGGTAATGGCCAAGGACTCGACAAGCCACTTTGACCTTCTTGGGCCAAAAGCACAAAGCGGCCAGTCTGGTGTTTCTGACTTGCCGACGGACCATAACACTGCCATCCACAGCTACCCGCCAGCCAGCCAACCACCTACCATGACTTACAACGGTACTGGAGACGGCGCTCCCGCTGCTGCTGACCCGGTACGTCGTCACTTGGAGCCGGCAGGGTGGAAAGGCCGCTGTCTATTCTTGTGTGATCTCGCAGCATTGTCTGCTGGCCCCCTCGCTAACCCATCTTTCGTGCTCATTTTACAGAGCGCCATTTTGAATGCCGCCGTGGAGAGAGCGAAGGCTATAGCCGCTCGTCTATCACAAGTGAAACCTCCAGGTGCGTCTGATAACCTGTCCATTGTCCCCAAAAGAGGCGGCGTTGCACGCTAACACCTATTCTCTTTGACGCAGCAGGGGATCAGTTCGAAAATGCAAGCAGTCCAACTACTTCCGGCACCAAACGCTCCCACGCCGAATTCGATGACTACCGTCCTCCGTCCTCTGGCTACCGCCGCGAGGACTTCCAAAGCGAAAGCAAACGTCAGGCTTCCGACCACGATCAGTACGGCGGAGGCAGCCGCAGCTTCGGTTCGAACCCTTACGACCGCCCGAACGATAGTTATGGAGGATCCAGTGGCGGTGGTGGAGGCAGGCCTCGCATCGGTCTTGGTCACTCTGACGCACCACCTTCGTCGCACTACGGTCCCGGCGCTTCTCACGGCAGGTCCTCTGTGAGTGAGGAAATTACAGTTCCCAATCAATTTGTAAGTGTGCTTCACCCCGCCACCCTCCCACTCCCGAGATCGACGAGGAGGAGGGTGCGGTGCCTCGTTTCGCATATGTGTGTGTCCGTGGTTGGCAGGTCATGACCCCGGTCCGTATAGGTCGGGCTCATCATTGGCCGCTCCGGTGACAACTTGAAACGAATCGAAAGTACTTGCAACGTCAAGGTGCAGGTTGCGTCAGGTAAATGTCCCATCGTTCAGCCCACATGCTGCCTTCCATTCTCGCTCACTATCTTTCCCACCGCCAGACAAAACAGACGGGCCGGACGCAGACCGCCGCACCACAATCACCGGTGAGCCCGAGGACGTCGCGCGAGCAAAAGCAATGATCATGGAGCAAGTCAACCAAGGAAACGCTCCTCCGTTCCGCGCCCCAATGTCCTCGGCTCCACCTGCAAACCCATCCGACTCCATTACCGTCCCTGCTCATAAAGGTGATATTCTCACATTGTTCTCCTGCCGTATTCGCATTCCCGCACTTATCGTTCTTCACCTCTTCTTTTCGCAGTTGGTCTTGTTATCGGCCGTGGCGGCGAAACAATTCATCGCTTGCAGGACCAAAGCGGCGCCAGCATCAACGTCGTGCAGGAGAGTGCACAGGACACGTCCTCGGGCTTGCGAACCATCACATTGTCCGGAAACCCTGCTTCGGTCGACATGGCCAAGCAGCTGATCGATGAGCTGGTCAACTCTCAGGGGCCTCCGGGCAGGGTAATGCCTTTCTTTCTGAATTTTGTGGTGCGTTGGTGCACAATGTTAAATGCTGATTTTTCTGTTCGATAGTTCCAAAACAACTTCAGGGGCGAGACTGAGATCATCAAAGTCCACACCGACAGGGTACGTTGTTGCACGCCGGACAAAGCGAAGAGGTTCGCCTTTGCAAAGAAATACACCGGAGAATTCATTGACATCGCTCTCCCTCTTCAGGTCGGCCTAGTAATCGGTCGCGGTGGCGAGACCATCAAATCCATCCAGATGCAATGCGACGTCAAGATCAAAGTCGACTCACAATCCGACCCCGAAGGAAATCGCACGGTAACCATCTCCGGCCCGCCCGAGAACATCGCCCGCGCCAAAGAGATGGTGATGGAGCGCGCTTACAGTAGTCGAAGGGAAGGTGGGCCGATGGGTGGGCCGATGGGCGGTCATGGCGGTGGCGGCGGATACCAGCAGCAACAACAGCAGTACCCGCAACACGTTCAACAGCAAGCGTATGGGCAGTACGCCCCGCCTGGGAACTACGGCGGATACGGACATGAGCAGTGGGCGGGCGGCGCGGAGGGTGCCCCCGGCGCGTACGGCGGGTACGATGCCAACGCATACGGGTGGAACGCGGCCGGTTATGGGCAGCAACCCGGCGGTGAGGCCGGTGGCGCTCCCCCCGGTGCCGGCCCCGACTCTGCCAACCCGCAAGGAGACGCAGGAGGCGAGGGCGGTCAACCCCAACAACAGTACGACCAAGAAGCCTGGGCGGCTTACTACGCGCAGTACCAGCAGTATTACGGCATGTACCCCCAATACGCCGCCGGTGCGGTCCCCGATGCGTCCGCTGTACCTGGCGCACCTCCTGCACCTGCCCCCGACGCGACCACCGAAGACAAACCACCCACCGACGACCAGAATTCGTCCGCGGCGCCTTCTGCACCCGCCCAACCGAATGCGTCCTCGTCACCTGGCAGCGTAACCGGGAAGGATGATTCGACCGCTGCTGCTGCGTCGCCACCGGCCGCCGAGTCGGGAACCGCGTCGCCGGCGCCTCCATCGGAATGAAGCAGATTGAATTAATTATCTGAAAGCGTTGATTAAGGTTGACGGGGAAGGAAGGGCGGGGAAGGAAGCGAAAACAGGAAGGGTTGGTTTCTCGCTGTATTCTCCGGCGGGCTTCAAACGAGGATTTCGCTGGCTGGCGATCTTAAATATATATTCGATGCTCAAAATGGAGCTCCAGTTCAATTTCTCAGCTTCCCCTTCCATCTGAATGACATCTATTTTTACATGACCATACATATTCCACCATGCACAAGGCCCCAACACCCTTGCGTACGTAGTACTGTTCTATGGCTGCAAAGCAGACAGAGCCCTAGCGCTCGTCGCATGGTGTCCCGTACGGGGGAAACGCGCATGCCGCATCTGACTGCTGGTGACTCTTCTTCACCCGCTCCCTTCTGTTCTTACTGCCTCCACCATTTCAAAAACCGACATCTTCCCCATACGTGAGAAATTTTTTCTTTGACCAGCTGGGGATAGTCAGCTGAGCTACATGCGACCATCTCACGCTTGAACCGGTAATGCTGTGAGTGCCTTTGGGATCTGCCTGCCGCTGATGAGTTGAAATCTCTACAAAAGGGTTAACCCTTACCCCTCCTGACATTCCTCTAAGGCAGAGACTGTCCACTGGCTTCCGCTGCACTAGTAAGCATAACGGCAATGCAGGGGCTTTGTCGCCATAGCAATCGCCCCGCCTACGGCGGCTCGCTGTTCGTAACCCGAACACCAGCTGTCCGCAAATCGCGTAGTCTCCCCTCCGCGACGGCCGTTCGGACACATTCGGACAAGAATCCCAATTTCACACTCGCTGAGCGTTCGCCTTTCCATCCGGACTCGTTGCTTGCTTGCGCTTGGCTTCGTGCAGGGGCAGCAAAGGGGACACACATAGCAAAACCGAAGGAGATATTGCGTTGGGTTGCACTTCACCTTCACACTCTTCGCCTCCGGAATAATGTCCAACCGAAAAGCTGCGTTGCAGAAGCTGCGGAATGCGAAAGCAGCGGGTGTCTCCGCTTTGGAGGCCTACAAGGTACGAACGACAGCCCTCCGCATAGTTGTCTCGCCCACTGGCTGCTAGGGAGAAAGTGGGACCTTGAATGTCTTCTAACCCTTTCTAACGCGCAGGTAGATGAACCCGACAAACTCGACGTCTACGACGAGGTAACGGAAGAAGAGTACAATGCCTTCCGCCGTCGCCGCATGGAGGAAGGCGGTGATTTCGTGGTGGACGACGACGGTCTGGGATACGTCGACTATGGCCAGGATGAGTGGGCGTCCGAACATAGCAGTGAGGAGAGCGACGAGGAGGACGATAAGGGCAAGGCGGGGAAAGGTCTGAGGTAGTGCGTTCGGTAAAGACTTTTTGAGATTTGATATTGATTGGCATCTGCTTGATTGTGGTTAGGCAAGCGGAAACGAGGGAAAGAGAATGATAACAAACCTGCCGGCGGAAACATTCAGAATCTGTTCAATCAACAAGCGCGGAATCCGAAACCAAAGCCAAAAGTAGCTCCACGGGTAGGTAGTCATTTGGTCACATCACCCTCGATTCATCGAGCATCCCCTTACCTTCATCCCACTTTCCCTCCCATCCACCACCTACCACTCTCTCAGACAGCCATCTCCGACGCGACCGCGAAGGATCTACTAGGGTCCATTTTCGAAGATCTCGACAATCTCGACAACGAAGTAGACGATCACGCGGCCAAACGGCAGAAATCGGAACGTATCTCGAATGCCTTCTCGGCCTATGTCACATCGGCGCAGAATCCGTTTGCGGCTTATGCCCGGGGATCTCGGAACACGAATGCTGCTAACCCCGCGGTACCTAAGGAGCGTACCGTTACGAAGGTATGCCATCATCTGTGCTTTCCTTTGCCATTGCTGCATTAAAAACCAAGCGTATTGACATTTTTGCTTATGTGTAGACCAGCGAACCCCAGGAGGATTCTTCACCACCGGCTTTTGACATGTCGGATTTGCAAACGCAGGAGCCCCCACAGATAGACGAGGATGAAGTCGCGGACCTCCATTCACCCGAAGCCGATACGAGTGCAGTCGAAACGCAAGCACCCGCCCTCCCCGCACCCGTTACAGTCAAAGTAAAAGCCCTGCAAACCAGCACCGCCAAAAAACCCGCACTGAGCTTCGCACCTAAATTCGCCCCAAAAGTGGACAGAGTCGAAGCCGAAGCGCGAGCAGAATCAACCGTCGTCTCCGCGCCCGACAACGCCAACTGCCGTGGCTGGATGTCGCTCAAGGATGCGATCCAGGTCCAGAATATGGAGCCGTCGCAATCGATGACGGATGCGGGGTCGGCGACACAGTCAGGACCCGCGGAGTTTTTGGAGGAGGATGGGTCATTGAGGATGTTCTGGTTTGATGCGTTTGATAGAGATGGGGTTATTTACCTTTTTGGAAAGGTGGGTTTGTTGTATCTGGGTATTGTGATGGCATAAGTGGAATGCTTTTCGTAACCGTCGAAACCTTCTTTCCCTCCCAATCAGGCCCAGAATAAGAGGGACGGAAGCTATGCGTCGTGCTGTACAATCGTCAACAACATGCAGCGGAACCTTTTTGTCCTCCCTCGCGCCCGTCTTCTGGACGACTCTGGCCACGAAACCGATATCAACGTGACCATCCCCGAGGTATACCGCGAATTCGACGCTCTGCGCCGCCAACACCACATCAAAGAGTTTGCGTCCGCTAAAGTCTCCCGCGCCTACGCGTTCGAAGTGCCCGACATACCTGCCGAGTCGGACTACCTGAAAGTCGTGTACCCTTTCTCACAGCCGGCACTCCCCACCGGTCTCAGCGGTAAAAGTTTCAGCAAGATTTTCGGAACCAAAACCAACGCATTGGAGCTGTTCATCCTGAAGCGGAAGCTGATGGGCCCATGCTGGGTCGAGATCAAGAACCCCAGCATGATTAACCGCAACGTCTCCTGGTGCAAGCTCGAAGTCAACGTCGCCGACCCCAAAAGCATCAGCCCCCTCAAAGACGAGCAGATGAGCCCCACGCAGAAAAAGGCGCCCCCCTTCGTCGTCATGAGTCTCACACTCCGCACAGTCATGAACCACAAAAAGCACGTCAACGAGATCGTCGCCGCCAGCGGGCTCGTGTACACCAACGTCAACGTCGACGGCGTCTCGGCGGAACAGCACCCGTCGCGGTTCACCGTCATGCGACAGTTGAACGAGATCCCGCTTCCTGCCGGGTTCCATGATCTGTTGCAACAGCAGCCGACGCGCATCGAGGTGCCGAGGAATGAGCGCGGGTTGCTGGGGTTCTTGATTGCGCAGATCCATCGGAGTGACCCGGATATCATTGTGGGGCATAATTTTATTGATTTCGATTTGGATGTGCTTTTGCATCGGATGCAGGCTTGTAATGTGGAGCATTGGTCGAAGATTGGGAGGTTGAGGCGGACGAAGTATGGTGTTGTTGTGATGTATTTTCACTGGATTGATTGAGGTTTGTTTGCTGACGTTGTTGCTCCCGATTCCGAATCAATAGATGGCCGAAGCTTCAAACCGGAGCAGGAGGCACCGCCGACTCGACATTCGGCGAACGTCAAATCGCCAGCGGCCGCTTGCTTTGCGACACCTACCGCGCCTCACAAGACCTAATCCGATCCAAATCCTACAGCCTCACCCAACTCGCCGCCTCGCAACTCAACGTCGACCGGCCCAACATCGACTACGAAAAGATCCCCACCTACTTCTGGGACGCGGGCAAACTTATGGAGATGATCCAGCACTGCCAGTTCGACGGATACCTCCAGGCGCAGCTCATGTTCAAGCTGCAGATCTTACCCCTTACGAAGCAGCTGACTAACCTCGCGGGGAATCTATGGGCGCGCACGATGACGGGGGCCCGGGCCGAGCGGAATGAGTACCTGCTCCTGCATGAGTTCCACGATAAGAAGTTTGTGGTGCCGGATAAGACGCTCCCCGGAGCCAAGATTGTAGTGGATCAGCTGCAGGAAGGCGACGACCAGCCGGAGCCGGCTAAGAAAGCGGGTGCAAGCGCTCGAAGAAAACCGGCGTATGCGGGTGGACTTGTTCTGGAGCCCAAGAAGGGCTTCTATGACAAGTATGTCCTGCTGCTGGATTTCAACAGTCTGTATCCGTCGATCATCCAGGAGTACAACATTTGCTTCACGACGGTGGAACGCGGGCGTAATACCGGTGGGCTTGTCCTAGGAGATGATCAATTGCCCGACGTGCCCGACCCAGAGCTGCCCAAGGGTATCCTCCCCAAACTCCTAGGCACGCTTGTCGACCGTCGTCGGGTGGTCAAGAACCTGATGAAGGACCCTCGCGCCACACCCACGGAACTCGCGGGGTACGATATCCGCCAAAAAGCGCTGAAACTAACTGCCAACTCCATGTACGGCTGCCTGGGTTTCTCGCACTCACGCTTCTACGCCAAACCGCTCGCGATACTGATCACTGCAAAGGGACGGGAGATCCTCCAAGCCACGGTCGACTTGGCCGAGCATGAGCACCTGGAAGTCATCTACGGCGACACGGACTCGATCATGATCCATACCAACACCGATGACCTGCAGCAGGTGAAGCGGATTGGGAATGACTTCAAGAAGGCGGTGAATAAACGGTACAATCTGCTGGAGATTGAGATGGATGGGTTTTTTCAGCGGATGTTGCTCTTGAAGAAGAAGAAGTATGCGGCTGTTGCTGTTGAGGAGAAGGGTGGGCAGCTGGTGACGACGTTGGAGACTAAGGGGTTGGATTTGGTAAGGAGGGATTGGTGTGGGCTGAGTCATGATGTCAGTGGGTGAGTAGCTCGATAGATTCTTTGCGTGATGGAAGACGTTGACTCTCTAACTAACTGCCGTGTCCGACGACTCTCTGTTCAGCTACGTGCTCAACCAAATCTTCTCGGGCGCCTCGCGCGAAGAAGTGATCGACAACATCCACGCCCACCTCCGCAAAGTCGGGCTCGAAACCCGCTCGGGCCTGATCCCCATCCCCAAATTCGTCATCACCAAATCGCTCACCAAGAACCCCGAAGAGTACGCCGACAAGAACTCGCAGCCGCACGTGCAGGTCGCCTTGCAGATGAAGGCCAAAGGAATCTCCGCCCGCGTTGGGGATACCATACCCTATGTTATCTGCATCAAGGACAAGGATGCCACCGGGGACGGAAAGTCGTCCACGGTGAACACCGCACCGACCAACCTGATGGCTGCGAAAGCATACCACCCGGACGACGTGGCCAACGATGCATCGCTGCGGATCGATTTCGAGTGGTACCTCGCCAACCAGGTGCACCCGCCCATCGCGCGTCTGTGCAGCCCGATTGAAGACACGGACGCTGGCCGGCTTGCGGACTGTTTGGGGCTGGATCCGAGCAAGTATAGGAATGTGGGCGGTGGGGGTGCGGGTGGTGGCGCCGCGGCGGACTTGGATGAGCTGTATACGCTGGATAGCCAATTGACGGATGAGGAGCGGTTCAAGGATGTGGAGAAGTGGTGCCCGAGGTGTAGGGCGTGTGGGGAGATGGGGGAGTTTATGGGGTGTGTTCGGCGGGTGGTATGTATGCGAGTTCGGTTCAGACTCAAATAGGGCCATTGATGCACAATCCGCGTCTTACGCAACGTTTTTTCTCCTCCCGCTCACAGGACGACGGCACCCTAACCAGCTCCTTCGCCTGCCCGCACCCAACCTGCGGCACCCGCCTCAGCACCGCCTCCCTCATCGCGCAACTCTCCACCGCGATCCGCACCCACATCCAGCGCTACGCCAACGCTTTCTTGATCTGCGACGAGCAGGCCTGCGCGACCCGCACGCGCTCCATGGGCGTCTATGGCGAGCGGTGCCTTGTCCCGGGGTGTCAGGGCACCGTGAGGTTCGAGTACCCGGATACGAGGCTGTATACGCAGTTGAAGTATTTTGCCAGTTTGTTTGAGACGAGGGAGGGGGAGAAGAGAGTGGGTGGGGATAGGGATTTGTTGGGTAGGTCTTTTTTGTTGTTCGTGGGGTTACGCGCTTATTCCACCACCACGCACTCTTTCTCACACGTCTCTTCGCTTCGCTTCCATATACAGCCCAATTCAACACCCTCATCCGCCAAGACGCTGAACCCCTCACCAAATTGGCCGCGTTCACGGACAGGTACCTGCAAAAGAACGCCCGTGGGTTTGTGGATCTGCGGCAGGTGTTTGGGTTCTTGACCATCAGCGGGAGCGGCAACAAGACGGGGGCGGGAACGGTTGGAGGTGTGGAAGGGCAGGTGGTTGCGGTAAATGGGTGAAGGTGTTGAGGCGCACGGCGTAGCAGGAGCAGTTGTGCACTCCGTATTAAATGCGGATACATAAATGTACACGCTTGGTATGCGAATGGAAGGGGTTTGTATGTACATACATCTGAAAATACATAGGCTTGTGTATATCTGAGGGTGTGTGAACCCGCGTAATAATAACGCGAGAAACAACCCAAAAAGTGTTCAGCGGTGAATTCACGTCCTCCGGTGATCTCGGCTTGCCGCTTTAGTTCCAGCTCTTTCAGCTCAGCGGTGAGTTGAATGAAGTCTTGTCCTGCGATCTCGGCTTCTCGCTTCAAATCCAGCTCTTTCAGCTACGCGGTGGGTTGAAGTCGTCCGGTGATCTCGGCTTCTCGCTTCAATTCCAGCTCTTTCAGCTCTGCGATCTCGGCTTCCAGGTTCAGTTCCGACTTTTTCCGCTCAGAGGTGAGTTCACGTCGTCCTGCTTCCAGCTTGAATCCCACCTGTTCCAGCTCAGCGGGGAGTTTATGTCGTCCGGCCGCCCCTTCGCCTTTCTAGAGTACGAGATGGGGCATTGAGCTCGCCGACTACAGGTTGCAAGAGCTTTCCTTCCTCCTCGAGGTTAGCGGATAACATTGTCCTTGTCCTGCGCATGGTCCTCCTCTTCACACATACACAAAGCTCGAAACGTAACTTCGCAACAGTCCGGCGAACATATCTCTTTGACTTTTCCGCGTTTAGCAACCTCCGCGAGGGCTTGCTGTCGTTGGGCTCTTAAATCCGTCCACGCCGTTTGCATCAGCATCCGCTGCGTCTCAAGGTTAGCGATAACATTGTTCTTGTCCTCCGCGTTGTCCACCTCTTCACTGAGCCGTCGATGAACAGACTACATCACTGTTTCATCTGATCCAGCAGGTCCCAAACGACCAAAACCTGGGCCAACCCATGCGCGGCGGAAACCACTCCAATCATGTATCCCTCATGCAGGAACACCAGCGGCTTGCCCTGTAAAGTGGGCCAGACCGAAACCAAACCCACCTGCGTCCAGACCGCACTGGTGGGACCGCCTTCGCCGCTGGGTGCTGCTACAATATCCACTCGATGCAACGCCGCGTTACCCGCTGCGCCGCTCGACCCCCATGAAAACACATAAAGCGCATCCCCAACCCGCACCGTCGAATGATGCGGGAGGAAGTGCTCGCAGCTGATTTTCGGCATATCGTCACCCACCGAGGGCAGTCTCAAGAAAGTCTGTTTGTCACGTGCATCCAGCATATATACATCGATCAGATCCGCGGGCGAGAGGGTTGTCGGCTGCGTACCACCAAACGAGGCGAACGCGTTCAGGTGCGGTACGTCAATGAATGTGTGCCGGTCCCGTGCGGGTGGGGCTGAAGGGTGGGTAGTGCAACCGAGCCACCCCCAGCGGTAGTAAAGGGTTGGTCCATCGGGGATTAGTATGATTTCCAGGCAATTTAAAGTGTCCAGAGAGGATGGCAGAGAGGTATCTGATGGATGGCGAAGGAAGGTGCCGGCTATTAGGAACTCTGTGGTGGAGGTTGCGTGGATGGTGATGCCGGAGGATGCGGGTAGGGGGATGGGATGCGGACAGCGTGGATCAGGGATGATGGTTTGGAGTGGATGTCCTGGTCGGAAGAGGTATAGTTGGGCCATATCCGGTTCATCAGAGCTTGAGTCCTCCCCTAAGCCGTCCGTTGCCGTTCCCGTCCCATTGGGGACCATGTCATCTTCATCGCTGTCGTCTTCATCGTTGCCATCCGAGGAATACGCGTGAAGATTGTTGCGCAGATTACAGTAAAAGAGAGCGGCAGCGTCAGATTGCGGTGGTCCAATGAACAAGGTTCCCTCGACTCTCTCCAGGCCAGCACCCAGAGTAACCGCCTCCCATTCCACTTTGTTGTCGGTATGGACGAGGTCGACGGCGGCCCCATCCCAATAAAGCAATCCGGACCCAGGGGCGGACCGTTCCCGTTTCCGCAGGAATCCATCAAGATCCAATCGAGACAGTTCCCTCGAATAGCTGAATCCGTCCGGTTCCGCCACAACCGCCATACGATACAAGTGCCTCCCCACTACAAAGTGTGTCTGATTTTGGGGAGCCGAGCGCTGAAAGAACCGCGGGAACTCGTCTCGAACTAGAAACAAGCCTGGACGGCGGAGTAAACGACGGGAAGCCAGCGCTATGTATGCAGAGCGACATATGTCCGGATAGCGCCCATGGAGAACCCGGGAGGAACGGCTTAGCTGCGCGGAAAAGTCCCGGTCGAGCAAGCGTTTCCAGAGCATCGGAGTGGACTCCAACGCGAGCAGGCTGCGGGAGGACGCACGGAGATGCAGCCATGAGCGCACGGGGAGGAAAAGCGCGAGGCGCTCGGCGATGGTGTGGATGTTCAAGAGAAAGAGGAGGGTGGGCTTCTGTACAGTCATTGGATGGATCGTGCCTGACTGAGGAACGTCGGAGCCCAGGTCGGAGCCTGCGGATGTCATTGCGAGGATTACACGTGGCAGAATCAAAGAATTGGCCGATGCCCAGTCGGAAGTTCGGAAGCAGTTGCCCTCCGTTCGTAGAATGTCCCCAAGAGCGGCTTCCAGAATCCGCACCAGCATACTGTATATATAGTTCGAGTATGCGTGCAGACCTAAACCAACAAGTTGCCCAAATCCTTTCCGTATGAAGAGGGGCGGGTTCTCTGAATACGCGATCTTCCCAGTCTTGCACCCCATGCTGCGACTCCCTCCGAACACGTTCAGCGCACAAATGTTCAGGCCAACAGACCGCATTCCCTCCCCCCACACCCTCCCCGGTGGCCGCCGCGAAACCAAAGCCCTCTTCTTTTCTGTCAGGGCAGGGGGGGTCGTGCTCGCCGGACTTGTACTCGTAAGTCGATCTCCTTACGTTCACACTTACTTCTCCTCAGTCCCACCAACGTCTTACATAAAACAGGTCGTCTGCATGAGTCAATTTGGACCTCGTCGGTCCTTGAAGTCTTGGCCAATTGTCAAGCGCGGCCTGAAGTGGTTGGAGGAGAGACGCAAGTAGGCCAAAACCATCCAAAATTCGGACACATGACTTGGAACACTGCAAGCGGCAACCGTATCGTAAAGGTCGTTGTTGAACTCTAGTTCTTCAGCAGGACTACCTAGAAGCGCTGACTTCCAAACTTTCCTGTCTCTGCATCCTATTTGCACCGCAACGCATAAGCCCGTTTGTTCTGCGAAGCGGTTGCAGGAATGATGATCGACGCAGGCTATCCTTCTCATTAAAAACCGCCTGACAAAACGAGACTCAATGAGGGGACCCACTTGCATTCTTCCCTTTCGAGCGCCTCACACTAGCCCAGCAATGTACGGTTCTTGATCAGGTCACACAAGGGCCCCAATGGAGCCGACGGACCATATTCCCGAGCTCAAAGCCCCCAACAAGTCGGCCACCTTCTATGTTTTCGCTGGATCGCGGACAAAATGGAAGACGTGTTTAAAGAGGTGCGGGGTCCAACGGTGCTAGACGTTCTGAACGAGGATTACGATACGGAGGAAGATGAGGACTTTGTGGCCGACTTCTGGCCTTATTTGATGAACGCAAGTGGACCGAGGCTATCGAGAACATGGTGGCCTATAGCATCCTGTGGGACAGGGATTGGGAATTGGAGGACATACAGTGGGTGCGTCGGTGCCGGACATCAGGAGAGGTTATTTCGAACCTTACACGCGGAGAGGAGACGGAAAGACTAGGGAAAGATTGTGGCATTGCTGTAATGATCATCTTCCGATGCTGGAGCTAATTAGACCGCAGGCGGTTTCGGCTGCTGACACGCCAACGGAGACGGATGGAGCCCTGACGAACTCGGCATCAGATCATTGCTTCCGGTGCCACCACACCTACAGATGTTGGCACAACCGTGGGCAACGCAACTAACATCAGCACCTCAACTGACCTCGGCAGTAGTCCTCCGCACCAGGAATGCCAACCGCCACGGCGGAGACTGGAGCAAATGCAGGCCTCGCCGAAACCGATGGAATACAACCCACTCAGCGCATCGTCTGAGTAGCGTACGCACACCGCATCCCCTCCTGAACAAACTTCCTCGACTCCCGCTAACCGCAAAGAAGTGATCATGATGAACTGGATTAAATGGACATAGGAAGGAAGTATAGAGGAATGTACTATACATGTATAGATACCCCCCGTAAGATGCTCGGTGTTTCCTCTGATATAATCCATCCAAGGTTACCTTCTCAAGATGAACGAACCTCTTTGTTGTGAATGTCAATAATCGTCGACGACCTTTGCCATGCAGCGCGGTTCTGTCTTTTTCGCGTGCGTGACGTACAGTACTACAGTAGTACGCTTCAACTCATGGATGCCACGCGCTTGAACGCCCTCCGGTTTGTCCCGGTTTCTTTACGCCTTTTCCCACGGGCACATTCGCATAAAAACAACCCAGCAGCTGCCCACCACCCCCGGAAGTCAGCATCATCGTTCATCACCCCTTTCTCATCCACATTTGACCTCCCACCCCACGCCCCCCACAATGTCCCACGAAAACCCCGCAACAGATCGCGAAGACCTGCGCACGGACTTTGTCACCCTCACCAACGACATTCTCACCGGCCAGCTCAAACATGGCCGTGCCACCGGCGACCTGACCATTCTGTTGACCGCTATCTCGAGCGCGTGCAAGTGGATCTCGAACGTTGTCAGGAAGGCGGAGTTGATGAAAGTGTATGTATTAGGACGGGGTTTTAGGAGGCGCGATTTCGGGCCGATGTCGTGAGAAGCGGGCCGAGCGACTAACGCAATTCACCACCCCCAGCATCGGCGTAACAGGCGGCACGAACGTACAAAACGAGAACGTGCAAAAGCTGGACATTCTCAGCAACCAGATCATGTGCAACCTCCTGCGCGAGTCTGGCCGCACGGCGATCTTGGTGTCGGAGGAGGACGATGAGGCGATCTTTGTGGATGGCGGGAAGCAGGGGCAGTACTGCGTGTGCTTTGACCCGCTGGATGGGTCGAGCAATATTGACTGTGGGGTGTCGATTGGGACTATTTTTGGGATCTATAAAGTGGTAGGTTGTGATAAAGAGGATGTGGGCCGGTTGGGGCGATGTGGCTTTGGAGAAACTGTGCACGGGGAACTGATTTGACATGTTGCTGGTGATTGCAGAAGAATGAATCGGGAAAGCCCACGTTGGCCGATGTCCTCCGTCCCGGAACGGAGATGGTTGCTGCTGGTATGTTATCTTGTGCTATGTTTATCCGATCCGGGCCGGTGAACCACGAAATTGAACGAGACATCGTACATTTTTTTCAGGATACTGCATGTACGGCAGTTCGACGGTCCTAGTCCTCACATTCACCGGCTCCAACCAGGTCAACGGGTACACCCTCGACCCTCACATCGGTGAATTCGTGTTGACCCACCGCAACGTAAGTCCCTCCATCGCGTTGAGCCTTGAGATCGATCTCCTCTGATATGATCGCATTTGCCGAATGCAGATGAAACTCGGCAAAAAGAAGATCTACTCCGTCAACGAAGGCAACGCGCACACCTTCGACCCAGCCATCAAAGGCTACATCGACTCGCTCAAGTTCCCGCCCGCAGGCCACACAGGCAAATTCACCCCGTACTCGGCTCGTTATGTCGGGAGTATGGTTGCCGACGTAAGTACCCCCATCTACTCCCTCCGCACACCGCAATCGCTAACCCCTCTTTATCCCCCACCAGGTACACCGAACAATCCTCTACGGCGGCGTCTTCCTCTACCCCGGCGCCAAACTGCGCATTCTCTACGAATGCTTCCCCATGGCCCTCCTCATCGAAGCGGCAGGCGGGAAAGCGTCCACGGGCCGACAACGCATGCTGGACATTGTGCCGGACAAGCTGCATGCGCGGTCGGGGATCGTGCTGGGGACCGCGGAGGAGGTTGAGGCTGTTGAGGGGTGGTATAGGAAGGTGGATGCGGGGAAGAAGTAAAGGGGTTTTGTTGCGTAGTTTGGCTTTCAATCCAGGAGCGTATGTTACATACTTGGGGCTTTGAGTTTGGTGGAAATAGGCTGGGTTTTTTGACCGCTGCGTAAAGCGGGGTGGACATCTATTCGGTCGAATGAATCGAGGTTTCGAACCATCTACGTGGGTTACCAGGCCGGAACGATCGCATGCAGTGCAATTCTACTACTATTCCACTCTCTAAGTACGCCCTCCCGTCAGCCTTCCTTCTAACCCCCCTTAAGCCGCCGAACTCGATCAATAAAAACCACCAAAAATGGCCCTAACTACACCTACTCCCGCACCTACTCCAAATTCGTATTCAAATACTCCACAAACCCATCTACAACCTTCCTCACATCCAACTGCGTATGCATCCGGTTCAAAGTCGTATACTGTCTCCGCAGCCGTCTCAGTTCCGCCAGGGGTACGATACGCGGCGGGAGGCGGAGTCGCGGTTGCTGAGCTGTACTGCTGCCGTTTCCTTCTCCCGCCGCCGCAGAGCTACCGGGGACGACCAACCCCCTCCCCGAATTCTCCGAACCCGACGTCGGATCATTCTGCACCTTCCAAACAAACTCCACCACCTCCCCCGTCTTGCGATCCATCTCATGCAGATAATTGGTCTCCGTCAGTGGTTTGACGACCGTGGAGAGGTTAGGTGGCGGCGGCGTGCGGAGGAGGGCGGCGAGGATATGGGGGAGAGGGGAGGGGTCGGTGGGGAGGAGGGTGAAGAGGGGGGCGTCCCAGCGGTTACGTGATTCGGGCTCCTCGAAGCGAGAGGTTAGGTTTGCTATCAAGATCGGTGTGAGTTGCGTGTTCGGCGATGGTGTCGCCCCCTCTACGGGTGGTGACTGTGTTGATGCAACATCGTCTGGCTCTATCTCCCCCTCAACATCCACCCCCCTAACCCCCTCCCCACCCACATAAGGCCGATACCCCCCACTCTCGAACGGCCGCGCGCAAAACACCGTACACGTCGGCGTCCCCAACGCCCGTGCGACACAGAACAGCTGGTACCGGAATCCCTTGATGTAGTTGAGCGAGTCGCAGATGACGATCGTGTCGCGTGAGAGGTGCCGTTCGATGGCGGAGAGGAGGGCGCCGCGCGCTTTTTTTTCTTCATGCGGTGCTGGCCGAGAAACGAGATAAACAACCCGTTCGTACATGGTGGAAGAAGCCGGAGGGTAAGACATGTCACTTACAGGAATACGCAACACCCTTATCTATCCCCAACGACTCCTCATTAACCACAACAACAGTGCGGTTCATGACCGGCGGTGCTCGGCCCGTTTTCTTCCTTCCGTCCCCTGCTGATGCGTTTGGTTCGTTTGGGTCATGGGTGCTGGTGGTTTCGGCGGCCAGGTGGATTTCGATTTCTTCCTTTAGCAGGAGGGCGCGGGTGGTTTTGCCGGATTGCGGGACGCCGCAGATTGTTATTAGCGGCATGATGGGGTGCGAGGGGTGGAGGGGTGTTTTGATTTCCGAAGGAAATGGGTGTTGCGGAATGTAGAGGAAACTCGAAGTTTGAGAAGCACGGCGCATGGAAGGAACGCGTATTTTCCTTCCTTTAGTCGACATCAAGCATATTCAAGCGGAGTCACACCCCGCAAAGGGAATCAAATAGATGCCTGTGCAGGAGCAACAGCTTCCGGGCCACCATCTCAGACTAACCAGAAAGGTGTATAGTAGGCGGTGTTGCTATCCATCTACATGTCTGCGTGTCCCATCAAAGAACGAGTGTGGCGAAGAAGCCCCATAATAGGAAAGTAATTAAGAAACCAGATCCGGAATGCATCAAAAGCACAAGACTGTCGCCGATGGAGTTAAAGAGCATAGCGAATGCAACAACGAGTGACGCCAGAGCGATGAAAGACGGCGATACCTCTGCTTCAGTACCTGGTGATTTTCCATGACGGCAGGGTGGTCGGGTATCCAAACGGCGCGGGGATGAGATTTCGCAAAGGCATGTCATCTTCGTCCGGCTTCCTGAAGACAAGCAGGAAGCGTCCCGCGGCGAAGTAGCGCAGGCACTCGGTTGGGGGGAGGTAGCTCTGATGGCATGACATTAGGTGTTCATCCTACGTCTTTGTCCTAAGCAAAGTAGACCCGATATGGACGCACGGCATTGCACGCGGAATCTCCATCCAGTCTGATAAAGATTTCTCCCGCACCAGGGAGGTTTGTGCGCGGAAACATGTTCCGGCCGCCCTCTTCTCCGCCTCGACGCCGACGTTTGAAAACGGAGACACCTGCGACGAAAGACAGGGTTCCACATATTCAAATGTTATGCGAGATTTCTCTGTGATCAAGAGGTTCTCCTGGAGGTATTTTTTTAACCCCCTTCCGAAATCATCAGTTTCGAATAAAGATCGGATTTGCGGCCGATCTTCCAAGACGACGTCAAAGGTTTTCTGCGCCGGCATCTGTAGAACGGTGGCCCAGGCCAGTCCAGTCCAGTCTCTCGTTGCTTGTGGGAAATGCGGACCCAGACGCGACCGACCTCTACAAGAAGCGCGGAGGCAGAGAAACGTGGCTCCGCGCACCACTTCGTCACAGGCTGGCAAGGGCATAGCTGTAGACGAGGAGAGAGATGTCTGCGGGTGCAGATGTTGACGGAGTTGTGATTTGGGCTCAGACCCCTTCCGACTGGTAGCTCCCAGCTCCCCATGATGTTTCTCGAGACGAAGAGGCGGGTGGTTTGACAGGCAGGCAACAAGGGACGGGGGACAACACCAGGTGTTCCATTCCCACGCAGAACCTCCACTCAGACCTCCACCTGCCGTGGCGGAGGAAAGGAAACGTGGCGATTGGGACCAGCCTGTCACAAAGCGAGTGTTGCGCAGCCTTTGTTACTGGTATCTAGTTAGTAGGAGTAGTAGCATTAGTAGGAGTAGCAGGAGAGAGAGCGGCGGCCTCCGCCTGAAATTGCTCTGAGCATTTTGGGCTTTTTGCTGCGGCCGCCGCGCTCCCTTTCCTTTCCTTTCCGCGAAAGGGCACCGGGCAGCATTGCAACCATCACAAGTGATCAGCAGTAGTGACATCCTCTTCCCCCCCCAGGCCTTCAACCCACACTCCCCCGCTCATCCACTCGCCAGCCAACGCAGCAACAATGGCCTTCCACGACGGCCTCCACCCCTCCATCCTCATATCCCTCTGGTTCTTCTTCTCAACAACCCTCATATTCTCAAACAGATACATCCTCGTCGAACTCAACTTCCCCTTTCCTCTCCTCCTCACCACCTGGCATCTCTCTCTTGCCACTATCGCCACGAGGGTCTTGAGAAAGTACACGAATTTGTTGCCGGGAATCGACGAGATTGATAAGAAGCTCACTTGGGATAAATGGGCGAGGACTGTGCTGCCCATTGGCCTGCTGTTTAGTGGCAGTCTCGCTTGTGGGAACTATGCTTGTGAGTACCGCGAGCGGAGCGCCAAACGAAGTGAGGCATTGGGTTGCTCTGGGAGCTCGGGCGGGAGCGAATGCCTTCCGCGAGCGCCTTGCGCCAAAGCCGCAATACCCCTAACCGCGGCTCTTAGCGAGCCTCAGCGAGCGTCAGATCATTTGCGAGCGAAGCGAGCACCACATTGCGTCAAGGGCACAATACTCCGTTCACCCAGCCAACCCAACCTCTTTGTCGCGAACGGAGCGAGCAGGGTGTCGTTCAACCAACCATCAACCATCCGTCGCTTCGCTTCGTTCATCGTCCACTTTCTCACACTCACACACATCCCTTCACCTCCCTTCACCTCCATTACACAGACGTCTACCTATCCGTCTCGTTCATCCAAATGCTGAAATCAGCCACTCCCGTGGCCGTACTGATGGTATCCTGGTTCTTTGGGACCGAGAAATTCGATCCAAAGATCTTTGTCAACGTCCTGTTCATCACATTCGGTATCGCTATTGCTTCGGTAAGATCACAAGGCGCATCTCTCACTTGATCCTCGTCCCTCACTCACATTAACACCGACCCCATCACAGTTCGGAGAGATCACATTCGTAATGACCGGCTTCATCCTCCAATCCATGGCCCTCCTTTTCGAATCGACGCGGCTGGTGCTCATCCAGAAACTGCTGAGCGGGCGGGATATCAAGATGGAGGCGCTGGTTGGACTGTACTACTTTGCCCCCGTCTGTGCGGGAATCAACATGTTCACGACGTACTTGCTGGAGTCGGATCGGATTACGATGGCCGCGGCGCAGAATGTTGGGTTGTCGGTTATTCTGTTCAATGGAGCTAGTGAGTTGATTCAAAGAACCAAATTCGTGGCTTCTCCCCAGAATCTTGTCTCCCTGACACCTTCCAACCCATCATTCAACCTCCTCGTCCAGCCTCATTCCTCCTAAACGTCTCGGCAGTCCTCGTCATCAAAAAGACATCCACCCTCGTCCTCGCCCTCTGCGGCCTCCTAAAAGATATCGGCATTGTCGTCCTCGCCACCCTCGTCTACAGCACCCCCATCGGCACCCTGCAGGGGTTCGGCTACTCGCTAGCCCTGCTCGGGCTGATCAGGTACAAGACCCGGACAGAGGCGTTTTGGAATCATCCGGTTAAGAGCACGTTGTTGGGGGTAAAGAGGGTTCTGGGGTGAGTTTCACGTTCCGCTGTTTCGCTATGGGTCCCTTTTTCTCTACTGACTTTTCTTCACGATTGACGCTCTCGTAGGTTATTGAGTAACAAAGGTGGCGAATTCTCTTCATCACAAAAGGGCGGGTACAAACCAGCCAACGTCATGGCTTCCCGTGACGACGATAAGGAGTACGCGCTGCCGACAATGGCGTCGCATTCGCCGGTTCGGCCGTAGATTGTAAATCCTGGGCTGAGGGAGAGTGGAAGGAGAATGAGAAACATGGGAATGGACATCGAAGACATAGAGGCCGGGGAAGGGGAAGGGGGAGGGTTGCAGAGACGCTGTTTCTGCGAGAGGGTATCAGGACGGGAGAATACCTCCCTGGGGGCCCCATGTTCCGATCCTGATCCACGACGGCGGCATCACGACATCTCGGGCCCCCCTCTCATAGTAGATCGCCCAGGAGACGGGCCAAACCAACGACAAGCCATTGCGCGAGACCGAGGAGCGGGAAGAGGGGCAGGGACATTTTTGTACATTATTATAGACGGACGGCTTTCTTTTCATCGAAGAGGAGTGGGAGCAGATTTAAAAACATTCTGGATATGGCTCTTGGAGCTGGCGGACGGACAGTGGGTGGCATGCACCTAGCTTGCGGTGTCCCTCGCTTCCCAACAGGAGTGGTATTTAATTTTCAAGTGATCCTATCAACACGCTTTGGTACCGGTTCTGTAACAGTGCGCCCTCATTCCTCGAATCCCTCGCTTTTGCTTTTCGTGTCGTTGGACCCCTTTGGCCCATCGAAGATGTTGCCTTCTACATGTGAATGGAAGAGGTCTCCCAACCCGCTTGAAGCTCATGAAACGAACACAGATTGCATGGAAACGAATAGTATTAAAAGTGCATACAGCCCAATATATGTCCAAACGACAAGTGAAATGGATAATCAAGAAGAAGAGAAGCGAAGTCCCAAGAAATGCAGAATTAGGGGGGGTGGGGGAATGAAAAATGATGTGGAGTGGGTGGGTTCCATCTCTAACGACCGGTCTTATAAGTCCTAACCAAGAAGTTCAACACCACCAAATTGAACATCCAGAACCCCACCAAGATGCCGAGATTCCTCCACCGGTGGTCAAAGCTCCACGACAGCTGATCCGTGAAATCGTCCCCGTACTTGATCGCGCAGAACCCGCACGCATCCGTCGCCGCCTCACTGACCAGCTGCCCCGGCCCGCCGTTCGCGAACCACGGCGCAAAGTACTGCCCACACGTCTGCCCCGCGGGCGGGATGATGGTCGCGACGTCGCCGCCCGCGCAGATCGTCCGCACCCCGCCGAGCTCGTTGCCGATGATGCCCTCCACGAAGTAGTGGAACGGGTCGATCCAGTACAGCCAGCTGCGCCAGAAGACGGGCATGGCGAGGTAGGTGATCGTGACACCGCAGAAGAGCATCTGCATCGACATGAAGATCGGGTTGAGGATCGCGGCGAACTGCACCGTGGGCGACACGGAGGCGATCATCTGCCCGAGGGAGATGGCGAAGAAGTGGAAGATGACAAAGATAAGCCAGAAGAAGCCTGCGCGGTCGGAGCCACTGTTGAGCTGGTGAGGGGAAAGAGTGGGAGGGGATGATGAGTTTTCATGGAAAGGAAGGGAAGCAGACTCGCAAGGAAGAGCGGATTTACATACCCCAACGATGTAGTAGAAGATGACGAAGAAACAGGTAGCGGCGACCAAAGCGAACGGCCACTCGGCGGTCGCGATCGACAGCGAGAAGGCCTTCCAGTCATAGAACCCAGCGGCCGACTCCCGCGTGAACCAGCTCCTGTTCTTGATGTAGTTGGGCTGGACCAAGTTGATCAACAGCGCGCCGATGGTCATCGCCATGAAGATCGCAAACACCTTGTTCTGCAGATCGGTCGCGGTGTTTTCAAGCTGGTAGTACGAGAACCCAATGAGCAGGGCACACAGAATCTGCGAGATGATCCGACCAAAGTTGTAGGACGGGTTGCGCCAGTACGACAGCAGCATGCGTTTCCACACAAGGCTCAGCTGCGTGCCGAAAGGGACGTTGAACTGCCGGGTACCCGACGCCGCCTTCTTTTGCGCGACAGAGACGTCCTGCGCGGCCGAGTCGCCGACCCCGCGGATCGCGTCGATCTCTTCCTGCCGACGGGTGAATTCCGGGCTCTGCTTCCACAACGCCGGCCAGTCCTTGAGCCCTTCGCGCACGGCGGTGCCCGCGCCAATGACGTCCAGCATATATTCGGCGACGTTGGCGGTGGGCGGGCACGGGGGCGCGCCGTGGCCTTCGAAGTAGTGGCGGAGCGTTTCGCAGTCGGGGCCGAGCTCGCCGAAGTAGACGGTGCGGCCGCCGCGGGCGAGGAGGAGGAGGGCGTCGAATTTCTCGAAGAGGACCGCGGAGGGCTGGTGGATGGTGCAGAGGATGGCTTGCCCGTTGTCGGCGAGGTTGCGAAGAAGGCGCATGATGTTGAAGGCGGCTTGCGAGTCGAGACCCGATGTGGGCTCGTCGAGGAGCAATACCCGGGGGCGGGAGCAGAGCTCGACGCCGATGGTGAGACGCTTGCGTTGCTAGATAGATTCGTAGAGAACACAGACTTAGTATACGATCAATAAACCAATTATCAACGATGAAGTGTGTGCATACCTCTTGACTGATTCCAACGCTTCCACCAACTTCGCCAATCAACGCATCAGCGAGCGGCTCAAGTTCCAAAATCTGCATAATGTTCTCCACATACGCGTCCTTCTCATGCATCGGGATCTCAGCCGGCTGTCTTAAGCGCGCCGAGAACTGCAACGCCTCACGGACGGTACACCAACCATTATGCACGTCCATCTGCTCGCAATACGCAGTAATGTTCTTGAAATCGGGGCCTTGCGGGTTCTTGCCGACGTAAATCTGGCCAGAGAGTTTGCCCATCGTCTTACGCTGCGACACCGAGTCGATCAGCGTGGTCTTGCCGGCACCGGACGAGCCCATCAGCGCCGTGAGTTGTCCCGACCGCACGTAACCGGAGACGTCGGCGAGGAGCTGCTTGGGTCCGCCCTTGACCTGCACGGTGTAGTCGATATGCTTCCAACTGAAATCCTCGGCTTTGCTGAGCGTGATCCCGCCCATTCCGGGGTGGTTCTGCGCATCGTGGTTGTTGGTCGTCGTCACGCCGCTGGTCACGGAACCCGGTGACCCGCCGTCCTCTACATCCACTTTCCGTTGGCTCATCTCCTGGTGTCCCGGATCGTTCTCGGCGCGGCGTGTGCGCCGGTCGCCACCGCGGCACTCGAGGGATTTGTGCTTCTTCCACGCGTTGATGGAGTACCGCTGCGGGCTGAAATCGATGAATTTGGCAGCGAACATCATCCCCATACAGATGACGAGCCAGAATCCCATCAGGATCGCAATGTTCCACCACTTGTTGTACGACGCGATGCCGTAGGTGGCGCGCAGGTAGTCGAACCCGTCGACGTGGTCTTGGCCGGGCTGCCCGCCTTTCACGCCGACACAGGCCTTGTTGGCCGCGGGGGCGTTGGGGTACATGGGCATGAACTGGGAGGAGCAGTCGATCTGGAACCCCTCGAACTCGTTCTCGAGCAGCGACTTGATTCCGTAGCTGAGCGGGTTGAGCCAGAAGACCCACTTGAGCCACGGTTTCATCGAGATGTACGGGATGGTGTAGCCGGTGTAGAGGATGAACAGCAGCAGGAACACCGAGTTGACTTGGTTGGCGACCTCGATGTCCGGCGCAGAGAGAGAGATGATGCGGACCAACCCGCCGAACGCCTGGTTGGTGGCGAACAGGAAGATGATGTAGGTGAAGAAGGCGCCGGCGGTGGGTTTGAGCCCGACCATCCAGTAGTTGATGCAGGACCAGACGATACACATCCCGAGCGACACGGGCATGTCGGCGACCTGCATGACGAAGGGGGCGATGTAGGTGCGGTAGAGCATGTAACTCTTGTGTTTGGACGCGACAGCACGGCCCTGGATGACCAGCGGCACGGACGCAAGGGCGCCGAAACAGTTGTACAGCACACCGAAGAAGATGGCACCACCACGGGAGAACGAGCCACTGGGTGTCGGGTCCAGTTGGAAGAACGCGGATCCGACGATGATGGCCATGACGGTGTCAAACACCAACCTGCCGATAAGCGCCACGTTCCCCTTCTGCAGCTCGACCTCGCGCTTCAGCGCCGCCTTGAACTGCTGCGAGAGCGAGGTCGTGTACTGCGTCTTGAGCAGATCGAACCGGCCCAACGCCTTCTTGTTCTCCGTTACCTGCGTCCCGAAGGTCTCCTTGCGCTTCTCCTGCTCGATCTGCGCGTCGATCTCGTCGCGCTCCGCGCACATGTCCTTGTACACCTGCGACTTGAGGTACGCTTGCTCAAACTCCTCGTCGCTGTTGGGGAGTGCGCCCGTCCAGCCTTTTCGCACGTCGCGCTCGTTGGGCTCCGTGATACCCGTCAGGAAGTCGGGCATCACTTTGCGCTTGGGGCAGTAGAACCCGAGGGACTCGAAGTAGGCTTTGGCGTCCTTGGCGGGGCCAAAGTAGATGCAGTGGCCGCCGCTGACGAGGAGAACGCGGTCGAAGAGGTCGTAGATGTCCTGACTGGCTTGGTATAAACTCAACACTGGGAACAAAGGGTTGGGTGCATGAGCACATCGAAGGCGTCAACACATGTAAGAAACTCATCAGGAACTCACCATTGGCAGTCTGCGAAATATCGGTCGCAGTCCTCAACGCCCGCACGAAATCCAAGGCACTCGACGAATCCAGTCCCTTGGTACTCCCGTCCCAGAACCCAATACTAGCCGCAGCACAGATCTGTTCGGCAATCGACACCCGTTTCTTCTCACCACCCGAACAACCGCGGATGTTTTCGTCGCCGACTTTCGTGTCGCCGCAGTTTCGGAGGCCAAACACGCGGAGGAGCACCTCGATGTGGGTCTCGATGCGTTGCCGGCGGGTTGTGTCGATCGCGCCGCCGACGCGGCATTCGAGGACGAAACGGAGCGTTTGGCGGACTGTGAGGGGGCTGTAGTGCGGGTCTGGCAGATGAAAGAGAGAAAATACGGTAAGCAACCCAAAAAGAACGAAAAGTGAAGCGCCCCGAACTGATGATATAAACCGACGCTTACCATCCTCAGGACTATAAGCGATATAAGAACTGTAGTTCTTCTTGAAGGTCACCCGGTCAATGCCGTTGTACCGCACATCCCCCTCCACCTTCGACAGCCCCTCCGTCACATTCGCCAACGACCTCAGCAACGTCGAGCACCCCGCGCCCGGTCGTCCAAGCACCAGCGTCATCTCCCCCGGCTTGATGAACCCGGACATGGGCATCAAGATCTGTCTTGCGGGCGGCTTGGGTTTCTGCGTCTTGGTCACACCGCGCACGATCCCCTCCACAAGCGGCACGGGGTTGAAGATGTTGAAGATCTTGGCGCCGACGGTCTCGATGTGCGGGCGGGTGATGCGGTTTCCGAACACGGCGAGGTTCTTGTACGTGACCATGACGGTGGGGACCTTGAACCCCGCATCTCCCGCGACCTGCACGCGGGTGGCGAGGAAGGTCTGCAGGTCAAAGTTATCCTTTGTGGGATCCACGCCCTTTTGTCTGGGGATGAGGAGGGATTTTTTGGATGAGCGCCGGGTCGCGGTGCTGACGGCGCGGGTGAGTTGGTTCAAGGGTCCTTTCCGCGATTTGCGGTCGTCGTCGTCGCTATTAGCGTAGTCGACGTCGACGACCGCGGCGTTGGCGGCGGTGTTGGCTGCCGTTGGGGTGGACGGGTCGTGGATGTCGTGATGATCGTCGTCATCGGATTCGAGGTCGCGGTCGAGTTCGTTGACGCTGATGACGTTGCCGTTGGCGTCGCGGATGTAGAGGGGGGTTGTGAGAGCTTCACCGAAGAGCGTTGCGCGGTTGGCTTGGCGGATGCGGGCGGCGGCGTCGGCTTCGTCTTCGACTTCGCTGGGAACGACGATGTCGCCAGAGTTGTGGGTTCCGGAGTCTGTGTGGGGGCAGGGGGCAAAAACGCGGATGAGCATGAATATCCAGGAACGGGATCGCTGCGAGTCTGTCTGGGCGGGCTCCTTGTAGATGACATTGACGTCGAAACATACCTGTCGTTGGAACACTCCCCCTCCAGACCGGCGCGCCGACATTGTCGGTCACGACCAGATTGACAGAGCTGCGGTTGTTTGCAGACATCTGTACTTATTTGCCAACAGAAACCTGGTATGAAAAGCGCTCGATGTTCTCAATGCCCGAGATCGAGATCGGTATATGTAAGCGAATGAAAGGGGCTGTTGCAAGATCTGAGGGTATGACAACCCAACGAATATTTGATAGGCCAGCACTCGAGATCGAGTGAGGTTAGAAGAGTGAGCGAACGGTGTTTGGGTTGGGTATCGGAACGAACGATGGGAATGAATGAACACTTTCTTTGGAACAGGGAGGCGGCCACGAAACGGGGCGTGGACTTTATACTCGTCGAAAATGGCCCTATCCGGGTGCAGCATCTCATAAGGAACGCCGCCTTGCTTCCCTGATTTCTCATCGAGGCCCACGGTACTCTATTCGCGTGTTGGAGCACGCTTAGATTTCTTTCAGTGTTGTGGGGGGAGGGGGCGTACTAAGGGGGAATATCCCTGCATCCCGTGGCAAGCACGTCAATTGGAAGTTTACGCTCTTTGCAGAAAGTTCGGCGTCCGAGAGCGGTGAGGAGGGTTGAAGGCACCGCCCTCGATCGACGCACCCGCGCTGCGTTGCATGCGTGTCCGGGAATCCGGCTGGTCAAAGCATTCCTTGTTTGCGAAAGCCTTACCGAGTGGCAGGCGCCGCACCTTATCCGCTGGACACTTTTTGCAGGCAGCGAGCGGGAGCCGACTCAGCCGAGTGAGCGGGAGACGGGTATGACGGAGTTTTGCCAGACTTGAAATGGTTATCCGTACCCGGCAAAACATACATACATAAGCCCTGGGCATGCAGCGAGGACGCGTGGAAGAGCCGTTTTGCGAGTGGAAAAAAACTCGCGAGCGACTCGGAGGCGTTTGCGTGTTACTACTATCGATACATAGCACTAGCCGCGGGTCCGTCTCTGCTCCCACTCACTTCCCCACAGGCTTCATGTTCAAATCCATGGGAGTCAATGGACAGTTAAGTGACTGCAAGTTGACAAGGTACGTCTCGGACGAATCTCGGACACCATTTTCGTAAGGACAGCACTCGTCATTGTCGGGGTTTCAATTCTGAACAGACCCACCGATCGATGACTGGAAGCAGCATATGCCATCATTGCCATGACATGCGGAATCCAAGGCATGTGAAGAGCACCCGCGGGCCGACTGGCTCCCCAAGAATTTAATTTATCCTTGCGCTGCCCATTGCGATCGATATCTGGGGAATTCGACACTTTGCGCAGTCAACAATCGCGTTGTGGCATGGAGCCATCTCCGACAACAACAAACACCCACGGACTCGCGGGCGGTGGGCGTCAACCCCCAATCAAATATACAAACAACCAACAAACAACCTCGGAGGCTTCGTGCCGAGGCTTGCGGGCGTAAATCCTCTTTTTGGAAGATCCAGAATCATATGCCGATCCGTGCACAGCTTGAAGTCGTCTCTCACCGACAGACTCTCCGCTATCATGCCACAGGTGTGAACTCAACACGCCCTCGAGATCGAGCAGGCAAATGGAGATCCGTGGAAAAGTCACTGCAGGACGCCCAACGCCGCAAAGCACCGGCGAACGCCCCGGATGCATCGCTCAACTTCCGCGCGCACGCCTCGTTTCCATCAAGGAGCTCAACGACTCTAAAGCGCAGGACAATCATAGCGGCAGAACGCACGAGGCTCGGGGCTGAGAGGGAAACGTGCTGGAGAAAACAGAGGCCCGTGGTAGACCGCACATTGGAGACGGACGGATGGGAGCGAGTTTGGTGGGCGTGCCGACACAGACGAGTGCCATGTTACATGTGAACATCCACCGTGTGAGAGTGTGCATTTCGATTCGCCTCCGTGGATTCCGCGCATGATCTGCATATCCAACATAGAGTCTACCACAATTCTGCAGCTTGATCCCAACCCCACGCAGGCGGCCTCGGAGCATCGATACGTCGCGAGAGAATATGGTCAGGAAAAAATTGCCGCAGGACGCCCCAACCGAAAAGAAAACGGCGACCGCCCCGGATGCAACGCTCAACTGCCAAAATGTTGTAGATACAAACGTTTCTTTACCCCACTCCTCTTTCTTCATTCAGGAGTCCGACGACGCAACGCACGTAGGACATCTGTCCGTAAGCGGAAGATAGCACGAGGGGAGGATGCTCAGGCCGAAGAAAAAAACAAGACGGACCGCGACTAGACGGCAAGTGCGCGATGGTTTTTTTGTTGTTGATGCCGGACCATGAGCGCGCCCAAAGGCCATCTTATCCGGATGCATGTGCGTCGCAAGCAAGCGATCGCCTTCCCGTGGGGAAGCTCTACGCCCAGCACTGAGATCCGCCAAATCTTCGACCGGAGCAAAATGCACGTCTCACGTTGCTGCCCACATACATACATACCGAGTGCTGTCACCACATGCCAACATGAAAAGGTGAAAAGGGTTCCAGCCCCGTGGACGGATGGTAAACGGCCGCGGCAATCAGTTCTTCAAACTGAGGCTTTCCACTCGAACGAACCCCCGCCTGCATTTGCAAGTCCCATATCCCCAGTTTCACGCCGCACCAGCGCACCACACCGTTCGAATATGCATGTAGAAGTTGTCACTGCTAGGACAAAACAAATGGTTTGAGATTTGCAGTCAGAACAACCCATCGGCTCCATCCCGTCGAACGGGCAAAACATCTATATACCCTACGTGAATCCCAATATCTACATATAACCTACTTACATCCCACCACCCCTCGCAACACGTCGTAATCTACATCTACCGAAAAACGCCCACCCATCATCCCTCCCTCCTCTTCATCTCCTCCAACCCCACCCTCACATACGCCCGTTTCACATTCTCCTCTCCATTCCCGGTCGCAAGCACCGCCACCCGTCTCGGATGTCCATTGTTCCCGTCCCCCAGCATCTCCACCGCCCGCGCCCTCAGCGTCGGGAGATCGTACGCCTCCAATGCCCTCCTGCGTCGTTCAATCGCATCGAAATGCGGCTGGTCGTCGTCATCATCCCCATCCATCTCGTTCTCGTCAAACGCCAGATGCTGCATAAACCGCAACTTCCCCGCCGCGGTGTCGTACGGGCTCCGTAGGCGTGCCAACAGCGCGGCTTTGATCGAGTCGAAGCGGGGTTGGAGGGTGGCGGCGTCGTCGGCGAGGGAGCGGAGGAACGTTTCGGTGAAGAGCTCGATGCGGGAGAGGAGGTCCCGTGGATCGTGGGTGTTGGATTGGATGGCGGCTTGGAGGAAGAGTTGGTGGGCGGCTTGGAAGCCGCTGGACGAGACGAGGTAGCCTGTCTGTTTTGTGCGCGGGGGGGGGGGGGGGGGGGGGGAGGGTGTGAGTGTTTGACTGGGGACAATTCACGGACCCACCCCAACTTGAGACGCGAGAGGGGGACATGACACTTGTACCTGCTGCCGAGTCCGCAACTCCGTATAAAACGGCTCCTTGACCAACTTCACCAACAACTCCTGCGCCGCCCGCAACTCATAGCTTTTTCTCCCCACGTTCAACGCCCACACCACCGCGTTCCCCTTCACATCCACCGCCATCTCATGCAGCATGGGGCGGGTATTCGTGAACGGGCGCACTTTTGTTCGCGACACCTCCGAAGGCGCGCATGGCTGGCCGGGGAGCATGCGGTGCAAAGTGTCCCATGAACGCCGCGCATCGTGCTCGGTGACGTTGCCGCCGACGAAAGCTTCGATGTAGCGGGTGTCGAAGAGGGTGCGGGAGAAGTGTTCAAGGTCGGCGAGGGTTATAGAGTCCACCGCTTCTGCGAGCTGCCGCCCATAAAATTCATTGTCAGTTAGCCACGACGGTCAGCAAAAAAAAGGGATGCCCCACCAACCACACAACCGCACCTGAGCAGAAGTACAATACTCCTCATAAACCACTGCCGACATGCACTCCATCGCCTGCCTCACAGGCCCGTCCCTCCCCGCATCCCGATACCCTCTACTCGCACTCTCCCTAAAGATCCCAAACTCCGCCTCCGTAAACCCGGGCTCTCGCACGCACCCCAACACGCTCTCCAGCAACAACTGCGCTTTCTCGCTGTACCCCTCAACAGAGACCGCGATGCCCGTGTCGCCCGGTGCGACGGCGACGTCGTAGTGTAAGCCCGCGGAGGCGGCGTCGTAGGAGAGCTCGGTGAGCCGTTCGTTGACGAAGCGGGTGTAGAGGTGGGCGAGGACGATGGAGCGCGGGTTGTTCGGACGGATCTTGGGGGTCTTCAGTGTGAAGGCGTGCAGGCATTCCGGGACGAGGAATTCGGAGTCGGGATAGAAGTACAGTTTGCCGGCGGGGTCGGTGGGGTTGGTGAGTTGGGGGGAGAGGGGTTTGTCCTGTTGCACATAAACGTGTGTGCGTGCGTGTGAGTATATATGTATCAAATAGACGAAGCAGTTACACCCGGATAAAAAGAAGAAGCTACGCAATGCCGGCACACTACCCGCTAATCCACCCACACTACTTACACCAGCAACTCTCAACATATCCTCCACCCTAACAACCTTCTCCCTCGGCTTCCCCACCTCTTCTCCTCTTCGCACCTCAACATCATCTATCCGCTTCCACCCCTCAAACGACACCGTCTGAATTCCTCGTGCGTCCAGGAGGGGTTTAACGGATGCAAAACCGCCGGATGTTTTCGAGGTGGCGGGGGTGAGAGAAGGGATGTTGCCGCTCCGCACGTCGTCGATGATGGTATCGGCGGTCTCGACGGCGTCGTACATGGTGGCGGCGATGACGCCTGTCGGGCCGCGTTTGACCCAGCCGGCGACGTAGAGGGGTGGTGAGGGTGTTGTGTTGTCCTAAAAACGATTCGTTGTTTATTCATGTGAGTTCTCAACCTGGGATGCATATCGCGCCCCCAACTCACCTCATCAACAACCCTCCCTCTGACATTCGGCACCCGTCCCCTCCTTTCATCAAACGGCAACCCGGGCAACGGCGCGCTCCTATACCCAATGCTCCTCACCAACAACCCCGCCTTCAACACTTCCATCTCACCCGTGCCCACCGCCTTCGGAGCCCCTAAATCCCCCTCCAGCCTATTCCTCTCCACCATCATTGCTTCCAGTTGCCCATCGTCTCGCGTTTCGAGTGCCACGGGACTACGGAGGAAATCGAGCGTCCATGATTTTGTTGGCGGGTTGTTGGCCGGGAAGGTCTTTGTAGCGCCTTTGCGGAGAAGATCCATGAGGCGTTGGCGTTGGCGGTCCATGATGGAGGCGCTGGCTTTGACGTGGGAGTCCAGGAGGGCGACGTCGAGGTTGAGTTTGGTGTCGGGGAGGGCGATCATTTCTCGGAGCTCTTTTGACGTGAATGCGATCTACGGGGCTGAATATTCAGTGAACGCCATAATCTCGCGTGAGCACAGAGAAAGCGTGACCCCCCTACCTGCAACGGCCCCCGTCGACCCACAAGCCGCACATGTCTAACCCGACTCCCCCTCAGCGCCTCCAACGCGTACTCCGTAATATCCGTCTTCGCCAGCTCCTCCACCGGCCTCAACAGTGTCCTCGCCACATCCAACGCCACATTCCCCTGCCCGACCACCACCGCCGTATCACTGCTGACCAAATCCGGTTTCAGATCCGCATACTCCGGTGTCCCGTTATACCACCCGACGAACGCGCGCGCGGAGAAGACGTTGGGGATGGTGTCTTCGTTGGGGAGGGAGAGTTTTTGGTCCTCGCTGGCGCCGTAGGAGAAGAGCAGGGCGTCATAGCGGGGTTTGAGCTCGGTTAGGTCGAGGTCCCGCCCGATGGTGACGTTGCCGATGAAGGTGAAGCGGGGGTCTTGGGAGAGGAGGTCAAATTTGTGGATAACGTTCTGTAATGTGAGGGGAGTTTTCTGAGTACGTTTACTTGAAGTTGGGGATCTTGTATTCATCGCTCACCTTGACTTCCCAATGATCCGGCGCAACGCCATATCTAATCAAACCATACGGGATGGGTAAGGAGTCATACATATCCACATGCACATTAGGCAGGTTCTTCAGCAGATGTTGAGCGGTATAAAAGCCAGCCGGCCCAGCACCAATGATCCCGACATTCAGCCTCTTGGTCGACGCCGGCGGAGGGTGTGCCGACAGCGAGTACGCGCGGATTTGTGGCCGAAGCGGGTGGCTCTTCGTCGAGGACACCCGACCACCGACCCCATTCGTGGAAAGCATCACAGGCGGACCGTCACGGCGTGGAACGATCTTCAGATTCTGCGGCACATACGGGTTCGGCTTCGGGTATTTCACCTCCGTGCCCGGTCCCAGCCCCGTCCACCGCGCAACCTCGTCAGCAATCGGTCGGTTTGCATATTTCGCGCCCATCCACTTTTCGGTCCTATCAAGCTTGACCTCTGCGTTGGGCGGCGCGATTATCGTGTACATGCATTTATTGGGGACCAGCTCGGTGAACAGGGCGCGCGCGGCGTCTGGATCGAAGCGGTCGATGAAGTAGGAGCGGCGGGGGAAGGTCTCGAGGCCTTCTTTGCGGAGGAGGCCGCAGAAGTGGGTTGCGATGGAGGAGTTGCGTTGTTGGTATTGGTAGCCTATCTTGCGCATGTAGTTTTCCTCCTCAAAGAGGTGCTGCGAATGAGGGACGTCTTGATCAGCACGGCGCTGGGGTGACTGAGCCGCGACTCGGATCGCAAGACCGCAATAGAATCGACCTACCTCGGGATACGGTTGCTCCGCCAATGCATTGATGGCCTGAAAAACGCGAGAAACCACTCCCCTCCATTCCCTAACCCCTTTCTCCGTCAACGAGATGGACACCTCAAACAGCAGGTTATCAGCCCCCAGATGGCTTTTCCCAGCCGACAACCCCTCCGCAAGCTCATGGGCCCTCAAAAGCGACAACAGCGAGTTCGTCCCTTCGTACCCCAACACCTTCGAGGCGAGGTTAGCAGGCTTCGTCGACATGTCGTGGTATTTGAACGGAATCTCCCATGAGAGCGTCAGCTCCCGTAGGTTCTTGATGGGCTCCACCCACGTCAGGGTGCCGTGCAGGGAGTCTGGGAACACGCGTCCGTTGGTGGTGGAGAGGATCGGGACGTCGCTATTTGGGATAGGACTAAATGCCGCGGCTGCCTTTTCTGCAAGCACCGGGATAGAATCTTTCCCCAGCAGTGCAAAGTTCATCAGATTCGCACTGTAGTTCTTCCGAAACCAGCCCTTCAAGTAATCTTGATCAATCAGCTTCATCGTCTCCAGATTCCCCGTGTTGAACCCCGCGAACGGATGTTTGGGGTCGGCCAGTTCTTTTCGCACATGCAGTACGCGCCATCCGTCCTGCTCGATGTTCTTCTTGAACTCCTGGTCCACTGCGTTCATCTCGCGATCGACGCACGACTCGTTGAAGAGCGGCTCGTAGAAGAATCGCGAGAACCGGTCTAGAGCGCCGTCGAAGGCATCTGGTGTCACGGATTGGAAGTAGTAGAGGGAGTGGTCGGATGCTGTGTACCCGTTCAAGGCACCATTGTGGTCATAAATGAATCGTTCGTAGTCGTATTCATTGGGATATGTTTTGGTCCCAAGGAACAGCATGTGTTCTGTAAAGTGTGCCGTGCCATCGTGTCTACAGATGCATAGATATGGGTAAGAACAAGCAAGGGAGGAGACCCTAAACCCCCATGATTATATCCCCTGCAACTAACATGCCGTCCATCCAACTTCCTGCCTCCACCGACAGCGAGGCTCCTGTGACGGGCGACTCCTTGTCGGAGATCACCACCCCCTTTATCCCATTAGGCAGCTCCAATTTCGCAATCTGGCGGTTCTCCAGCTGCTTTGTGAGAACTGGGATGTTGAGGTCCACCGGCAGCAGCTTGTATTTCGGTGCCGGAGTCGGTGAAGTGAGGGTGCTGGAAGTGAAGGTCCTCACTGACGCTGCTGCTCTCCGCCTCACAATGGCGACAGAGGCGGGGTATCTCCAAGGCCCCAGCCGCGAGGCAGGCGGCGGTCGCTGGGAGAGGAGCCGCCTATGCATGTGGGGTCCTCCTCGTATCAGTATGTACTATATGCAAGTACAGCTCTAAGGAGTCCAATGTCCACCGTTCCCGTCCTCTTCTGTGCGGAACCTCACGCGAAACGCGCGCCAAAAGCTTCACCCGGAACGGAAGGACATTCCCAGTCTGATTCCCAGTCTCTCGACAGAACGACCATAACAGCAATGGCAATCGAAAATCCCCTCAGGGCGCTGCACAGGGCCCTGCCCCTGTACCGTTTCCCTGCTTCCAAGCGCACCAGCGCAAACCCCGCAGAAGCCGCAAACTCACCCGTCCTGTTCATCTTCCCACGGAGCAAACACGCCGTAACCTCAACAGATGTTGAGTGCGTCAAATACCAGGTATAGTGGATGCCGGGTAGTTTGTGTCAATGAGTGTATCTAACTCGTTGAATTGTGAGCTCTAGGCGTTTCTGACGTTTTCAAATTATGCACATATTACACGGGATTGCCATGAACCGGAAATGTCCCCGTCGGGTATGGCTTTCTGTGACGTCCTACTGAACCTATGCATGAGCTATATGCATTGACTGTGTCTTCCAAACAGGGAGACTTCCGTTCCTCGCACTACCGGACGGGAGGATATTGACGGGGTCGGGGATAGTGGAGGAGGTCACAGCAACGGTACACCCGGTGGGGAGGGAAGGAGGAACCGGAGTCCGTGCGAGGACGCTGACTGCGGATATCTTCACAACCGCTACAGGCAGGCGACCTAGAATCGAGATTAACAGCAGAGGAAAAGTCGAAAAGCAGGGCATTCGTCTCTCTCGCCGAGGCCAAGTTGGAGGTTGCGCTGGTACGTGAGAGCTTGAACCTCTTCCATCTTCAACGTGTCGTTACCCTGCGGGCTCACTGGCATCCCAGCTATTCACAATGTGGTTCGACGTCCGGATACGAGACACCGTCACGTACCCGCTGTTTGAAGCGCTGTATCCATGGCCGTTGAATAAGGTGCTTACGTGGACTGCCAAATCGGAGAAGACGGAGTGGATGTTGAGCAGGAAGACGGTTTTGCAGAAGGATGAGGTGTGTTCTGGGGAGTGGTCTTGAATTTGTGTCACGTCTTGGCTCTTGAAGGACTGATTGTGGTGGTTGGCCCAGATCCTGGGTGAGGCAAAGCAGGCGCTCGCCGCACTCTCCACGTCACTTGGGGAACAGCAGTTCTTTGGTGGATCCAAGTACGTTCCCCCTTGGCGGAGAAGTTTGCAGTCTCCCACGAACGCTCACTCACTCTCATATTTACCACGCACACAGAGCAACATTTCTCGACGCAACCATCTTTGCCTACCTGCACATCATCCTCTCCCTACTCGCATTACCCTCCGTGGAAGTCGAACTGAGACAGGCTGTGTTGCGGCATACCAATCTTGTGCAGGTATGGAGAAACATCGCCCCTCCGTCGTCAACAGGGGCTATCACTGGGTGTTAACATGTGGGTGATTGAATAACCCTTGTAGTACGCGCAAAAAATCTTCAACACATTTTTTACCACCACCACCACAACCACGACCACCACCACCACCGTCGCATAAGGTCCTGTGACCATACGTGTCCGACCCTACGGCGTATCGGGAAGACTTTATTCCCCTTGTCGGGCGGCCAAACATGACTCCGGAGTACGGGTTACAGCCCTTTCACTTGTAGTTAGAGTAGATGGGCAGCCATCGGGTGCGCGTTGTAGATAATGTCGTGGGGAAAGCCGTACCGTAGAACAACCCATATCCCCGTGGATACCGCATGTCTGGCGTTGTGTCGATGTATAGCGAGAAAGCATCCTGATCGATGGAGGGAGAAACCTCCCCTGCCCGCATGAAGGGAAAACGCGTCGGATAATCGCGGGGGGGGCATCCTTCGCACTCCTCCAAACAGTTCCCACAATCACAATCACTTATCCCCAAAATGACCCTGCAAACGCACCTCCTCCTATCCCGCACAGCCTGCAGAGCCCGCCCACGCTCCTGTCGCTCCCTCTCCTCTCTGCCATCCCTATCAATATCAACCCATCCTCGCCTCCGCCCAACCATCCTCCGCACCCCCCTAGACAGTTCCCCTCTGGGAATACATCGGAGACAGCATGGAACGCATAGCCATCACCATGGCGTGCGGATGGAGACGCGGGAAGGTATCAGTTTCATTTCATCACCTCGTGGAAATTGATCCGAACGGATGCTAAGATTTTAGTTTCGGCATTAGGCACGAGGGTGACGATAGCGGGGATAGGAGTCAATGTCGGGTTGACGATCGCGAAGGGGGTTGGCGGGGTGTAAGTTGAACGAGAGTCGCGTTAGGGTGCATGGGCCGGAAGATAGGGGAACCATATGTGAACGTTGCATCTGGTGCGATTACAGGGCGTGGCAGTCTGCGTCGCTTATCGCAGAAGCCGTGCACTCGTTGAGTGATCTGCTCAGGTAACGTTCCATCTCAACGTTCGCCTATGGGTGTACCCAAAAACTGAAATGAAGCCCTTTTCCCGACAGTGATTTCGTAACCCTCTTCACCTACGGCAAAGCGCGCGCACCACCATCACAAAGGTTTCCATACGGGTTCGGCAAACTGGAGCCTGTCGGGGGGTACGAGTTCGCACTCGTCGCATCCCTGTCCGTTCACTTTCCGTGTGGCGCTAATTCCGTGTTATCATTGCCAGGCTGGTGGTATCGGCGTTACTGGTAGCCGCCGGCGCCGGGATCGCCGTGCATTCCTACGAAGTGCTTCTTCCCTTCATCATCTCCCCAACCTCCACCCCGACCCCAACACCACCCCATCATCTCCCCACCGCAGCCCTCCAAATAATGCTCCTCTCCGTCCTCTCCAAAGAAGCCATGTTCCGTTGGACGCGTTCCGTCGCCACACGAACGCACAGTTCGGTGTTGTTGGCCAATGCGTGGCATCATCGTGTGGATGCGTTGAGTAGTCTTGTGGCGTTGGGGGGCGTGGCGGGGGGTGTGATGGGGGTTGGGTGGGCGGATGCTGTGGGGGGTGTTGTTGTTTCTGGTGGGTGATCTATGTCGTATTGGGTATGGGGTAGAAGGGCGTAGAACGGTGAGGGTGATACTTATCTGATGCGTGTGTAGGTATGATTGTGAAGGCGGGGGTGCAGGCTGGGTGGCCTTCTTTGTTGGAGTTGTTGGATGCTGGTGAGTGAGGCGTGGGGCTGATGATGTGAGGGGTGGATGGCACTGACGATTGAGTGATTTGGAACCACTAGCCGCCCCACCGGAACTCTACACCCAAATCAACACCGCTCTCGAGTCCTTCCGCGCCCATCAGGGCCACATTACGGCCGTCCGCAATCTACGCGTGCGCAAGACGGGACCGTTCAGTTATGGTTCGTGCCCTGCAACAGATGTTTGCCTTTCTCCCACCTGAGATGATGCTTATCAATGTATTATGGTTTTCTAGCGGATATGCAAATCATCCTAACCCCGTCAACATCGGTCTCGGAGGCTAGTCAGGTACGAAAAATGACACAACCATATTCATATTCACTTGCCCCGTTGTGAGCCCATCATCACTAAACTGGATTGTGTGCAAATCACACCCAGATCGCGAATGACCTGCGTGAGAATCTGATGCATGCCGTCGACGGCCTGCAGGAGGTGCTTATCGAGATTCGGTGCGATGACGGGAGTGGGCCAGGGACCAGTACTATGACTACGGCACATGCGAAAGAGTATGATGGGGACGGGCATGGACACTAGAAGATCACGTCGTTGATGCGGTCGGTAGAGCGTGTATATAGACGTTCATCTAGCGATATTCCAAGTTACTTTTGTCTGATGCAGGCCTTAATGATACATAGATGCAGAATAGAGTGTAGGGTGTGGTGTATGTGACTTGGGGTGTACCTATTGCGCTTTGCCTAAATGCACGTGGGAGAGAGAACGAGTCAGCAAGTGCCTGAAACCAACCACCACCCCATCGAACCAAAGAAAACATACTTCTGAAAAACGTATAATGCAGCGTGATGGTCTTAACATCCTTCATCCACGGATCATACGCAAACTCCGGATCAATGTAAAAGAACACGGGCATATCCACCTCCTCGCCGGCCTCCAACTTCTGCTCCTCAAAGCAGAAACACTGGATCTTATTGAAATACTGCGCCGCTTTCGCGGGGACGACGGAGTAGGTCGATATGCCGACGATATCCTCCTCGGTCGGGTTATGCGCCGTGTAGAACGCGAGGGCGGTTTCGCCGGGTACGACGTGGATTTCGGGTGAGACCGGTGTGAATGACCATCGCATGTGGTCTGAGACCGAGGACGCGAATTTGATTTTGAGTTTCTGGGCGTTTGCGAGCGGGATCATGGACTCTGGCTCGAATTTGTGGCCGGGGGAAACCATGGGCGTGCCGTCGAGGCCGGTGTCGGTGCAGATGAGTTTGTAGAGGGGGACGGCGGCGTAGGAGGCGCCGATGAAGAAGACGATGATGGCGCCGGTGTAGTAAAGAGTGGATTGGGTGTTGTGGGCTTGGGCTTGCCGGGCGGCGAGGCGCGGGTTGCGGGGGTGGGAATAGTGGGAGTGGGCGCCTTGCGGGAAGTGGGTGGCGGTTGCGGTGGCGGCGCGGGCGGTTGGCCCGGGGGATGAGGGGGGTGGTGGTGGTGGTGCTCCTGTGGCGGACCGTGGGTATATTGTTGTCGAGAAAGGTCGTAAGGAGCGAAGGGTCCGTGGAACTGCAAATGCTTCACGATGTATAGTGCTGGTCCTCAGTAGCCCCTGCGGCAAACTGTGGGACGAGAGCCCAGCCGTCGGCACGGCGCTCTTTCCTCGTATCCGCAGGCTCTGCAGAAGGAATAGGTAAGTAAGATGCGTTTTGGGAGATAATGTCGGGCGGAGAAAAAGAGGACTTCTTACCGGAAGCAGCAGACCTGAGGTTGCTTTGGACAGGAAGGTTGGACACCTGCATGTGGAGGCCATTGCTGCAGCGTATGTGTTCCGACTGGCCAGGTGTTGGTTGTCTTATGTAGATCAGCCAGATATGGAGGTGGGCACTGGGGATGCCTTCTGCCGTTTGTTCCTTTTGTTCAGCTTTTGGGAGCTTCTCAACTTGCGCGGACTGAAGAGGATTCTTGCGCGTCTTCCGACTTCCCACTGGCCCGACATCATTGCGCTCATCGACTTTCCGAAGTTAGCAAAAGAGGACCCTCTACACATATACTTCTCGCCCTTCGCATACGGCTGCCCGCTGAGAAACAAGGACGTGATATCACCGCTTACTAGAGCCTTTTGGGACTCTGGAGGGGACCGGCTGGCAGCGAGTCCAGCACGTTACAAGCAGCTGCATATCTCAGAGTTGACGTGCAGCACACAGCACACGCAGGGAAGAACTATAGAGCTTTCGATAGGACAATGAAGCCGCTATCCACCGCCACCGCTCCCCTGAGCGCCTTTCCACCCGTCCAATGGGACTTGCTCGACAAGATCTGGATCCTTGTGGATGTCGAGAACGGCGCGGTCAAATTCATGCGGTCAGCGGAGGCTGCCAAATTAACGAAAAAAAGCCCATTCCGGATCTTCAGCTTTTCTTCGAAATCGTTCAACGCCAACGGAGAGCAGAAGATGAAGCTTGTTTCAGAAGGCGCTTACCACCACTTCAGAGCACTTAGCGACGACTCCCAAGCTGCCGACAATCTCCTCGTTTGGAAATACTTCCAGGTTTTGCAGAATCCGGTCACTGTTCACCACATATACATCGCCGCTGGCGGAGACGCGCGATACTCTTCTCTGATTAAGGAGGGGGCGGGAAAAGGCATACGGGCAAGCCACTTCAATACGCAAGGCGCGAAGGGTACATTCGAGCACCTGATGGAGCTCATTCGAGCGGAGAATGTGCGAAGGAAAGCGAATTCTTCCTTGGTGGCTGCCGAGTCTGCATCAGCGCCAATTTAGCAGGAGCGAGTGAAAGGGGTTTTATGATTGCACTCCGAGCCTCGCTACAGTTCGACCTCGCAGCTCAAAGGATGTCAATTGGGCATACCGCACAGCAGCGAGCTCCAACCGTTAGCCGTTGCTCTGACTGTAATTTGACGCCTCATCAATGTAGCATACAGTCGTTTTTGGAATATACATACTGTACATTAACAGATGAGTGCTGATGGCAGCCGTTTCGTGGCGATACATGGAAAAGGCCGTGAATGGAGAGCTCTAGCTTGCTGATACCCTTCCCAGAAAAGGCCTTAGAAAAGGTATACGATGGAGAACATATGCTTGCCTTGCTTGAGGAGTACCTCACGGCAAATGGTTGAAGGAAACCCAGAAGGAAACCGACCTTCGCGCAAGCGAGCCTTTTCGACCCGCGCGTTCTTCCGACTTTTTTGCTCAGAACCTGCCTGGCTCAGAACGACGCCTGGGAAAAGGTGGACGGCAGACAAACGCAACGGCTCCCTTCAATACACACAATGAGAATACCGCAAAGGGCCTGTGCGGTACGGGCCCTACCTCGTAACGGCGCCGCTGGGGGCAGGTATGAGTGTCTCGCCGCGGCCGCGCAACAACGCCGCCATGCTTCCACCACCACACCATTGCACACTCCCGCCGCCGATGCCCCAACAACGCAGGCCCCCACAGCAAAAAGCAATAGCGGCTCCAAACCCACCCGCCGCCGCTTCCCCTCTCGCACCCTCTCCGGAATCCAACCCACCGGCGTCCCCCATCTCGGCAACTACCTCGGCGCCCTCTCCAACTGGGTCAAACTCCAAGATGATCTACCCGCCTCCTCGACCTCTCCCTCCTCCATCTCCACCCTTCCTAGCTCTCCCATCTCACCACCCTCAACCCACCTCTACAGCATTGTCGACCTGCACGCCCTCACTCTCCCGCAAGACCCATCCCTCCTCCGCGAGAACGTGCTGGATATGGCCGCGTCGCTGCTAGCGTGCGGGATTGACCCGAAGAAGAGCGTGCTGTTTAGGCAGTCGAGGGTGCATGAGCATGCGGAGCTGGCGTGGTTGTTATTTTGTAGGACGCCGATTGGGTGGTTGAGTCGAATGCATCAGTGGAAGGTGTGTTTCTGGGGTTTGAGGAGGAGGAGGGCGAGGACTTCCTGATGTACTGATGCGGGGTTTGGGTTAGACGAAGCTACAAATGATGCAGCAGAAATCAGGCACCTCCACAACATCAGCAAACGCAACCCTCGCCATCACCTCCGATCTCAACCTCGACGATCCATCAGCCCAATCCGACGAAGCCGGGCCAGGGCCCAATGTCGGGTTATTAGCGTACCCGGTGCTGCAGGCAGCTGATATCCTCATCTACCGGTGCGTTTACATTTCCCCATTCTTGTTCGTGGGCAGGGCATGGAACTGACGCGATGTGATATCCAATGTAGGGCGACCCAAGTTCCCATCGGCGAAGACCAAGTCCAGCACATGGAACTCACCCAGATGGTCGCACGGAGCTTCAACGCGACCTACAAGAAGGACGTCTTCCCCATCCCGCGTGGGATCTACGGTAAAACGCCTCCCTTTCCACTTCCCCACATCCCCACGCCCTCGCTCACCCCCACTATATCTAACCCCTTGATATGTTAGCGTCCACCCACACAAAACGCATCATGTCCCTCCGACAACCCACCGCCAAAATGTCGAAATCAGACCCCGCGGACGCATCCCGCATCAACCTCTCCGACACCCCCGAGCAGATCCGCGCCAAGATCCGAAAAGCGACCACCGATTCCATACGCGGTATCACCTACGATCCGGTGACGAGGCCGGGGGTGGCGAATCTCTTGGGTGTGTATGCTGGGTGCATTCACGAGGCGGAGCTTGCGCAGGGGGATGAAGGGAGGTTGGAGGACTTGGCGGCGACGTTCGGGAACCATACCACCGCGACGTTCAAAGACGCGGTTGCGGACGCTGTTATTGCAAGGTTGGGGCCTATGCGGGAAGAGTTGGTGCGGTTGAGGAGGGATAGGGGGTTTGTGGAGGGGGTTTTGGAGGAGGGGGAGGAGAGGGCACGGGCAGTTGCCAGGGAGACTTTAAGGGATGTTTGGGGGGTTGTTGGGTTGAGGTAAGGACCTAGAGGGATGGCGTAGATTGGCATCTTAGCTGTAGATAGGCTGTATCTCCCTTCGTAGTGGTTGTTGAGAGAACGTGTATTTCTTCACTACCCTCGCGATAATACATACACGAAAAACGACAAAAAAAACGCCCCAAAATGGTTCTCCCAACGGCTGAAAAGCTGACATCCGCTTCCTCATTTCCCCTAGCCGCCTCCCCTTTCTTTCTAGCCCCCCTCTTCGCTTTTCCTTTTCCCTTCCCTTCGATGAGGTAACCACCGGCGGCCAACATATATACGGATGATGGAATGCAAGTCGGCTGCATTGAGATCGCGTATATGTCGCGTTTTTGATTCCAGTTATTTCGTTTTCTTGACTCCAACCCAAGTATGTAGTGGAGCTTGGCGACGCGAAGGGGAGAACACATGTATGAGCGTCGGACGGGATGTTATGGGGGTTGTCGGTTTATGATCCTTCGCCGAAGAGTCTTTGCACGCGTTTCAAAACCGAGTCCTGCGAAAACCAAAAAACCGAACACCGTTAAATCTCGCGAATCGCTTCCCCTCACCACCAACCACCCCCAACCACACCCCCCCCCCCCCCCCCCCTTCCCCCGCAACGTACCTTCGACGGATCATAAGGCCTATCCTTACTCGGAATCTCCAACACAGTTGGAAACGCCTGCTCATAGTCGTCCAACAAATGCCTAATCTCATCCGCGACCTGCTGCGTAATCAGGATGATCGCAATGTCCTTGCGGGACGTGAACTCCTGAAACGTTTCTTCGACTTTGGGTAAGGGTGTTTTGGAGTCGACGACGAGGAAGTTGGGCTTGGATTTGGTGTCCATGTGCCCGATGCCCGCGAGTAGGAGGCCTGTCACTGAGTCCTGGGGAAAGAGGGGTTAGAGGGTGGGGAGGGAGGAGGGGAGGTGGGTTTTACGGACCTCGTCGCCGATGGCGGCTAGAAGGACGCGGTCTTTTTGTGGGTTTGCCATTTTTGAGGTGCTCGCCCTCTGGGTTTGAGGCCTAGATCTCTATCTTTTCGTAACTAGTTGTTTGATGTGTGCGTTTAGCGTGGATCTCTTTGGGTTCTGTAGATGGGAAACACAGAGGCAGGTGAGCGGGTGTTGGGGTTTAAGGTGGTCCTCCCTTCTCTTCCCCATGCAAAGTCATCGAGCCCATGCCGCGGACCACGTTCATTCATTGAGCAGCGTTATACAGCAAGCGGACTTCCTCCCGTGCAGGGTCCATCCTTCCATCCAACGACCATGGCTGGTTCCCACGCGATCGTCATCGTCATCCATCCTCTCTTTCAGAGGCTTTCACGCAGACTCTCCCCATCCAGTCCCTCTATCCCCCATCCACGCCTCCAGCCAATATCCCGATTCCCATGGCGCTGGTGGTGCTGGTGCGTCTTCCCACCGGTAATTGCGCGACCGACCCTGTGTCATCTTGACTCTCTTTTCCGGAGATATGAGGGGTTCGTCCCGTTCTGGTTCACCTCAGTGGATGGTGGGGATGGGTGTGAGGTATTGAAGAGTTATGTACGTACCTGGTCGTGAGGGTGTGCTGTGCGGTTTGAGAGTGCGTAAGGGGCGGACGTTCCAAGTTCCCACGGGAATGAGACGAGAAACCGCCTCGGCTGCAAAGTTGCCCAAAAGCCCTTCTTGCGTTCTCAGACCCGCAGCCCCAGTCGCAGACACCACCTTACATACAGTATATACAGTAGTGCTGTACATACAGACAGTACATATCCTTACAGCTTCGGACCGCCGCCGTCCGTCGTTTGAGCCGCCACTACCAACCGGAATTATCCTCACTCGAGTAGTTCATGCGACACCCATAGCAATTTCAGAAAACACAAACGAAAAGCAATGGACAACTTCTTACCAGGCTCGGCGAGTTTAGTGGATTGCGTCGACAGTGCGTTTTGGCCTCGAGATTATCCCACGTTGTGTCATGCGCAATGTTCATTCGAGGACGGTCTTCTTACCGTTTTGCGTTGATATTGCAGAGAAACTGCTGGTGATACTACGCGACAGCCGCAAACTGATAGGGTGGTTGCGGTCCTACGACCAATTCGGTATGTGGAGGGGATCCTCAATTCAAGAGGGTTGTCATGGTGCAACGGGTCAAGGGCTCAGCGCCGGCGATCTCACACCCCCCGTTCTTCCCTTACAGCAAACCTGGTACTGCAAGATACGGTCGAACGAACCTATGCGGAGGACAACACGTACGGCGATGTGTACAGGGGGATCTTCTTAATACGCGGGGAGAATGTTGTTATGTTGGGTGAGATTGTATGTATCGGTGTCTGGATCGAGGAGAGTGGACGGGGATATCGAGAGTGATGGGAAGTCGACGGGAGAGGAAGTGTTTGGAGGTTGGGATGTGTATCGTTGATGGAGTGGGACATCATGCGATGTGGGAGAGACCGCGAGGCGTGCCTTGTCAGCATGTCTCCGGCGCAGGAACCCACGAAAGCGGTGGCATGAGCAGACCTTACTAGACGGAACATGTAGGGAGTCCCGTCATGAACCACCATCCGCAGACCAAGGCGACAAGCATCTAATCCGAACGGCGGCGACCCTCCATCAAAGGCACTAACCACCACTCCTTCCCCTCCCTCACACCTAGGACAAAGAGAAAGAAACAACTGTAATGTCGACCCTCCAGCAAGTCCCCATCGAGACCGCCAAAGCGTCTGCAAAGAAAGAGCTCGACAGGCGGAAACGGAACGAGAAGGCCCAGAGGCGCGCGTTGCAGGAGAGGGGGTTCTCGGTGGATGGGGTCGAGGGGGATCAGTATTAGGGGTGTGGGGGATTGAAGACGATCAAAGAGGAGCGGAAGGTTCACTATTGATGGAGCGATGTTGGTGGTGGCTTGGCAATTCCTGGGGTGCCGTTGGTGAACGGACAAGTGCTCTTGCTATGTTTATGCCGTCCCATGATGGCCGCTATGTGGAGACCACATCCGGCCGCCCCGACGGGTGGCAAAGAGAAGCGCCGAGGAAATGCACATACCTTCGGACGAAATCCCGTGCACATCGCAGCACCACATTACATAGTACAGCACCCTGACTGTACATTGGGAAAGATCAAACACTTCGGGTGGACGTGGTTCAAGAAATACAGAATCACATCTTCCTTGTTGCGCAAAGATACCTTCGCTGGCAATGATGCATAATGGTTCGTTTCATATCGTCATAACACTCCCGCTGCAGATAAAATCCCTCACTACAGTACCCCCTACGTACCACCACCACCGGACTCCTCTTTCTCTTCGTCCGGACTCCGGTATGCAAGGGCGAGGAGTGTTGCACACGTGGGGAGGTGGTGTTGTCGTCGTCGTCGGAGGCTTTGGAGAACGAGCCGCACGCGTCTGTCGAAGTTGTTCTTTGCCCAATGCCCCGCCCGCCCCTCAGCACAACCGCCTGCCAGCGACGATTAGCACAACAGTCAGTGCAACACCCACCACACCAACCCTGATACCAACCTTGCATACCGGGATACCTCAGATACCCCTTCCACCTCGCTTCCTAATCTGCCACCTTTCACCCTGTCACAAAAACGCTTTTCTCCGACGCCGGACACGCCGATTCCAACAATGGGGCAACACCACACCCCTAACCCGACACCTCCACCATCCACCTCCCACCCCGCCCCCTCAACCCCCTCCCCCTCCTCCTCAAACGCACCACCGCAATCTCCATCACAACCACCACCACCAACCCCCGGCCTCCCCTTCTGGGAACAACGGCGCGCCGCCTGGACCGCCAACCACACGCCATACACGGAGAACCCCGCCCCCGTGACGGACCAGTGGATCAGAGATAACCCGGCGCTGGCGGATGTGGATGCGACGGCGTATGATGCGATTTATGCGGCGCTTGTGGAGGGGAGGAGGTTTGCGAGGAGGACGCCGTTGCCGTTTGTTACTTCTGTGCTGGTAGGTTCTGGATGGGAGAGAGAGAGGGGTGGCACTGAAGGCTGGGCCGGGCACGAGGGGCAAGAATTGCTTTCGGTTGACGAGCCATAGGCGAGCCTCGGCGAGCGTTGGAATTTCGCGAACCAAGCGGGCTTAGGGGAGTCGTGCGGTCGGGCAGGATGGTGGTTTTCATGCGTACATGCGAGCGATTCGAATATGCATCAACCAACCTCGCCCGATTTCCTTCCGTTCACAGGTCCACGGATGGAAAAAGGAAGGTCTCTGGGCACCCGCAACAGGGATAGGAGGATCGAACAGTAATCCGTACCCGCTCGCCGACTCGAATAGCAATTCGCAGAACGTCTCTTCTGGTGTCATTTCTGGGCAGCGGCAGTGAGCGAAGAGTGGAATGGGGTTGGTTTCTCTCATAGAAGGGATTGGCAAGGGGCTCTGCAACGGCCTCGACAGTGGCGGCTCGACGGGGAGAAGCATATCATATAGACAGCGGGACTGTCTACATTCGCACGGGGGGGTACAGATGCGCCATGAATTAGGGCACGCGAGGCTAACTAATAGAAGTAGGGATTCATGGAGGCGTTAAGCGCCCTAGCGTCATTAGGGTGCATAGTTTCCGTTGGGTAGTGTAGTCTTTGCAACAGCTCGATATCGAAAAAGGCTGACACCCCTGCTGTTGCGGCTTTGCACTCATCATCATTTGGTAAACTACATAATACAAGTTGCCATCATCGGCGATGCCTCCGGCAGAGGTACAATGATGTGGATGGCAGATAACCACCACGGAAAATTCTAGACTACTGGTTACGGGAGAATGCGTCTGGTCTGCCATTGCCAAGCATCACCGAACGCACAATCGAGAGGAAATTCTTGGTACTTAGGACGTCCCGATTGTGCACTTTCATCCGTAGTCGTAGTGGTCGTCGTCTTCCAGGAATCTCAAATGGCGTCCAGTCTTGGTTGATACATTCGGGGTTGGGGCAACCCACCAATCCATGGACGTATTCCATTCTTCCCCTTCTAGCTTGCCACGGCCGAGATGACAGCCGCCGTCGGATGTTTTTCTTCACACGACCGTGGCAGTTGGGGCACACGGACGACGTTCGATACTCATCTAGCAAGTAACATGGAATGCCGTTTCTCGCAAAGAGTGTGCGGAATCTGTTCCATGATGAGTTAGCATATTATAGTACATAAAAAACAATGATGGTCACTCACCCCTTGGTCTTCGATGACTCCTGAAAGCGCATCGTTTTCCCAGCATCGCTCCAATCACCCAAGATGACCGAAAAATGCTTTCCATACCGGCGTCGCATGTTCTTAATGAGCTTGCTCTCAGACTTTTGCCGCAGTGAGAACGCCTTGAATCTGCGAGCGACGTCAATCTCATCCCGGTAAAACTCATCCAGGGTGGGATCTGGGATATGGATGGATGTCAGCCCATGTATTACTAAATTTGAAGATCAAAATTGAAGTAGAACATCATACCCGCATGTACGTGATCCACAATGAACGCTGAGAACGCCTCGATGTGCATGCTCTTGTGCGACGGAATATGTGATTCCATCTCAGCGATGCCGGCATTGATCTTTTGCTCTCTCATGTCTCTTTGAAAGTACCGAGACTTTGTCTCGACCGCCCGTTGATTGGATGTGTATCTGATATGGGGTGGTGCATTGTGAGAACGCTGCAACCGAATGTCGCCGCAATGGGGATGGTGGGGATAGGGGCGGTGGGAGCAGCAGCGGAGACGGGGGGGTGGCGGGCGGAGACGGGGGGCTGGCGGGCGGAGACGGGGGGCTGGCGGGCGGAGACGGGGGGCTGGGGGCGGAGACGGGGGGGGGGGGGGGGGGGGGGGACAGCGGGGACAGCAGGGCAGTAGTAATCAACTGAAACGTACCGAAATGGCCGCTCCTTCTCGATGTCTCGACAGAACAGGAGGTCACGCTTGCCCGGATCAATGCAGACGATGTTTGGAGCCTCCCGTAGTTCCGCAATGTGGTGCTCAAAATACAGCTGCTTGACTTCTTCCCGCATTTGGGCCTTGCTGCGCTTCCGGGCCCGATACCCATACTTGAGCCCTGGCTTCTTGAAGTGGATGGTAATGGAATACCCGTCAGTGCTAATTGACCCATCGAACTTGAGACCAAGCTTCTTTCGATGTTTGAAGACCTTGTCCTATAATCCGTCATTCAGCGACGTAATCTGATTGAAATAAGCACATAAGGATAGAGACTTACATTCACGTTGATAAACTGCCCCCACAGCTCCCGCTTGCGTTCATCAGTGAGTTTTCCCATGCGACGTCTGCTGACATCCAGGATATGAGTACTTAGGATCAGCGTGTTAATCCGAACAGACGACTGGATTCGAGATTTGCGCAGTGGGATAGCGGAAAACAGCCGCATTCCACGGCGCTCATAGAGGCGCGAGAGGTCACAGTAGGCACCTGTGATGAGGCGAGGCAGGTGCGGACCATGATTAGACAAAAGAGGGCACCGCAGGGGGGGGGGGGGGGGGGGGGGGCGGTTTCGCGTTATGTTTGGCGCGCGGCGAACACGTCGGCGGCGCTGGTTACGTTGACGCCATGGCGGTGGGCAAGAGCATCGGTCGCGCCCCGGGCCCGCTGTGCGCGCACTGGCGGCGTCGTCGAGGCCGGGGGGGGTGGGGGCCCCGGCGAGAGATACCCTATATGATGGCGATATCTATAATCGATGCCTGGTAGTTTTCGCTGGTCGAATGATGACTCGGTGAACACCCTCAGTGGTTTGTGGGAGCCAAGCGTGCGGGCGCCCAGCGCCAACAGCGCATCGCGAACCACGTCGGCCGGGGTCCCGGCGGGCAGCCACTGGGCGTCGGTGTACCAAGTAAGGCGCTCGCTCGCGTCGCTGCGCAGCCACCCACGAGTTGGGGGGGGGGGGGGGGGGGGGGGGGGTAAATATACAGGATGCAACTCACTTAAATATGGCATTGCGTCCACCGCAAGGCTGTACGCAAGCGGTTCATCCTGGGGAGGAAACAGAGCCCATAACTCGTCGAGGAGAGTCTGCTCAAGTCGTGTGAGGCCGGCAAACTCCTCTTCCGTTGGGTACTCTTCAAATGTCGCGTACTTTGTGAATTGACGGACACGACGATAATAGTGTCGCCGCTGCGCTCTCCGGAGATGCCGTTCGATTTGCTTCAAACCAAGCTTTTCATTGACGTAGCGCAGAAACATTTGCATGAAATGCTCTTGTACGTTAACTTTGAGGTTTGTGAGGATGCTCGTAGCCGTGTACGCTGCGGTCTGTTGGCAATTTCGCATGCGGATGGGGACGAATCCGTGAACATTACAGTACTCTTGAACCCGTGGACGCAACTCTTGCGCAATGACCGGATTGCCGTTGTAGCCTGGATTGTTTAGCAGCTCAAATATCACGCTGATGTGCTTGTCCGTGATGTCCGGGAAATCGTGCAGAGGATGATCAGCTGTGGTGGGCAGACGTAGTAGTCAGGACATTGTTTCAAGAAATATACAGTGTAGTGTACGCCAAAAACTCACCAAGGTAGTACTTCAGGAAGAAGGTGGTGTGGCGCGCAAGGATGTGAACATTGCCGATGAATGTTCTGAGGCGCTCCCTTTGAACTTGATTCTGATGATTCTGATTATGGATTCGATGAAGGGAAACCTTGGTGCAGGCATGCGTCTGCGGGCGGGGTCGTTGAGCAGGGGGTGGAGGCGGGGGTGGAGGCAGGGGTTCATACACCAGGGATCCCGGTGTGCTGGGAAAACGGAAAGGGATGGGCGCGGGGAGGTTCAGTGGGCGCTGCAGACCCCTGTCCGCGGGTGAAAGCCCTCGCTGCGGCTGCTGCTGCTGCCCGTCTTCATCGCCGGAGCTCTCGCCAACCATGTCTGCAATTGCTTGGGGCAAGTGGCGATGGACAGAGGGCGGGAGCTCGAATCGTGGGGGTTGCAATAGTGTGGCTGGCAGACGTATGGGCAATCGCGGGGTAACCGGAGCAACCTTCCTCCTCTTCCGCCGTGGTGTGGTTGCTCCAGTAAAGATGCCACACCACAGGTGCCCCTGGAGCGCCTGGTGTGATGACATGATGGCTGTGCTGTGCTGTGCAGGCAAGTGGTGAGATCAAGGGGACCGAGCAAGGGGCCTGCTCTCGAGGAGGATCCAGGAATCCTGCTTACCTGCGATGTGTTGAAGGCTTTTAGAGGTTGGTTGGGGGTTTGCCTTGATGTGCGAGGGTGGAAGTGTGCGCAATTGTGGTTTGGTGGAACTACATAATATACCCGGTTTCTGCATGTTCAAAAGGGTCACCACGATCGCGATTGGCCTACTTCTCCACCCCTCCAACGTCTGACAGTCGGAGCGCGGGCCAGACCAGGGCAAACGACAGTGCAGCAGAATATAGGGGCGACAACGAACGCAGAGCACGAAACTAACCCTCTGTTGCCTCAACCAGTTCAACTGACGGCCACAGTGGGAGCTGCTGCTGGGAGCGCACGGGCGAAAACCCCCCTCTGTCGAGCCACGTCTGCTTTCAGAACCATGCATTCAGAGCTACGAAGTGGGGCCGGGGGGGGGGGAGCATGGGTAAATCTATAATGCGCGCCTAGAGCCTGCCATATTGTTTGTTGTAACGGTCTGGCTACCGTTCTGTAGATGCCTGTGCAGTGTCAACCTCATCTGGGTCACATCAGAGTTAAAAAGTCTACCACAGTCCTTAATTGGTAAAACAATGCACTCTGGCTCGTTGAACTGTTGTTCACGTCGCGGTAGATCCCCTCTTTGGAGTTTCCGAGACGAGCGAGCTCTAGTTGAGGTGCGATGAAACGAGTGAACTCCTTGCTCCGCTTGCCGCTCCGACTCTCCCGGGGAAGAGGTGAAGCGGGACGTAGCGAAGCCAATGGGGCCTGCATAGAGCTAACCCACGCCGACGGCCATATCCAATTGCAGCGTAGTACTCTTCGTGCCCATTCTCCTGAATCTGTTCGTTTTCCCGTTCGCACAATCTGCAGCGTCTTGGAAGTGTGTTTCCGGTCGGTGTCGGATTGAGAGGACATGTTCCTTATTCTCTGAGTGGTCACTGAATTTGCTAGGCGCTTTGCTGGGCAATCCTGAACTCACCGGGCCGCATCGGGTACGCGGAAGCCGTCCGTCGCCTCAGAGGCAGTTTGAGCAATCCTCTGTGGAACTTCTCGAATCCAAGCCAAAAGTAAGCCGCACTATCGTCACTGAACACTTCCTCGATTCAACCGTGTCACAACGATATGTTATATATCTATGGTGCGTTTATTATGCAGGCAATGTCCTCAGCAGCTGCAAAGGAGGCTGGCGTGGAGGGTTTTGGCGTGACGGAGGCGACAAGCGGGCGGGAGCCTCAGCGTTCGCGGGATTGCATTCTTTGCGAATCCGGTAGAACTCACTTTACCTAGAACACAAATGACTCTTTGGTTTCTCGGTGGTCAGCGGCTTGAGAGGTCCAGTGGACAGTGGCGCCTATACACTCTGGAGGTTCCAGAACTCTCCGCGAGGTTCCCGAGAATGGAGAAGCGTGGAAAGGCCGTACTGACAGTTTGACAGGATCGCGTGAGTCGTCAGTCGCGTTGCGTCCGTCCGACAAGAGATCGACAATACAGGCAGGCACTCGTTTCCCCACCCTTTCCGTCGGGATTCAGATCGCACTCTCACAAGCATAACGGATACACTCACAGCAATGCCCATATATCATCCACTATCATTATCAGCACTCCTGCTCCCACTTCTCACTCTCATCGTCCTCACCGTCACCCTTTCCCCTCCGTGCGCAGCCGCGTCTTCAGACTCTCTCACTAGCGTCGCTCTCGCCAACTCAGCACTACTATCACACCCCGTCCCGACGTGCCCTACAGGACAGTTCTGGAATTCGGTATTGCTAAAATGTGATGGGTGTGCCGCGAATCAGGTCGTTGGTGTTGGAGGTAGGGCGAGCGATAGCGTGCATTCGTGGCTTTGAGGCGAGCGGTGCGCGATGATCTGCGGGGAGTTGCGACCGCGGCGGAGGGTCCCCTGCGCCAGAGGGGAATATCCCTATTATGGTTCTGAGCGAGCCGCACCGAGCGTTGAAAAAAACATCGCGAGCGAAGCTAGCCACGCCCCTCTTAAAGCAGCCCAACATTCTTGTCGCGAGCTCGGACCGAGCGCTAAATCATTCGTCGATGGTTGATAGGTTGTTGATGGTTGTTGATTGTTGATGGTTGATGGTTGTCACTCTTCATTGAATTTAGGGAGATGCGTATGTGCATCTGGATACTACCGCGAACAAACGAACGGGACCGGCATATTGCCGGATCAGACATGTGTTGCGTGTCCTGCAGGGCAGGTAAGCAATGTGGGTCCAAACCACCATGTCCCTATACCTGATGTTTCTAAACCGATCGTGTCCCTTCATCTGAATGTGTTGATAGTACGCATCAGCAGACGAGACCTTCTGCCGCACCTGCATCCAACCCTCCGACCCATCCCTATCCGGCACCCAATGCACATGCGGCGTCGGAGAGTATCTAGGTATGTCCCCCACCTCACCCCATCTTCCCTCCAATATCCTTGAATCTAACATCCTCTACTATCATCAGTGGACAGAGACGCCGCCACTGCTCTCCCACTTGCATCTGCAACATGCACTCCCTGCCCCATCTACGCCTACCCAACGCGTAACCTCACGACCTGCATCGAATGTCCGCAGCACGTCATGCAGGCCGTCTATGCGGCCGACTCGGGAACGTATGAGTGTGTGTGCCGCGGGGATTTGGGGTTTAGTGAGACTCCGGTGGGTTATTTGAGTTCGGTTCCGTCTGTTGGGAGCGGGATCCCATCTCGAAGCGTCAAGTGCCCGTCATTCCCTAACCCCTCCCACGCCTCATCATCCAGCAAGACGGCACATGCATCGCCTTAGCCAGTACATCCGCCATCCAATCCAGAGTGCCCGCCTCAAGCATCTACACCGTCACTTACAGGGTATGATATCTCTCCCATTCCCTACATATGTAGCACTGTTCATCGATATCTACTTGACGGCACACAGGATATCCTAACTCCCAGCGGCACCTCGACAACCCTCACCGCCCGCTCCGACATCTTCGCATCAACCCTTATCGGCGCCGCTGCCGGCTGCGAGGTAACATATGCCCATCTCTTTCCCATGCCCCATTACATCCCACCACCCGCAACTCATCCCTATCAATCCACCATCAGTTCGACTGGGACACCGAATCCTGCCAACTCCTCGCGAACCTCTGCGTGCTGCAGCTCTACGACTCCTCGGCGTCGGCGTGTGCGCTTTACGCCCGGGTTGCGCAGGCTAAGGCGCAGGGGGCGGGTGAGGGTGATGAGTGAGTACGTTTGTGCGGGGAGGGTTTATGGGCGAAGCGGGGAGGAGATGGTTGGCGTTCAATGTGGGACGGCAGTTCGAAGCGGAGAGAGCTATTCTGACCCTATTTTTGTGGAACAGGTTAAGAGGCCTCCCACGAATATACTACGGGCTCGGCACGACGCTAGAGGACTCGACGACCGTTACGAGCCAGGTGGTCACTCTACCGGCGGGGTCAGATACGGTACGCCGCAAGCAGACGAAACGTGCAGTGCTTGTGAAGTTGATTGATGCCCCACTGAAGGATCAGCTGAACCTTCCTCCTACAGCTCAACCTTCTCCTCGGCGCCTACACACTCAACGGCACATTCCTAGGCTACGAGCCCGTCGGCGCTCAACTACAGGTTACATTCAAAATTCTCACCCCATCCCCAACTCTCGTAGATGCTAACGAGGTGAAACGATGCACAGTACTGCCTCCAAACCCCGATCGACCAAACGACCGCCTGGCTGAAAATTGGGCATAACTTTGAGGGTTCATGTCGGGTGAATCTGACCAGTCTCCTCCAGGGACGGGCAGGGGTTGTCTTTTATCAACTATGTGGGTGAAATATCATTCATTTCATCATCATATATACCGACACATCACTGACCCAACCATATCACAACCCCCCCAGACATCCGCGACGCCACCTCAACCCTCCTCCCGATCCCAATCCGCCTCACCAACTACCGCGCCACGGGCGCCCGCCAACCCAACCTCGACCCCGACCCGCTCAGCTACGGCTCGTCAACGCTGTTCCGGCGGTTCTTTGTCACGGATGGGGTCAGTGGGGTTGAGGGGGGCGTAAGGAGGGCGGTTAGGGGCGTGCAGGGGGTGCGGGTTTGGTGAGTTGACCGTGCAGGGCAGGAAGGGGACTTGGGGTTTGGGGTGGGGCCTGATGGAGTTTTTTTGTAGGATAAGAAAAGCGCCCGGGGCGAGGAGCGTGTACATCCCTGTTGTGGATCTCACGTACTTTGAGCGGGACGTCAGCACGCTCTCGGGGGCCGACGGGGGTTCCGATGTCTCGTTTCCGCAGGTAACTTCTTACATCCCCCTCCCCGTACACATCTTTCAATGTTGACATTCCTATCATGATACAAACAGGTGACATTCGAAATGCACTACACCGCCCCCCTCGACTCCTTCTGGAAAGCCGTCAAGATCGTATTCGCGCTCGTATGCGTGTACGCCGGTTTTCTGGCGCTGTATCGCGCGCGGGCGTGGAGCGCGCGGAATCTGGGGGCGGGGGAGGGGTGGGATGTTCAGGTATGTCATATCATCCATCCGCATCATCCACCCAGGATCATATTTGGAGAGGACAGAATCTAATGTTGACATGATTTCTTTTTTTTTTTCAGTTTTTCGGCAGATGCATAATAATCCTCGCAGGCAGCCTCGCGCCCCCCGTCATCTTTCTCCTGCTCGGGATCTCCGCCTACTGGTTCTTCGCGTTCAAAAACACCGCCAACGCGCTGGACCACCTCTTACCGTGGTCAAGCGGGGATTTGAGCACGTTTAGTGCTGTTGGGGTTGTTGCTCTCTGCTGCTACGTAAGTCTTACTTTTTTCCATTCCTATGCTATTTATGATTGTTAATAAATTGATCACCCTTTTTTTGGAAGGCATTGTATATCCTAAAAGAACTGCACGCCCAATGCACCGCGGATATCTTCTTCATTGATTGGGAGCAGAGCAAAGGACGGATCTTGAGGAGTGGAGATGAAGGCAAGGCGCGGTTGGCGCCTGTGAGTGTGTGGCGGAGTATTTTTTTGATGAATGTCTGGGATGATATTCAGGTTCGTGTTGGGGATATCATCTATCAATTGGTGGGCACTCTTGCTTCTTGTGTGGGGACTTCTTGACTAATGGACGAGATTTTTCGAATAGACACACAGACTCGTCAACATCGAACTCAACCTCCTCGCCATGTTCTTCATCCTCGACACGCTTCAAGTCCGGTACGCCGCCACCCCGCAGCCCGACCGGCAGGATCTCACGCCCGGTCCCACTAGTCCAATATTGCTGTTTGGCGTCGAGGGGATGGTTTGGCTTGCTCTCTCCGCTGCACAGGTATGTAATGGTCCCGCCCTCTACTGAAGGGCCCATGATCACCCCCCAACTGATATACGAATACGCGACACAAAACATGTAGGCATTATTCCGCCACCTCGTCCACGACCGCTTCTACCGCAACCGCCTCCTCAACTTCATCGACGTCCTCTCGATGGCCAACCTCTCCGTGTTCGCCTTCGACGAGCAGTGCCATGGGTACTACATCCACGGCAAGAGCGTGCATCAGTGTGCGGATACGAGTGTTGCGGAGCTTAATGGGTTTCTGCGGAAGGAGCAGGTGAGGAACGCGGATGCGCAACGTTTGCTCGTATTGGGTGGTTTTACAGAGTATTGACTTTTTTTTTGTGAAGGCGGACCTGGTACCACGAAGAGGCCTCCAAGGCTCCGACCAGCAATGTTTCGAAGTCCTCGCACAAAAAGAGTTTCGCGCGGCGTTTAATAAAGTCTACAGGGCGGTTATCGCGGATCTGGATCGGGGGGATGGGGCCGCGGCGAGGGCTCGTAAGTCATTCATCTGGCGAAACTCGATCCTTTTTGATGCGCCCTGACATCCTCTTTTTGATGTTTTCGATTTCTCTGAAGAACGCCTGACGATGGAACCCCGCGCGCGCCGCTTCACGGGCGCCGACGAGGAACGTGTGCGCGCGTATGAGACCGTCAACCATTTCCTCAAATCGTTTTTCGACCAGGTACCAAAAGCACGTCACCCTATCAACTTCTCTCATTCACTTTCGCACATACATACATACATACATGCATAACGTGCTAAACGAAAACTCTCTCCCTCTACCGCAGAATCTGAAAGATTACCCTTATGTCATCCGCACCCGGACGTACTTTGAGCGGTTTCTGGCCAAGACGCCGGATGTGTCGCATACAAGCGTTCTCTTCCACGGTAAAATTCTAACCCTCGCCCTGCCTGTCCTTCTCTCCCCCCAACACCCCACTCACACCCCTCCCTTATGTTTCCCACTAGACACGACAGCAACCCCCTTCACCCCGCTCCTCCTCCGCGGCCTCGAACCGCACCTCCTCCTCCTCTACGCCCTGCTCTTCACGCTCGTCTCGCAGGCCGTGGACTCGACGGGTGTGGCGGTCGTGGTTGTGTATGGCGTCGATGTGGCGGTGAGATGTGGGAGGAGGCATTTTGGGAGGGGGAATGTGGGGAGGAAGGGGTTGATGGATGGGAAGTTTTTGGTTTAGGCTGTGGGATGGAGGCGGTGGGATGGAGGTGTACGTAGGGAGGAAAGGGGCGAGAGTTGGAGGACGCAGGGGGGACATTATCTACATTTATTTACATGGACAGTTTTGAGCAGCGGGACTGGGTCTGAAAGCTTGTTCGTAGCGCATCGTTTTCCTGGAACATGGGCGACAACTCCGCTGATCACGTACTTGCGTTCGGGTCAAGGCGAAGTTGCCACTTTCCGGATGTATTCATAACCTCAGGCTTTCAAGTCATACACCTTCGCAACATCACATATGGGGGGTCATTATCCTCTATTTATTCCCTATGAGCTAAAGCCGAGTTCGTCCTGAATAACTTGTTATTCTCTCCATTACGCCAAGTGCATGCAAATAAGAGGGGCAGCACATATACATATAACGATTTGTCTCCTGTGTCCTGGTTACTCGCCGCCGCCCTCGACAGCTCAGCACCTCCGAGCGTGCGTCTGCCGATGACTTGGCAAGCGTGCCGCCGTAGGAAACGGGTATGAACCTCACCCGGTTTCCCCGCCGCGGTGAGTTCCGACAAAATCCCACATCACCCCGGAATCACCTCCACCCCCCCTCTCTCCTCCACCTGTCCCACCACCCCTGCCCCTCCACCCACCACCGCCGTCCATACATCACATAAAGCCACCCGACAACAGCCCCCGTCAAATGCGCCGCATGGTCAAACATCGCCCAGCCACGAACTAATCCAACAACGTCGAGACCGACCATGAGCGGGAGGAGGTCGCCCATCGTGAAGTGCAGGCCGGGGAGGAAGATGATGCCGACGGGGAGGTGCGGGTACATTGCAGCGCAGCTGTGGATGTGGGAGTGGATGGTGAGTGAGAGGTGGGTAGGGTAGATTGTAGAGGTGGGATTGACCGACTTACCCCGTCAATGTCGCCCAGATAGCCCCACTAGCTCCCAAACTCCCCTTCACGGCTCTATACTTCCCCAACCACAGTGTGGTGAACAGATGACTCCCCAAACTCGCCAACACCGCCGCGCTCACATAAAACGCGCCCATCTGCTCCGTGCTCCCCAACACGCGATCCTGCAACAACGTCCCAAACCCATACAGCGCATACATATTGAACGTAAGATGCAGCAATCCTTCATGGCTGAACGCGGATGTCAGCAAAGTGTACGAGCGCCCGGAGAGAGGGTGGTGAGTGAAATGGCGGAGCATGAAAGGTTGGAGTGAGGGAATGCGCCAGAGGAGAAAGATGGTGGTGTTGAGGCCGATGATGCTGTATACCAGCTTGAGGGAGGGTTTGGCGGTGTCCCAGGAGTGGGTGAGCATGGATTTGATCCGGAAGAGGGGTTCAGGGAGGTAGGTTTCCCAACTACCCGGTTTAGGTTTCGTGGCGGGTGTCGATGATCTTGAGTCGGTGCCGAAGAAGGTGTCGAGGTTGAATAAGGCACCCAGCTTGGTTTTGTCTTCGGCTGCCCAGCGTCCGCGTGCGCGTTCGTAGGATGCGACGCCGAAGGATAGGCCCACGACGGCGAGGGAGAAGAGGATAGGGCGGAGGATGGTGCGCTTGGGGCTGGATGTGTGGGGGATGAGAGATGGGTCGGTGGGGGGGTGGTCGGTGGGGACTTGCTTCGCTAGTTGTATTCTGCCGAGTCGCTGACCTTGTTGGGGAGGGAGAGGGGATGGGGATGGGATGTACTGTGGTGGGGTATCACCCACCCGTCTTGATTTCGGCGGAGGTGTTCGCAGGAATCTGTGTATTGAGCCTGCACTCGGCCGTTGTGATGCCATCGCTGGTACATGTCCGCGGCCTGCTCTTATTGCCTGTGCGCACAATTGCAACCCCATCGGCCGTATGCTGCACTGTTGTACCGACGTCAAGCCCAGAGCCCACGCCATGACTTCCAAGCGGTGTTTCCCTTTGTTTCGTTCCTTCGCTTGCCGACCGGTTTTCCAAAGGTATATCTATTTGGAAATCGTCCGCAGTGGGGACGATCGCAACCTGTGTCTCAACGATTGAAGGACTATGTGAGGTCGGTATTGAAACCAGGTTGTAGTTCTATATATATATGTAGACAGCGGACGGCTGCACATGCAGCGTGCGATTGAACAGGGAGGTTGTAAGTCGGCGGACAGTCCTGGGTTCTCTCGGGAAAAGAGCCACGGCGGAAGTGTGAAATTCGAGAAGGAAGAGCGGAGAGCGACTCGTGGCGCAGTTCCATTCGCACATCCATTCGCACCACACAGGGAGGTTTTCCTTCCGGCTTTCACAAACACAGGCATACCAGAGGGAGCTGGTTGAACATGATGGGGAGTGAACTCTCTACGGTGCCCTATGGATTGGATATGCTGCGTGATATACAAAAGAAGCGTCCAACAAATCTACGTAACAATGCATGATATGTAGTCCACCATAAAGATCGAAGGGACCCTCCCTCCACTCTCCTCTACTTCCTCAACGGATCCCGCACAACAACAGCCGTCCCCTTCATCGCCAACCCACTCCTCTCACTCACAGCCCACAATTCATACTGTACTTCCCCATCCTCCCCGTCATCACTCCGTTCCGTCCGTTCCGTCCTCTTCCCACACAACCGCACCTCCTCCCCCACAAACAACGGCGCCAGCGCCCTATACCCAAACTCCCTCACCACCATGCCTTCAGGTTTGCACTTCTCCAGCAGATCAAGGAGCAGTGTCGCAGTCAACGGGCCGTGCACAAGACACGCCGGATACCCCTCCACCTCCCTCGCAAATCTGTCGTCGTAGTGTATGAGGTGCGAGTTGAAGGTGACCGCCGAGTACCGGAAGAGGGTGACGGGGGTCGGTGTGAATGTGCGCGAAAAGTCCGGGATGGTTTTGATCTCCACTGCTCTCCGCTCGGGATTCGTATCCAGTTTGGGAAGGTAGACCAATGATCTCTTTTCAGTAACACACACACCCGCACTATTCTTTATCGTCTTGTCCATCCACACCAACACGCTCGGTCCCCTCCCCCCCATTTTCTTCTCAACGCGGTCGAGGGTTGTGGTCTGTGTTACTGTTTCGGTCGTGTAGCGGAGCGGGTTGTGAGGGTTGAAGGTGAAGGAGCCGCCGGCCCACATGCGTTGGATGTAGGGGTGGGGAGGAGCGAAGTGGGTGTCGTAGCCGTCCGGGGCGAGGAGGCGTTCAGGGATGTGGGGGGGGAAGAAGGCGAGGTGAAAGGCGGGGGGGATGGGGGTGCCGAGCGTGGGGATGGGTGGGGTTGTAGCAGGCATTGAGGTGGAACCTATTGTTCCGTTTGGTTGACCGGGTCCGTTTAAGTGACCGCCCTGGAGCGTCAATGTCAGCAGGTGTCCGTGTCCAGGCGCTATCTGATCGTGATCTACGAGTCGTATCGACTTGACCTCCTCAATCCACGCCTCAAGCCTTGCATCTGCGTCCGCAACATCAACCGCGCTCGCGGCAGTCGTAGAGAACATAAACAGTTGTTTTGCTTTTGGTGGAGGACGCTGAGCAGGCCGCACATAAGGCCGCTGCCTATTATTATACGGACTTGGCGACCGATGGTTCTCCCACCCCTGCGACGCCACAACCGGCGGCGAAGGCCTCCGCACATCCCTCGAGTTCTCCCACGGATTCCTCGCCCTCAAAATCGCCTCCACATCCAGCCCTTCCTCAAACCTCCCCAGCATCCTCGCAATCGCCTCCCTCCCAACCCCATGCGTATTCATCTCCGCCATCGCATCCACATCCCGTTCCATCCACCACCCCGTCGTGGGTTCCACAATCTTCACCGTATAGCCCCTCTCGACCGCCGCAGCGACGTACGGCTGCGCTTCCCAGGCCTGCATGGTGGTGTTATCGATGATTACGGGGGATATACCCCGGTCGAGGGCAGCGAGGGCGCGGGATTGGTTCCAGGTGTGGGCGTGGGTGAGGTGGGATGGGTTGAATTCGTAGGCGCCGGTTTGGGGGGAGATGAAGTAGTCGTCGGTGCTGAGGATTTGGCCGGTGGGTTGTTGGCCGTTGATAGTGTCGCTGAAGGTTTGCAGAAGCCGCCGTGCTTCCGTTGACTTGCCTGACCCCGGTGCGCCCCTCATGATAACCAGAACTCTCTCAGCAACCCCGCGGTGCCCATTTCCACCGTTCTGTCCCACTATGGATGCCATGGTCGAAAGGCTATTTGCAACAAGGACCGTCCGCGAGTGCTGTGGTTGGAATGAGTGTTGAGTGAGCGATCTCCGGGATGGCGCTAGACGCAAGTGTGAGAGTGGACGGACGTAGCGAATGGGTTGTTGCAGACGACGGGCCGGGAGGAGCCTCAGTGACATTTGCCCGGTGGGTTGAACTAGAAGCGGAGGGCTTGCAGGTAGAGTCCAGTTTATATATCCCTGGGGGGGTGGGGTGGGGCAGAAAAAAAGGGGACGAGGAAAGAGGAGGAGAAAGCGTGCGCGGCGAGAGTTGAAAGCCTTGGACCACTGGCTGAAAGGGCTGAACACTCCACTGCAACCTCACGGCCACAGCCGGGCAACACACAATGAAGGTTCCAACCGTCGACTCAACCCCCTACTCGCTCGCAGCAGTCGCCCTCGCAGCCTCGGCACTGACTGTCTCCTCCATCCTCCTCGCCCAGCGCTTCAACAAGCAGGCTCGCATTCAGCGCATAAAGGACGAGCTGGCGGAGGCTATCGCTCAGTCCGACAACAGCGACGATACGGTTACGAGGCCGCGACCGAAGGATAAGAGGCCGAGACTCCCTGTGGAGAGAACGCTCGACGAAGGGTTGATTAGGGAACAGTTGGCGAGGAACTATGCGTTTTTGGGTGAAGAGGTGGGTTTCCCACCGCGGCGACACTATGGGCAGTACAGTAGCGTGGGGCGAGAGGAACGAGGTGCAGGGATGCTTGAGGTTGATTTGCGATGGACTTGCGAGCGGGGCGAAGACGACCAGAGCGAACGCCTTCGCGAATGAAGCGAGGCTGGCGAGCCATAGGCCAGTCATCGAGAGAGCGAAGCGAGTTCCGCGCCGCAGGCGCAATACTGGCGCCGACAGGGAATAATGGAGGTTTTCAGGCGAGCGCAACTAGCTCCCGCATTGAACTGCGGGGGACAGGCGAACGGGTCGTTTTTATTGCATGTTGGCCGACAATTCTGTAGCTTATCCTACCGTCACACATCAACCAACCAACGCATTCACTAATGGGGGACCCAATCATGGCAGGGCGTGGCGGATGTGCGGAAAGCGTTTGTTATAGTGGTTGGACTGGGCGGAGTCGGTAGGAGATTTTGACCTCTGACGAACGGAAACTGGATTCCGGGACTGATCAAAACCTGTTGCAGGGAGTCATGCGGTATGTTGAGGACGTTTCCTTGCGAAACAGAGGAGCAGGAACTAGCTCATATCAGGATGACCACACAGGCACATATGCTCATGCGATCAGGCGTCGAGGTACGGGCCCTCACCATTCACTTTGCCTCCTGCCAACCAACAGCACGCTAACACCCCTCATCCCGCATCCCCCAGCGCCTCCGCCTGATCGACTTCGACCAAGTCTCCCTCTCATCTCTAAACCGGCACGCCGTCGCAACCCAAGCCGACGTCGGGATCCCCAAAAGCACCTGTCTCGAGCAGCACTTCAAGCAGATCGCGCCGCACGTCGAGATCGACGCCCGCAATGAGCTGTTCACGCTGGATGCGGCGCCGGAGTTGTTGGGTGGGAGGCCGGATTACGTTCTAGGTGAGGGGTCAGTCTCTCTTTTACAACTTCTATACGGCAGTACCTTACATTTCTGTTGGGACAGACTGCATCGACAACCTCAACACCAAAATCGATTTAATCAAATACTGCAAAGACAACAACCTCCCCATCATCTCCTCCATGGGCGCGGGCGCCAAAGCCGACCCATCACGGATCCAGATCGCCGACATAAGCGAGACATTCGGTAAGTCACCCTCCCTTCCCCTTCCTCACCCCCTCACCTCACTCACTCACGCATGTGATACACCTAGAGGACCCACTGGCCCGCGCCACCCGCCGCGGCCTAAAACTCAAAGGCGTCGAAAGCGGCGTGCCTGTCGTCTACTCCACCGAGAAACCGGGCGCTGTTAAATTGTTGCCGCTTGAAGACGATAAAGTCGAGGAGGCGAAGGAATACTCTGCTCTGCCTGATTTTCGTGTCCGGTAAGTCTAACATGATCCCTGCCCCCCCATCACCCTGGGGACATATACATGTATATTGACTATCTCGACTCGATTATCTTTTGAAGCATCCTCCCGGTCCTCGGCACCCTCCCCGCCCTCTTCGGCAACTCCATGGCGACCCACGTGATCACTTCCCTCGGCAACTACCCCACAGAACCGCTCGCCATCAAATGTCGCGAAAAGACGTATGCGCGCCTGCATCGTGATTTGGTGAATAGGGAGAAGAAACATGGGGGTGGGGCGATGGGGTTGAATATTGCTGATGTGGGGTATATTTTCGAGGAGGTATGGGATAATACACTTGCTGCTGTTAGTCCCCCACTCCACACTAATCACATTGTCTTGCACACAAAGATATGGCGCGGTCGCTCAGCCCTCTCCGGCACCTTCGAAAAGCTCGCCCTGCTCCGATGGGACTCGTCGCAACCGATCTCGTTCCAGAACATCGTCTGTCTCACGCGCGCGGAGGCGGAGAAGCATGAGAGGGTGCCTCCAGGGGAGCTGGCGGGGCATTATGGGGAGGAGGTGCTGAAGTTTGTGAGGGGACGGTGGGAGGAGGAGAGGAGGGTTGGGGGGTGGAGGTAGAGTTGCGTGGGTGGTTGGAGTAGGGGTTGAGGTGGAGGGAGGCACGTGGATCTGCTCTGAGATGTATAGTGTAGGGCTTATAGCGGTGTCTGTTTCAATATGTTAGATAGAGGCTGGCTTTATACCGGGTACGGATCGGAAATGCACTCCGCACCCTCTGAGCGTATCACATTTTCTCAGGGCCGTTGTGACTGATCTTCATGGATGTAGTGGGGGGGCGTTCCTGCACACCTCAAACATACAGTACTGTATACATGTACAGTATATAAACATATAGTCCATAACGGCAATCCCCATAGCCAATAATAGCGGCACATATCCGGATAAGTGAATTCAGTTCTACGATACAAAAGGAAACGACATGGGTCGGGAGTTACGCACGGATTGGTCTGTAGAGTGTGCATCATTATGTAGCGTCTCGGACACCTTCCCACCCCTCGCTTACCTCGACCAGTGCTTCCCTCCCAGCCGATGCTTCCATCACTCCTCCACCTACATAGACGCTGAGCTGGCATCCCGGCACAGGTCTACAGTACCTCCAATACGGATAAACACAGAAGATGCTAGCAACCCCAAGGCACTGTCATACTGTCAATTCTATTCGACCGTCGTTCTGCCGTTATGGAAAGATGAGCCCCACAGCACAACGAGGCAAGAGCCTCCGTTTGGGACGCTGCCTCGAGCCACCCTGCCCAACATGTGCATTTGTGGAGAGCGGCATCACGATTCACCACGCCTCACCGGCCATCTTCCCCCAACGAACAGAGCGGCTCCGGGTTCGAAGGCTCCTCCGGCTCCTCCGGCTCCTCCGCCATCTACCATCTGGGGTTTCTTCACTTCCCTCCGGTGAACCCGACTTCCGGCGGGGTATCTTTGCGGCGCGTGTGGTGGTTCGGCATAGCCCACTGTGAAGCCTTGCTCGACGAGGGCGGCTAATATCCCGGGTGTTACTGGTATGATAAATCGCAGCACCGGATGAGCCATTGACCTCCGGCGTGTCTCTTGCGTTTTTGTGGGCGCTTCAACGCGTGCCCAATGTGCCTCTCGTGCACACTGCACACCTTTTTTGTAGCGCCTGGGAGGCACACAGGTGTCTATGTATGTACACCTGATACTTGTTTTTCGCGGGTTATTGCGCTGTCCCAAAAGCCTCGAACGTGTGGGGCGGGCAAAATATGGACTTCTTTGATGTGAGTCTGGAGTCATGCGCGTTGCTGGATCGTGCACAACGCGGCATTTTGCGTGTGATGAACTCTTGCTCTTGAAAGGCTCCGGCTATGGCAGGTTGTGGCTGTGGATGGGCCGCCGGTCGAAGGGAATGTATCCTATACGAGGGGTATGGACACTGTGGAGACACTCGAGACGACTAGATAGAGTATAAAGGCCAAGGACGTCGACGTCTTCCCCCGGCACACACAACCCCTGTCCATCCATTGCTTGAAAGAATGTTCACATCCACAAGCAAGACCCTGCTAGCGGCCACCGCGGCCGCAGCGGTCTTCAGCACCACCATCCAAGTTGCCGACGCACTCTGTCCCATCCTCGCCGCTCGTGACCCCCGTCTCTCGATCCGCAACGCCGCACCTGCGCCGCTGCCGCCCAATCACCCTGCCGTCTCCAACCATTTTGCCGCGCCGGTCTTTGAAACCCGCGACGATGCGACGACGTACATCTCCAAGATTGATTTCAAGGCCCTTGAGGCGGATATCATCAAGACGCTGACGGATTCGAAGGATTTCTGGCCCGCGGACTTTGGGAACTATGGCCCGTTTTTCATCAGGTTGGCGTGGCATTGTGCTGGGTCTTACAGGTCCTCGGATGGTCGTGGAGGTTGGTCTCCCTTTCATTGCACATTTGCTCACTGTTTGATCGTGCATGGTCTAACATCTCGTTTCTGCGAATCCCATAGGATGTGATGGAGGCCGCATCCGCTTCGACCCCGAACTCTCCTGGGCCGACAACGCCAACCTCGACAAAGCGCGCCAGCTCCTCGAGCCCCTCAAGGCCAAATACGGCGCTGCGCTCTCCTGGGGCGACCTCATCGCCTTCACCGGCACCACCGCTATCAAGTCCATGGGCGGACCCACCATCGGGTTCTGCGCCGGCCGGTCCGACGATGCCGACGGTCGCGCTTCCCTTCCCTTGGGACCCAGCAGCGAGCAAGAGGCGATTGTGCAGTGCCCTGTTAATGGGAACTGCACATACCCGCTGGGTCCGACTACCATTGGGTTGATTTATGTGAATCCGGAGGGACATATGGGGATCCCCGAGCCGAGTGGGAGTGTACCGGATATTCGCGCGTCGTTTGGACGGATGGGCATGAATGATCGCGAGACGGTTGCGTTGATTGGCGGTGGGCATTCGTTTGGGAAGGCCCATGGTGCTTGCACGGCTGGAGCTGGTAAGTTGAAACGCTAATGATGTCTGCCATGCAATGGGCGGAGAGACGACAAGCCGTGTGCCAACATCGGACTTCCCCACATCCAGGCAAATGCGGCACAGGCCCCGACCAAGGCAAAGGCCGCAACACCTTCACCAGCGGCTTCGAAGGCCCCTGGACCGCCCACCCCACGAAATGGGGCAACGATTACTTCGACAACCTGCTCACTTACAACTGGACCGTCTTCATCGGACCGGGAGGACACCACCAGTGGCGCCCTGCGGCTACCGATACCGTTGAGCCCGCTGACGCGCATATCCGCATGCTCACGGCGGATGTTGCGCTGCTGCATGACCCGAGCTACCGCGCTTTGGTCGAGGAGTATGCGCGTGATAGACGCAGCCTCGAGAAGGACTTTTCTGAGGCTTGTACGTCAACCCCTTTTCGAATGTGCCTTTGTATTCGGATCCGCGAAACTGATATGTGTTTTCATTGTAGGGTACAAACTAACCACCCGCGACATGGGCCCGGTCACTCGCTGCCACGGCCCTACCGTCCCCGCCCCTCGCCCCTTCCAAAACCCGCTCCCCGCCCGCACGGCCCCGCTACCCAACTTCTCCGCCGTGAAATCAGACATTGGCAGATTGCTGCAGACGGACAAGGCGGCCGCGGCGTGTCCGGGCGATGGCCCCAATGGGAAGTATTACGGCGCCTTGTTTGTTGAGCTCGCGTGGAGGTGTGCATCGACGTTCCGTGCTACGGATTTCGCGGGTGGGTGTAATGGGGCGAGGATTAGGTTGGCGCCTGAGAAGGATTGGCCTGAGAATGTTGGGATCAATCAGGTAGGCCGTCTTGATTATCCCGTCTTCCGAATGAAAGAGACTCTTGTAAACGCTTGTGTTCCCCGCCGCTCAGGTCCTCGACGTGTTGCGCCCCGTGAAAGCCAAGTACGGCGTCGAACTCTCCTGGGCCGATCTGATCGTCCTCGCTGGACAAACCGCTCTCGAGAAAGCGGGTAGCAAATCCCTTTCCTTCGTCGGTGGCCGCGTCGACGCCAAGGACGGCAGGTTCGTGTCTCTCCTGCCCCACACCTCTCATCCAGCAAAGTCCACAGTGTGCTGACTCTTCTTTGTTATACAGCAACCCCCTCCCCCGCACCTACTACCCCAACGCCACCATCGCCGCCCACGACACCCTCTCCCTCCTCAACCTCACCGCCGCCGAATACACCGCCCTCTCCGCGCGTCTCCGCAGCCCAACCCAACAATCACGTCTCGGCCTCGGTTCCAAAACCTACACCCGCAACCCCGCGCGCCTCACCAACGACTACTTCAAAACCCTCCTGTCCCACAAATGGGCGCCGACGGGCGTGACCTCCAAATCGGGCGCGAAGCAGTACAAGGCGGTGGATGCGGAGGTTTTTGTGACCGATGCGGATTTGGCGCTGGTTTGGGATGGGGAGTTGAGGAGGGTTGTGGAGGGGTTTGCGGGCGATGAGGAGAGGTTCCGGAAGGTGTTTGCGCAAGGGTGGAGTAAGCTTATGACGGCGGATCTGTTCTAGAAAGCTTGTCCGGCCCACTCTTGGGTTGGGATTTATACCCTCTATCATACCCATCGAGTCTTTTGCATGGGGACGAAGCAGCTGATTCGCTTTCGTCACGGCGTACGTTTGTGTAGCGTAGCATTAGCATACTACCAGTAGCATTTTCATATTCCGCAAAGGTCAGACGAAGAGTGATAGTATTGCACAGAATCTTCAGGACCTCAGGTCTCTGCGCTACTTTATTAAACGAAGAAAGCTAAGTACAAGGACGTGGTGTGTCCGGTAACAGATGGTGTTGTCAGGTAACAGTTTATAAGGGAGAGGGGTTTAATTGTAGTACCCAACGATAACCATGGGCAGCAGGCCTCCAGGCTGTACGGACCAAGACCTGTGTCCCGCTATTTTCGTAACGAATTGGATCGTTCCGGAATGAGCCACGATGCCAATGAGGTCGTCCGAAACTTTGGGCCCAGTGAAGTTGCCGGTGGACGACGCAGGCGTGGTCATGATGGCACCAAGTACGCTCCTGACTCGTGCCTCGATATGCGCATCGGATTCCGGCTTAACGCCATTCCAAAGCGTGTCAGCGTCGTTAACCAGGTCGGAAAACGTAAAGTCGGGATACGTGAGAGCCAGCTCGGTCCGGTTATGGCGCTGATCGCAGATATACGGCCCATACGTCTCACGCAGATCTTCATACACGCGCGGGTGGTATTGGCCGTGGGTGATGGTGCCCCAGACCAGTTGCGTGGTGTTCAGCGCACGGGAGAGCGGGGACGAGGCGATGAGGGAGGGGACGGGGAGGAGTTGGGACTGGATTTCGGAAGCGATGATGGCCGTGGCGTTTGCGAGTTGAGCGGTCCCGAGTGGGGTAAGAGGGGCGTCAAGGTAGAGGGGGAGCTTGCTGCGATACCAAGGAGGACAAGGAAGAATAGACGGTCAGTAACATCGATGGGAGGTTGGTTGATGGATGAAAACAACATCCTGCTCGCTCGCTTGCGGCAAGGATGCCGAGCTGTGGAGCGCTAAGCTCGCTAAGAGATGCGGTAAGAGAAGCATTGCGCCTTTGGCGCAATGTAGCTCGCTCCGCTCGCAAAGGTGTTATCTTTGAATTCTCTGGGTGGTCTGCCTCAACATCCCTGCGCCTCCCCCGCCTCTCGCCTAGCTCACCCACCTATAATATTCATCCCAAGCTTTGATGCCGTACGTATCGACCGCGACGTTGTGAGTGCCCTGGCCATGGCGTTGAAAAAATATCATCTTGACAACACCCTTCTTGCCAACGCGTTTCTTCAGCGCATTGAGCTTTGCGAACGCTCTGTTCCAGCGCCCGTCGGTTTTATCGGCGAGGCCAAGTGCGAACGGAACAGCAGGGTATCCCCTAGGATTGGTTGCAACGCTGCTCTGCTCAAAGAAGCCGTCGACTGCGGTGAATCGAACAGGCAGGAGACGGGCGGCGGTCGAAATTCCCGGAGCAGCGTCAACGACGGTCGAGATGACTGCCAAGAGGAACGAAAGACCTGCGAGGATCGGCCCGGCGCGAGATGGAATTCTGCCCATTGCTGCTGCTTTGAACCTTGAACTTGAGTGAAATCGAAGATGTCGCAACTCCAGGGCACTCATTCTTGAGTCTCCTATTTAGATTTCGAGTCCTCCGCACTCCCTCTCAACAACGTCCACCTCAGCTTGCCGTCTGACCGTAGGCCGTAGGGGGAAGGGGCCTCCGTCGGAATGTCATCGCTGATCAGTTGTCCCACCAGTTGTGCTCCTGGTCTTTGATCGAGTGCCAACGCGTGCCCACTTTGGATTTAGGCCCACTTCTCACGGTCGCGCTTGATCGCGCATTTTCACGCTCTTGGATGAGCCTTCAGGCCCCGCCGTGCCTTACGCTGCAGAATATGCAGCAGGAAAGACGTCTTGCGCATGAGAGATATCCTTTCATGATCACGGTGAGTGGTCGCATGAAAGTGGTTAGAGGTTGTGGGAAGCCTGGAAGGTCTCCCGAATGGCGACCCGCTGATCAAACCACCTGGATAGGGCCGGAAACGGCCCAAACTGTGTAGGTGAGGGGCGTACATGTGTTGGAGACATGTGTTGTCACTGACAAAAGATATCCATGGCCACATGAAACGCTGGCTGCTCGGCGAAGGGTGGAGTCAGGACAGCGGTTGGTAGATCACGGCACATCGCCGCCAGCGTTGCGCTGTACGACATTCCAGCGTCTGCGACGCTTGGTCAACCTACCTATCAGGCAGCGTGGTAATCATGTTCTTGCCGTAGTTGTTGATTTGAGTTCTATGCCAAAAAAAAAAACTGGGTCTACATATGAACGGTCGACGTGTAATGGCACGACCTTGCCTCCAGCGAGAACCAGATCGATGTCGCCTGTGGAATGAACCAGCGAGAACACCAAGACTGCTGTCGCCTCTGGAAACCATCTCTGGCTAGCGAAGTCGATCACAAATGAGACTGTCGGCGACGTAAGCTTGACGGTCGACCTTAATGAAATGACACCGAGATTCTGTCGAAGTCCATCTATATATTTACGAAAGGACTCAGGGACTCCGCGTTGAAGGATCGCCCCAAATCCCAACTGCCCAAATAAGTGAGCGAGCAAAGCGATTGCACCCACGCTTCAGCAGCGGTTCGCGTCCAGAGAGAGCGAAAGCGACCGCCCCAGGCCATACTAGATTTTCCGCATGGGAGGATCTGGAGATCGCCAAATTGGCGGTATTTTGACAGGCCCACTGACAGTCCCTGCTGACAGTCCCGTCTTTACCCACTTTCCGAACCCATGAGGCAAAGAGCGAACGTGCTCTCAAAGAGACAGCAATGAACAACTGCCCATTCGGGCCCCTTTAAGAGTCGAACGCACACACGTCATTCGTAGCTCACATTCGCAGGATCAAAAACAACGGCAGCAATGATGCAGTTTCCAGCGACTTGGAAGTCCCCGAGACCTACTAGGATACGATACGCTGTTGCTTTGCTTGGTATATACACACCCGCTCCCGATATTGTGTTCATCTTCTAAAAAGCCCATAAGCGGAATACCAATATGCCATTTTTGGAGTCGTGACATTCGTCGTCGCGGCGGCTCTTACCTTGCCACTCGGGATCCTGGTGCTCAAGGGCTTACGGGATACGACACATGTTGGTGAGCAGCCGCGAAGCTTTCTACCTTGCATGTTTTGAATAGCATGCCGGGTACAGTTAGCGATGTCCTGGTTACAGGGATTGGAGGCGCGATAGAAGCCAATGGTAATGTTCGCCATCACTGTCATCTAAAACAGTTCCGATCTGTGCTATGCTGGCTGATCTGGTTCTCATTTTCCGGACCTCCCGGCGGCAGTTCTGGAGCTCACCGAGACATGTGTCACGACCATGCGAGGTTAGACTGGCACTAGTTTATAACGCAGAGGAGTGAAACTCAATGTCTGTTTGGGGCGGCCTTGCAGACACGCTTGACGGCTCAGCAATGCGGGCGTTCCTGAACATTTACGCCGCAAACAGATCCACTATGTTCGCAGACTTGGGCGAAGAGTAAGGGCTTAGACGATCCTATCGCAAATGACGACCATAGTTGCGGGTGTTTGATCTATCCCCACTTTTGCTCTCCACAGGCTCCTGAGCGAGGTGGTGACTACAGAACGGTCCGCGGTGCTTGTCGTTGCGTGCCTGAGCGTAACCACCTTCTGTAATGCGGTAGTCAGTGCGTTCCTGCTCACTCGGCGGGTCCCCGTACTCTCCTCCCGAAGTGGTGTGGTGTTCGAAGTAGTGTATTGCAGAAGGGGCCTCCCGATTAAGAAGCTGAACGTGTTGATGCATGCGGTATGCGTTGTGACTTTCCAACGGCTATGCTCTGCTGCTGATGTGCCGCTGTCCTCTACCCAACCCCGTCCAGGCCTCCACCTTCGATTTCCAAAACCCGGAAATCATCCAAAATTTCACCAGCGCTCCATCCTCCGTGAGCTAGCCGACACAGAAGAATCTTTCGACATCATGCTCCGAAAGTTTAGTGAAGCGGTGCAAGCGAATCAACGGCTGCTCACTGTGCGAGCGATGTATGTAGGTGGGTCGGATATGGTGGATTTGGAGGACGGTCGGAGTGATTGGCGCAGCTGGTTTGTCACGCCCTCGTCTGTGCGCGTATAGAGTCTCGCTCTCATGACTTTCCAGTCCTCTCAGAAAACGCTTCTTCCCACAGGACATCGAGAGCCACATGAACCAGTTCCCATAGACACCACAGTACCTAGACGGGCAATGGCACAGCAGCAACTGCCCACCGGGAGGATAGACCTAGGTAAGGGATCGCAGGAAGCAGCAGGGAGGCTCAAGCTTAATGGCAACAAAACTCACATTGCATGCCCATTAGACCAACCGCGCTACGACCAGTCAACGTACAGCGGACGGTTACGCCATTTCTCAGAAGTTACCAACCCTCTGTGAGTGTGGAATTGGGTCGGCGGTGGAAGGAGCTCGTTACTTGAGCTCAGTGGCATGATGAGAGGCTGATATGTTGACGACTTTAGAAATCTGTTGGCGACCTCTGCCCAACAAGATGCCGCAAAGCAGTTGGTAGCGGACTACAAAGCGGGGAAGGTTGACGCTGACCCTGAGGCGTTGTGGAAGGCCAAGACCCGTAAGTTTTGGGGAGGGATGCATATTGAACTGATGGTTTTGGTAGGGTAGAACTTTGATTTTGACCCGCGGTTTTGGTTTTCAGTGGTGGACAGCACGTTCCATCCTGACACGGGCGAGAAGATCATCCTGCCGTTCCGGATGGCGTCGTTTGTGCCTACCAATGTGGCGATCGTGGCGGGGATGTTGATGCCGAATCCATCGGTAGGTGACGAAACGTATTGTGCAAACTGGTAGTGTAGTTTGGCAGCAAGGAGTACGACTAAAGAGTGCGCAAATGTGATGCAGATACGAAGCATTGTGTTCTGGCAATGGGTAAACCAAAGCGTGAACGTTGCGTTCAACTACTTCAACGCTAACAAAACGACCGTGATGGACGTTCAAGAAACCGCAGGTTCGTGATATCATCTTCCTCACCCCAATCCTCAACGCCAGTCATCCTCGCCCACACACACGCTCTTCTTTTCCAGTCGCCTACGGCACCGCAGTAGCCGCCTCCTGCACCATCGCCGTCTCCCTCAGCGAATACGTCAAACGCGCCACCTTCAGCCCGACCACCCAAGCCCTCCTCGCCCGCAGCGTCCCCTTCGTCGCCGTCGCCGCCGCCGGCTCCCTCAACGTCCTCCTCATGCGCCAAAAAGAACTAACAGAAGGCATCGACGTGACAGATGAACAGGGCAACAGCGTCGGAAAGAGCACAGAGGCGGGGAAGAAAGCAATTGCGCAGGTCGCAATCTCCCGCGTAGCCACCTCGTTTCCGGTCGTGTTTATCCCGTCGCTGCTTATGGCAAGGATCGACCGCACGCAGTTCTTGAAACGGCATCCGGGATATAGGACGCCGATTAACCTGGCTACGATCACTGGATCCCTGCTCGCGGCACTACCGTGCGCTGTTGCATTGTTCCCGCAGCGCGCGACGATGCGGGTTAGTGATTTAGAGGAACGGATGAGGGGTGTGAGGGGGAGGGATGGACGGGTGTTGGAGACGGTCTGGTTCAATCGGGGATTGTAGTTGCGTATGGGCTGGCGTATCTGTTCTGTGCATAGACCTGGGACTAGGTTGAAAGGCAGAAAAATGGACTCGATGTGCAGGATAGGAAGACTCGAGGACACAGACACACATCCCACACAGCACAACTCTTGTCCGTAGAACCACGTCCACCCGCCGATTCCACGCATGTGAAATACATGTGTGAAACTATATCCATATTTTGCCGCAACCGCCAGCAATAGAAGGAACCATGTTCTGATTGTAAAAAAGTTTTGGGCGAGGGATATATAAACATGTGTACATGGGCACTGGCTGGAAGGAGGGAGGATTACCCATCCCAGATACAAAGCTATATGGAAGTGCCCGCAGGCCAACCAACACAGACATCGCATCCTGAGGGTGGGTCTGATATCCGATGTGGAACAAATTCATCCTCGCACACAAGCCAGACATCCGTTGACGCTGGTACATGGGTGCGGGTATGAAAATATGCGGGGATACCTGGAAATCGCTATGCGCAGATGATCCCGCCCTCACCCCACGCCCCGCACCCAAAAATTCCCAATCCTACGACCTCGCCTTCTTAGCCCCCTTCCTGACAATCTTAACAGCTTGATGCCGTCTCAGTTCCGGATCAGACGTGTCCTGCAGATGCCCCTCGCGGAAACACCGCAGGCAGTACGGGTCGTCGTCGCATTGCGGGCAGAGGACTATTGCGTCGTCGTTGCAGATGCCTGTGGGGGATGTGTGTGAGTTTAGGGGATTTGGGGGATTTTGAGAAAGGAAGGGAGTTTGGGGAGTACTTACAGCACCAGTCGTCCCCTTCTTCGTGTCCTACGGTCCCGTAGTCGAAATCTTTCAAAGATGGTGGGCGTGGCGGCAGACCCAGTGATGTAGCATTACTATTTGCGGTGTCTTTGGTCGGTGATGACGATGCAGGTTTTGATGCAGCCGAAGATGCCGGCGGCACATACTCCTTCAACCCCCTAACCCTCCTCTCCAAATCATCCGCCTGCATCTCACTAAAAGCGCCATACTTCTTCTCCAACGCAACCTCCTGATGCACCTGCTGCAGCAACTCCTTCACGTCCGGATCCAGCTCCGCTTCCACCCGCGACGGTTTGGACGGCGATGTGAGGAGCAGGTTGGTGTAATCCACATACACGCCGTCGGACGAGCCTGTCCGGGTGGGGATGGGGCCTTTTTGGCCGGATGCGGCGTGGGCGGCTGCTACGGCTGCGGAGGAGTTGAGGACGGCTAAGACGGCAGCCATGGGCGCCGCGTCGTCGTCGGTGTCGGGGTCATCTTCGGCGGGATCGGATAAGGGCACATTGATGCGTTCAGACTCGTATGCGAGGTCGAGCCCGACATCTTTCAGCAGGTTCGTATCGTTCAGTAGCGAGTTAAGCTCGGCGTCTAGATCGGGAAGGTCATGTAGTGACTCGACCAGGTCGTGAGAAACTGGCCCGAATGACCGGCGATGGTACGGTGCTTCTGGCCGCGGACTGGAACTTGACGCAGCGATCGGGTCGTTGCCTGTGAGGGATTTCAGCCGGGAGAGGAGCTCATCGTCTCTGGGAAACTTGATAGTTTGAGCCTTTGCAAGCCACCATATGAAAACATTTTTGCACACATTACTCACGAGGGAAGTGGATTTGAGCGACCATCTTGAGATCCCGCACCCGCACCAGCAGTTCCTTCGCTGGTTGCTTTCAGTCGCTCGAAGCGGTCACGCAAATCCTTCTCAAAATCGTGTGGCATCTTGTTTCACAAAATCGTTGCCTGACGCTTTTCCCATACATTCCCATACAGTACATTTCCCAACTGCCAGCGTACAACCCATTATTCTTGGCGTCATTCAAGCGCGCATGATTCATCAAACACCCATTTTTCTTTAGCGCTAACTTTAGCGGGGACTCCTTTGCGCAGACTTTCCTTAGACAAAGGCCCATATCGTTCAGGGCCCTTCCTCGCCCCATCTCCCCATACGCCCAAGAATTCAATTTTGTTTAGCCGCAAGTTAGCCAAACCTCCCTTTCCAGCGCGTTCCCCTAATGTAACAATCCCGTATCCTTCAGCTTCCCTACCCTAGACACTCCTCGCTCACACGGCAACCCTCAGAGACCCTCATTCTCTTCACGCGCGGATTGCGGGCATTTAGCATGACTGTGCCACCTTTTTGAGATGACCTTCTCTCAGCTTCCCCTCATGTTCGGGTCCAGCCGGGTTCACCACCATTGTTCAGCGTTCTCTTTTCACCCACGATTCCACGTGCAACCGCATAAGCAAACCTGGTGTCTGTTCAAAGGCCTATGTTGTTTATCCGCCGGGTATTCTTCGGCCACTCAGAGTCGCTCACCGTGAATCACTTGAGTGACTCAGAGTCCATTAGTAATAGTGGGTTTGCACGCGCAATTGCATAAGCAACTCTGGTGTCTGTTGAAAGGACCTCCTCCCTCTTTCATCTGACGCGCCGAGTCATCTTCAGCCACTGACAGTCGCGCTCCGTGATTCACTACCGCGAGACTCGATGACTAACAGTGGGTTTCACGCGTAGCAAATTGCTTACGCGACGCGTTCTGCAACTCCGCTCGAAACTGGCCCTGCCCTGGCCGCCAAAGTGGGCCCGAGCATGCCCGACCAGGATGCCAGCGCTCGCTCGGTCGCTCGGTCGCTCGCTCGCACGGCCTGCCTGGCCTGCCTGCCTGCCCGGATGTCTATAAATAGAGGCCCCATTTCGCCATTCCCTTTCCTGATCTCTAGTTTGATGAAAGACTCGGTACGTGCTATCTTGGTCTTTCGCTGGTGCGCTCTTCACTGGGCATCCTCTGCTATTCCCGTGGTTGTCGTCGTCGTCGTGGCCGTTGTTTGTTGTACTAATCTTTTCGCGTTTCTTTTCTGTCTCTTTACCCATCTCTTCGCCCCCGTCTCTTCGCCATCTTCGCCATCTTCGCTCTTCACCCTCCAACCTGTACCTGATTCTCGTCGGTCATCTCCATCTGCCGCACTCTACTCCATCCTCCATCCTCGGTCTTCAAAACCTCTTCGTCGGTCGTCGTCGTCGCACACTCTTCACGCGTTTTTGCCAACTCCTCACGCGTTTTCGCCAACTCCTTACGCGTTATCGCACCTCTTCGTCGGTCGCCATCCACTTCTCGCATCGCAACTCTACTCTTCGGGTCGTCGCCATCTGCGCTCATCGCCACCACAGAACTCCCGCAACCCTTGCATCTAAAGCTCAAAACTTTACTGCAAACCAAACCCACCCAAAGCAACCGTACATATCACACACCAATCAAACTCCGCAACGTACACCTTCCTCACATCCGCATACCCATACCCACCGTACATACCACTCTCCACTCAAACTCCGCAACGTACACCTTCCTCACATCCGCAATGTCCGCCCCTTCCTCCTCTTCGACTGCTTGCTCCTGCAAGTCAGTGTCCTGTTTGGCCTGTTTCCCCTGCCTGTTTTGCAAGTCGACGCTCTCTGTTTGCCGTGACCACATTTCTTTCGTGGGAGCGGCTGGTCGGCTTGCTGTTCAACCTTCTCCCCGTCCTGTTTCTTCTCCTGCTGTTGCTCGCAATGGCAGTGGTCCTGTTTCGGTTTCGTCTTCTTCTCCTGTTGTTGCTGGCAATGACAGTGGTCCTGTTTCGGTTTCGTCTTCCCCTTCCCTTTCTTTGTCTTCCCCTTCCTCCTCTGTGTATACATCCCCTTCCCCTTCCTTGTATATTTCCTCTTCTCCTTCTTTGTATACACTGTCTTCTCTCTCCAGCCCGCCAACCTCTTGGAACGACATCATGGAACGCACTACGATAATGGAACAACTTGGACTCGACATGGACGACATTGAACCCGAACCGATCCCGATTGCTTACGACTACGACATGGAAGACGACGACTACGCGTACCAGCAGGACACCACATTCTACGACTTGGACGGCAACATTCTCGGCAACCCAGGCGGCTACGATCCCTTCTCCGACACCGATTTCGATTCCGATTCCGATTCCCAAGACCATCGCCAACTCCCTCCACCAACTCCAATGCGCCGGCGTGCGTCTACTCCCTTCCGGCGGCCAGCAATCATCGAGTCCTCAAGCGAAGAAGAGACCATCGACACGGTCCCCGAAGACGACGACAAGGCCACCGAAGAAACTGCGACGATCCCTCAGGACCAAGGAGAATTTCAAGCTAGGCAAGTGCGTTGTTCGTGGTGGGTTGGGGATGTGTTTGAGGCCATGGAAGAAGACAAGGAGAACGTCGACCCAGAGCCCCGGCCACCGGTGGTTTTGTGGTTGTCGGACTCTGAGGATTCGGAAGTGGAGTTTAACTGGGAAGATGAATCGGAGTGGGACTCGTCGGATGACGAGCACAACACTCCGGTGTTCGTCGGGGGGGGTTCGGTTTTCACAGGGCAAGAAGATATCGACATCGACGACAACAAGGAGAACGTTCCGCCGACATACGACATCGAGAACTTCATCGAGGAAGCCGACACGAACGACATCGACGAGGTCGTGGAGCCCACCGCCAAGGAACCCAAGGTAAATATCATCATCATCGTCTACTTTGGTCACTGTTCGGAATCCGCTAACACTCGTCGTCGTCCACAGGAGCCACGAAAAAGGACCCGCAAGACCTACGGGCCCGCTCGCTGGGCCCGTGCCAACGGACGTTTGGTGCGCGTCTAGATTGAATTGGGACACAGTTGGCACAGTTGGCATGAACGTGTTGGGCACTGAGGGCACAGTTGGCATGAAAATGTTGGGCACTGAGGCATATTGGTTGGGTACTGAGGCATATTGGTTGGTTACTGAGGCATATTGGTTGGGTACTGAGGCATATCATCCTGTTCGTCCGTCGAGAGCAGGGACAGTCGGGCACTGAGGGCACAGTTGGCATGAAGGTGTTGGGCACTGAGGCATATTAGTTGGGTACTGAGGCATATCACCCTGTTCGTCCGTCGAGAGCAGGCACAATTGGGCACTGAGGCATATTGGTTGGGTACTGAGGCATATCATCCACTTCGTGAAGAGCATCACAGTTGGGCACTGAGGGCATATCACAGTTGGGACACAGTGGGCCTTGGTGTGGGCATTGGCAGCCTATCCGTCTACGGGAACTCACCCCTACGGGGATGTAGACGGCATCTTCGGATGTGCCGTGAGTTCCACCCCCAAAAAAAGGCAGAAACATATGAATGGTTGCGAATATGAATGGTTTCCGATGATGATGATCTCTCTCTTCCTCTCTTGTTATGATCGTTGTACTTTATATACTCGTCTATTTTAATACAATGCTATCTACTCTACTCGCGAACTTCTCTCAACGTGTGCTTTGCTGTTCTCGTGTGCGTCTACTCTACTCGCGAACTTCTCAACGTGTGCTTTGCTGTTCTCGTGTTGCGTCTGATCTACTCGCGAACTTCTCAACCTGTTCTTTGCTGTTCTCGAGATGATGCTTGGTTTGCGGAGTGTGCGTTGTCAGTGAGTGAAGCAATGTCGGCAGCAAATTCGGTTTCGGATTGATTACTTAGTGCGCTTCTCTCTAACGGTGTCCGGTGTTTTCGTAGACGACATCCTCGGCGATGCTGGGATTTTTTGGTCTGCCGAGTAGCACCATCGCCGCCACTGTGAGTAACCGTATGCCCAGCACCTCCACGGAATGTTGTGTGAATATTTTAACGAGTCGCAGGTCTCGAATTCCCATCGCACGTCGAGAGGGCATCGCATCGGACTTGCGGCGAATGAGGATTTCAGAACTCCGACGCGCTGTTCATGAAAACCCTTTCCACTTTTAGGACTTCAAGGCGCAAGACAGATCACCGCCAATAGCGGTCGAGCATGCAACCCTGCTCAGATCCCTGTTGCATCGTCGTGTTCACATTTGGGAGTCCAACGGACAATTTGGGAAAGTGCGGATGGGCGAGCGTGAGCCGGTCAGATGGCGACGATGCACGATGAGGTATGGTAAATCGCCCGTGAATATTGGAGTGTTTCGGTAAGTCTCTATTCATCAACTTCCCATGAAGGATTGGCGCCGCTGGCCAGCGCCTGCAACACTTGACACTAAGTTGTGCGTTCTCTTGATTGATGTTTCTCCTGCATATGTCAGATTCATCATTTCCGGGATCATCTGCCCAACATCCCCCTCAGTGCGCTACGCCACGATAGATGTGCTGCTTTATGGAACCGAACAGTGAGCCATTCTCTGATCATGCCTGTTTATGTTGGATGTGCTGGCTCCTCGATGTGGATGGTAGGCAAACAGACGACGAGGGGATGCGTTGCGGTCGGTTCAATCCCCTCTTTCAGCGGTGTACCATGTGCAAATGCTTGTGCAGCAAGCATCAGTCGCCTCGTCCGTTGAAGTTGTCGGAGATGGAACTGCGCTCTAGAGTGGAACTGCGCTAGGAGGGATCTGCGCTGAGATGTATGGGATCTGCGCTGAGATGGAACTGCGCTGTCAGGTGTTCGTTTCTGAAGGTTGGTTTGCCGCATCTCACGACTTTCACTTGACCACGGAAACGACTTGCCCGGCGGCCCGGCGGCGGGTCGCATTCAATCGGCAGGTTCAGCAGCTCGCTCCCAGTCAACGGTGCAGTCACGTCTCAATTGACGGAAAGGTTGTGGCCTTTCCGTCACTGAATTTTCTGCCAACTGAACATGGATCCAGTTTTTGCCAACCTATTTTGCCAGCTGCGTAGTTGTCTTTTTTGAGAACAGCAATGTAGGGCGGAGCGTGCTTCAAAACCTTCAATTACACAGCTTGCCTGGAAAAGCCCTAGGTGGTGAGAAATTCCGTGACGAAAAGGTATATTGGCAGCAGAAGAATACCGCTAAATGGGAGTGGGAAAAGGCTATGTGACAGGGGATTTTGGGTATCCCAGTTATCTATGTGGCTGAAGCACTTCATGCTGTTGACTGAGTGACAGAAGGACTCTGGCTGTCTTATTGCGCTTTTTCGGAGTTCGGGAGGGCCACCTGTTGAGTGAGATGCCTGTGAGATGCTTTGAGAGGGTCTTCCGTCAACTGAAATTTCCGTCAACTGATGAGACGCGACTGTGCTGTAAGGAGTTCTACAAGTTGGTTTTGCTACCTGCTCCCTACCATCGTACAGCACGCCCGACATGGTGACCGACGACTGGCTGCTCAGGCCCGGCGTAGGTGACCAACCGCCGCTCAGGGAGAAGGTGGTTTCTATGTACGAGGAGCTGTTCCAGGTATGGCGGATGGGAAACCTCTCGCCGCATACATTACAGTCTATCGGCGGCATGAAAAGCACTTTGGGCACAGCCCATCGAAAACAAGCATATGTGGGGTCTTACGCCATTTTCTTTCACGTAGGGCAGAGAAATACCGGCGGAAGACGACGACGAGTACTGGCAGGAGATATTCCTTTTGAAAGTGAACACAAGCTTTCTGTCCTCTGTTATTTCGAGCGCCTCCGAGCCAGAACTGCTCCATCTAGCGGTACGTCCGATTTCTTAAACTACGACCTATTCTGAAACTCCGATCATTAAACCTCTGCATCCGTTCGATAGAGCAGCATCAGCGCCTTATTTACGAGAGCGATTGATACGCTGCATGATAGACTTCCGCTACGGCAGGGGCACGCTGCTCAAACGATGACGATATTGTTCGAAGCAGTGTACAAAAAGTTCCCGAATCGAAGCTTCGATGTCCTCAATGTGCTCACGGGGATGGACAATGCTGATACGGCCTTCAAGGTAGGCGGCTCATCTGAAGGCTGTGGTGGGATGGGATGCAATAGGTCTGACGCATCCAAGACGTTGATAGCGAACATGGCGTTCATTTTGCTTAAAGAAGATTCAGGTAATGTCACTGTTCTTGCGAGGTTCACGCGGATTCGGCTCATATTTATGCTACGAACAGTTGAAGCACGGCGGCCCGTCCTGGCCCTCGCCAAGGCGATTGTAACGGCTAGCGATAATCTCAATCAAAATTCGTTCAACGAGTATTTTATGATGAACGATTTCTTCGACGCTCTGATACGGGTATGCATAACTGGTTATCGCATTCCACACATATCAGTATAACGCAAATTGCTAACAGTTTCCTCCTCGTCATCCGCTCGCAAAGCAAAGACCATAACGGACCCCCTAACGCGCACCCTAGCCTTCGATGCGTCCATCCTGCTCGCATTCCTCTGCAGCTACAACAAATACGAGTCCAGCAACCCATACGAGAGCCGGCTGAGGGACGTGGATGACCGGGAAGTTTTGCAGGCGTTGGAAGCTGTCTGTTCGCTTGCTTGCAAGGATAGCCGGTCGAAATATATGGCGCTGGCGCCGGATGTTCAGCCACCTTCGGCTGGGCTTTTTGGAGCGATTGGATACGTTGGGGATGTTTTGTTTAGAAAGGATTCGCCGTCAAGTCCGCAGCTGGCTGGCACATTGGGGTACGCGCCTTCTCGGGTCACTCATGGGGAGTTGGGTAGCAGTATCGACTGAGCAACGCGGTCTCTTCAGGTGTCGGCAACTGGTGTTTGTCCTGCTCTTCTACGAATGCGTCCGCAACCATCGTTTTGTCGACACTCTAGCGATGACGTTCGCGTCCGTTATGAAGTTTGGCGCGCACAGCTCGCACTTGGCTGCTGGCGCCGGCCGCCTCAATCGATCGCAGTCAGATATCTTCTCCTGGACTCGCAGATCGAGCTCGGCGGGATCATACCCGCAATTGTTGCAGGGCGGTAAGGATCTCTCCCCCACCTACTGCTTTTGAATGACGATTTACATTTCTGATTTTTCTTTGACCCAGACAGCGCGTTGGTGGACATCCTGTCCTTTACTTCCTACCTGTTTCAGAACTCGCGGGATGGCAGAACGATGCTATACACCCGCCTGTGCCTCATGTCGCTCATTCGGCTAGTGGAGAACCCAGTGCTGTGCCGGATAGTGTGTGACATCAACATGGCGGTGGTGATCCGGTTGTGTCGGCAGGTATGATTTTCAACCCGGTAATATTCATCCTAGCCGGATTCTGATTGACACTTCTTGAAACCAGCGTGTTCCACACCTCCCACCAGCCTCAGACACCGCGCGCCCAGTCTCCCTCGCCATCCTCGACGTCGCAATCACATTCCTAAACCACAATCTAACGAAAAACCTAGACGTTACGGCCTACACACACTGTATAACAGTCATCCACCGCTTGCTGACATTTATCATCAGCAGCGCACGCGTTTCGCAGATCGACAGACCGAAATCGTCGAAATTGACGGGCGTCGTCGCGTACCATTGGGCGCAGGTTTGGCATGCGATTCTGAATGTTGTCCGATTTGTTGTGCAGTTTAGGGAAGCGTTTATGATGAAGGATGATTTGGTTGCGGAGTTGTGGTCGCAGGTATGCATGATTGGGGTTGGTTTCTATGGGGCTGGTGAGGGCACTTTTACCGAGTTTGTATGGTTTTTCGTTGCAGATTGTATCCGTCTTCAACCTTTTCATGTGAGTAGTCTGATCGGTTTCGCTTTGTATCCAGTACCAAACGGAAAGCTAACGTTGTCTTGTTCATCAGCACGTACGGCGACAACTTCCTGCCCGACTCGGACGGTCTGGACGTGCTCTACTACGAAATCATTCGCAATGCTCAGGAGCTTACAGCACTTGATGGTTCTGGTATGCCATCAACCTATATCCCATTTCATACGGCCCGGCAATGACAAATGCTCATTTCATTCTCCACCTCTTACTCCCATCACAGTCCAACGGCGCCGCTCCTCCACCAACCTCTCCCCCACCCCCTTCTCCCCAACCTCCACCCGCTTTCAAACCCCACCATACCTCCAACGAACATCCTCCCACACCTCTCAACACCGCACCTCCTCCGACTATGCCAACATCGCAACCATCATCTCCCACTTCATGCCCAAAATCGAAGAACGAGCCAGCAACTCCGGCGGGATCTCGGCGTTCTTTGGCGCCTCGTCCTCTGATACCGATGTTGCTGATCCTTCTTCACCCACAACAACGACGCCGACAGCATCTGCGGCATTAACACCCAAAGTGGTTATCTCGATCATCCGTCGACAGCACGATACATTGGAGTTGAAGGATATGCGCGACACGTTACTTCCTGCCGGTGCAAATGTTGCGGCAACGGCGGAGAACCCGTGGACGGGGACGGCGCTGTTGCCGTTACATGCCGAGCAGAGCTTCTTCAGAGCGATGCTGAGGGCGGTGTCGGCGGATGTGAAGGAGGGGTGATTGGACAGGATGCGGTGGTAATGCTGCACGGAATGGGGACGTAATGCAGGGATATCTTCCTGCCTAAGGCGGTCTCACGTTGCGGCTGGCCCATCGCACGACAAGGAAAGAACTCTGTGGTCAACGGACCGCGCGTAGAAAGGATACGTGATGCTTTGGATACCGTAGACGTCTCGCAACCCGTTCCTACCCCACCCGAACGGCGTACTGGAGACCAGCTCTTCATTTTATTCTTATTTGCTGAGCTCCCCTAATTCCGGCAGATGGTTATTGCTCATTGAGTGCGTTCAATCAAATGTACCTCTTGTGGTGCTTTTCAACATCTTAATGGAAATCATGAAAGCTTTCGATCCCCTCGGAATGTTTCCTCGATGTGATGGCGGTTCCTGTAAAAGATTGATCCTTCCTGTCCTTGGTTTATATGGATCTTTGATATAACAGAGCGCTTTCCTGCATTCATCTGGTCACATTTTTCATGGGAACTGGAAGAGATTCGGTCAAAGGGTTGAGTCCGCTGGTGGAAAATGACACTTCTAACGGTCATGGAGACAGTCTGGGGCAGGTTCGACACAAGCAAGCAACGTCAGTCCCTAGCCATCTGGCAGTGTTTCATTTTCGTATACATAACTCACACTCAGTCAAAGCGCCGTGGATGTTCTCTAATACTCCAAACCCATCCCCAGTCCCAAGTTCCAACCACATCTGGTACCCCGCTTTCCAAATAAACATATCCTATCCACCCACCACCATTGCACAGTTCCTCACTCAACCCCTCGCCAACATCAGCTTAACCTTAGTCCGCACCTCCTCCACCGTCCCTCTCTTCCTCTCCATCAACCCATCCAGCTCCCTCACATAACTCTCAAACTCCGACTGCTGCTGCGACATGTCTGACGCGGACGTGTTGTTGCCCATGCGCATCGTGAGGTTAACCAGCAACTTGCTCTCGAGCCGGTTGATCTCGGTGATCTCGCGGATGTGCTGCCGGTGCAAGCGGATGAAGTCGTCGACGGATTCCGCGTCAGTGCTGGGTGCGGGTGGTCGGGTGGTTGTGGATGATGTGCTGGCGGCGGTCGGGATGGATGTGGAGGGTGGTGGCGGTTTTGCGAGGGATGAGGCGCTGGTGCTGACGTTGTCCTCAGACGATACCGCCGACGAGGAGGTCAATTTGTCTTTGGAGAAACCCCCGCGTGGGGTTGGTTTGGGTATCGATTTAGGGACCTTGCTACGCGTGTTGTACCCTGTTGCCGCCGGTTCCTCAACGGCCGCGACCGGTTTCTGTACTGGTTGTGGCGCTTGCGGAATCACCCGCTGCGCCTGTTCCTGCACATCCCGCGTCGGCTTCTCCATAATGGGTCTCGTCAAGAAATCCGCATCCTCGTCGTCTGTAAAATCCGGTGGCAGCGGGTGGTCATCATCATCCTTCAACGGCGCATCGCTAAACAGGAAGTTGTCCTCCTCGTCAAGATCGCTCACGTTCCGATCGTCGTCTGAAAGATCGTTGTTTTGGTTGTCGAACTGGGGTTGATGGCGATGACGTCGCTGCTGCTCTTGGTAGGCTTCGTCATTGTCGTCGTCTTCAATTTGACTATCGCCTTTCAGTTCTTTCACACTGTGTATTGGGGAGGAAAGTAAGTTTACCATGCATTTGTGAGCCTCATCAAGGATGGGACGTACCGGTCAGCGTAGCGCAATGTGTTGAGACTGTGCTCGCTGTTTGACATATTTGGCGAAATAGTGGCAATCATACATGTCCGCGAGTTTCTACGTATCCACGGACGAGAATCAGACACTCCGACGTGGTAATTGTTATATGAAGTTTCAAAATGCACACATACCCAATGAACGAGTCTTTCAACACCTGGAAAGAAAGAAATGTCAGAACCAGAGCCCATATCTCAAAAATCATGAAGTACGGGGGTTCACGCTTACCTGAGTCAGTTTACTCTGCCGGAACGGCGTATGTCTCGACTCCTGATCCAGCGCTCGGATACATTCTTTCAACGCCAGCAAACTCTTGTTGATTTCTGATCCTTCCATTCTGTCAAGTGCGAGCCCGTCAGTTCCATACCACGACCACGGGAACCATCGCTTCTGCTAGTCTTGTGTCTGACCTGGTCTGCTTATCCGCGTCCCCACGATCAGCACCTCGTTCGCTGCCCGCCAGGTCGATGAAGCTCAGCTTGCCTATACGGACGGCTTGTTCAGCATTTCCCGCAATTTGAAGAAGAACCTGTCGCATCTTCCATACCTGCTAGCTTCTTCGACTTCTTATGCTTGAGGACGATCTGAAAGATGGCGTGAGACCGTGACGAGTCCGCGTTTGCGCCGGTAGCACCTTGAATCCCGATCCAAGTCAATCCGATGCAACACGTACGAAGCGAAAACCTCCCCAGCGTCCATAAAACACCCACCAGTACTCCTCGCACTATTCCCAAACTCAAAGATGCTCATCAACCCCTCCACATCTTTAACTTCATGTTCCTGCAACCCCGCAATGCAGACTTGTTGCTTGCCATCCTCACGCGCAAACAGCTTCTTGCGTGAGTTGAGCAAGTCGTACAGTTGCCCTTGGTAGATCTCGTAGAAGCTGCCCCAGGCCGTCAGGTGCGCGTGTTGCGGCTGCTGCAGGGTCGCGAAAATGTCCCGGCCGGCTTTGACGTAGAGGCCGTCTTTTTCGTCCAGCATAGTGTGGGTTTTGCCGCTACCTACATAGTTTCACGTTAAGATGGATATCGCAGCGACACGTGGCTCCACAATGCTTCCTGTATACCTGTTTGTCCGCTACAGATGCAAGATATCAGAATTTAGAACGGGTTGTGACTGAACGACCCCCACTGGAACTTACTACGCGAAGCAGGTAGCTTTTCCTCCTGTGAAAATGTATTCCACGAGTGGAAACGCGGTTCGTCGATACACCTGCAGGATGGCTCAGCTTTGGCGATGTCGACCGTATCTCATCATATCAGAAGCGAACGAACGTACATCATCGTTCGTGCAGTGTGAGTCGAAGGCTTCGTCAAAGACGAATTCATGCTGCTCGACGTATCTCGTCAAATCCACTTTGACCCTACAAAAGCAGTGCCAATCAGCCATCTGAACAGGATGTTCTGTCGCGGTGATGCAATGCCAGTACATACTTTGGCTCGTTGATATTCACAGTCCTCCGTCCGGTCACCGTCGCAATATCACTCTCATTCCGCTTCCGCTCCTTCGAGTTCAACGGCCTCTTCCTGACGCACACACGGATCCTATCGCTCAGACTCGAATTTGACTTCGCAAGATTCTGCGACCCCGCCGCCGCCAGCGGTATTCCATACGCGTTTAGCACTGCCTGCGATTTCCTAAACTTCACAGGCGTTCGACCATCCTCGTCCGCATCATCGCTTCCGTTTCCACCGAAAGAGTCGTTGTAGCGGTTGCCGCCGAAACTGCCAGACGGCGGGCGTATGCGTCCTGAACTCGCTACGCGGCGGAGATTACTGTCCTCGCGTTGCGATGATACTGGCTGTTGATATGTCTGCTGTTCCGGGGTGACGTTGTGCAAACTGGATGCTTTTTGAAGCAAAGCCGCTGTTGATGATGCGTCGGTATTCAAGCTAGGGAACTCCGCTGAAAAGCAATACCGTTCGTGAGAACTAGCCCGGGGTTCGTCATGCAAGCTACGGTCTTACTTTTAAGCATTTGTATCAGCTGAAACCTGCGGGTTAAACATCAATGATTTAGCGTTCCTCCACGGGGAAGCCATACGATCTAAGCATAAACTTACAATCCTAAGGAGAACATAGTTATGTTAGGGAAGGTTTACGCATGGGAAGAGTGATCTCTGGCTTACGTTTGCGGTCTTCCATACTATGCACCCCGACAATGCCATAGTCCTGCATGGTCAGCTGCACCAGCGTCTCCACATCGTTGATACCCACTACAGAGAAGTTACTGTAGTACTGCTCTGCGAGGTTCGGTTTTCGTCGATTTGTAGGAAGCCGGACGGAACATGCATGAAGAAGCTGTGGTTAGGGGCGGTTGCAATGAAAAAGAAACCAACGGACACCGAATTCTAACCGAGCTCAACTTGACGCAGCGTCTCCAGCAACAAAGCCTGGCCGTTCATTCCGATCTCCCTCGTGTCGTGGTATGAAGTTCCCGCTTCAGTTCCGCAAGATCATCACCGCTCCCCGTGTGTTTATGTCTTCCTGCGCTAATGAAGGCCTGAGGCCTGCTCCGAAAACTTTTGGGCGCTGGGAATACCCGTACGCTTCCCTACAGTATGTGCTGGCCAGGAGAGCGGTATCCTCCGGTGGACACCTGCTGGGTCCAATGTTTCTTTGGCAAAAGACGGACAACGATTCCTGTGACAAACAGAGCACACGCTGGCATGTCCGGAACCTGACGTTTCAGACCTGGTTTCAGACTTGGACATTTTCCCAGCGAGCGACTTGACCATGGCAGACCATGGTCGACGGCACGGTGACATCGACCAAGTCCTCTCCAGTTCCATATGTTATCCCCGTGAGACAATGCAACGCTATGTACGAATGATGAGTTCACTCTCACTGACAATGGCACTTTCATGTCCCTTTCCTCGCATACGCAGCAATGAAGAGTTGATACTACTAATACGTCGCCGGGGCCATGAGGGGTGCCTGCTCAGTTCTTATCGGCTGAAACTCAACTCTTCAGCACGTTCCTTTCGGAGTGTGTCTGTCTGTGACCACATGTCCAGCCAATGTCCAGCAACGTCCAACAACCAACGTCTGGCTCATTCCAGCAATAATGGGTCTGAGGTCTCAAAGAGGAAGCAGAGGAAGCGCGCAACTTCCCGCAGCTTCCGCCTTGCTGCTATCACCAGGAATGTCAGCCCGTCTTTGATTTCAGACAACCATAGTTCCACCGTAGTGTTATGTACAGCACATAGGTAACCTCGAACAACTCCAAGATGCCGTCCGATACAGTACGAAGAGAGGCCTCCCACGCAGGATCGTGGTATACGGGCTCAGGTGGGTGTCAACCATCTTCCATCTCTACGATGGGTTGCTGTCAGGCGGGCTATCGGAGAGTCGTGATGGATGTGCGGCCAAAAAGTTCACGAGTGTCCGCGGAGGCTGTTGTGTTATCCCGTTGAGATCGTAGTCCACCATGTCGTCCCAGGGTGACTGCTGACCTTCCCACCCACTTGCAGGAGGCAAACTGTCCACCGAGCTCGACTACTGGCTCTCCAAAGTCCCGACGACCTCAACAACGGGGTCCCTGAGCTCTCATGACCTACCCATCTCCAAATGCCGCGCCATTATCGGACCGTGAGCTTGAATGCTGCTTGAGCTGTCATAAGGGGATATGGTGATGGAAGGTCTCACTCCGAGTTATTAGGCATGCGGGATACTCATACAGCGGACCGACCGCGGCGTACGCGTACAAATGTGTAGATGCAGAGCCTATGTACGTACCTGAGTGTGATGAGAACATCGCATGCATTGACGACGGACATGAAGCTAAGGCTGCTCCCCCTTTCGCAGAAAACGCGTGTTCATTCTGGGGTGAGGAATAGCGCACTGCGAGACTTACAATGTCGGGAGCTGATTATCTGCTTCCTTGGGTAAAGGCCGAGCCATCATGTATACCTGGACGGATGTGCGCTGTCTCAGTGCACGGTCTATGAGACACCGCTGGGAGATTTACAATTGGATCTGGAGGGTTGGTTATTGATGGACACTTCACGGATGGAGACGTGAAAGGACTCATGTCGCTTCCGTCTAGTGATCGAGGAGCTTCGAGCGACGGGCAAGTTCTCGGAGATGACCCTTCAGCAGGATGAGGATGAGCATAGCATCGAGATGCATATTCCGTATCTGTTCAAGATCATGGAGTCGTGAGTTGCCATCATACTACCCACGAAACCTTGCGCAGCTCTGGTCGTCCCAACGCTAACTTAGCAGATGTAACGCAGAAAGACAGAACCATACACCGTCATCCCAATCCTAGTCGGCTCCATCAACGCCACCAAAGAAGCCCTCTACGGCAAGCTCCTTGCCCCGTACCTCTCCGACCCCACCAGCCTCTTTATCATCTCCTCCGATTTCTGCCACTGGGGCCGTCGATTCTCATACACCAACAAAGGCCCCGCGGAAGACAAAGCGAGCGGGATGCCCATATATGAGGGAATTGAGAGTTTGGATCGTGAGGGGATGGGGATTATCGAACGCGTTGACCCGACGGCGTTTACCGAGTATTTGAAACGGACGAAGAATACGATTTGTGGACGGCACCCTATTGCGGTGCTGTTGAATTCTATTGTGGCGCTTAAGGAGGTGAGGCAGGTCTTAGGCGCGTTCTGCGATGGGAAGGAGACCCGTTCATCTTCGAAACCTCCCACCTGCAGGCAAACGCAACAAAAACAGCAGAAATCAAGTTCACGCACTACGCTCAGTCTAGCAAAGTCACTAGCGACAAGGATAGTTCCGTATCCTATGCGTCGGCGTATGTGTATCTTGATCTCTAGTACCGTGCTACAGCACGGCTCCGATCGACAGCGATGGGCGGCTGAGCGAGCCCAGCATAAGGAACTTCCTGCCCGAGTCCAACACATCGCCGCCAAGAAATGTATTATTTTGATAGTTCGTAGCCCTAGGTTTTTGTTCGGTTTTGGTTTTGAAAAGTCTCCCCGCTGTATTCTTTTTTTCTTTTTGCTTAGTAGTACGTCGATAGCTGGTTCGGTCGCGATAATAATGTAAACCATGTACCTAAAGGAGGCATATTGCAAATTCAATTTCAGGCTATGGCTGAATGTGCTGCTGAGTTTTGGTCCTTTAGCATGGGCTAGATAGCTGGGAGCGCTCGCTTTGCTCGCTGATACTTCAACCTCTTGCCACATCACTTCTGCATAGCTTTGGGTTTTGGGGCCTCGAGGCTCCCATTTCTGCTCAACTTCGACACCATGTCACGCAAGTATATAAATGGAATAGATGACAGGAATACGACAGCGCGCTCCGACACCTTGTCGACAAACGCGTTTGAGGTCCCTTGCGCTGATTTTCCGATTCCTCACTCGGGAACCTGAAAAGGTCACAAAAACGATAAGAGGACCTGCATGTCGCCCCGATCCTTCCCCAGAGTCGAAACTCGCAGACGCACCGCTGCCGGGAAAACTGATGTCCATGGCAAACTGCTTGCTTGTGAACTGATATGATTCTCAAAGACCGTAAACCGCAGCTGCCCATGGCTGTGGACGGCGCCCGGTTTGTAGACCGGAACCCGGAATACCCTGTCTGGCCCCATGGTAGGAAACGCGACCCAGGAAATCCCGGCCCGAGTGCCATGTTCAGTCGACAGCCCGCTCGCGTGCGCGTATGGACTGGTTTGCTATTCGAAATCCTCTTGATAGTGCTGCGAGGCTGCTGGTGACTTGCGCGGGCACTGCTGCAAACCCTCGTGACAGGAAGTACCGAACAAGCGCTAAGCGAGGGGTTTCTAAGCTCTCTCTTGCGGTGCCCCTATTGTCGTCTGACAAATCTGCATCGCCAGGGCCTGGATAGCTACCCGGTCGTGATCGGTAAGGAAAGATAGCCGGTGGCGGGAATAGTGACCAGACCGGCGACAGGCTCGTAGCACAAGTCGTAGAGCTTCTCCTATGTAGGCCACTAAAGACCCTCCAGATGGCTGGACATGGCAGTTTAAGAGGACGGACTTCCTATAAAAGCCAGGGCAGATCCGCCGACATCCCTCATTTTTTCACCAAATCAAAACCAACCAACAGTCAAACAGCCATCCCAACAGCCATCTCAAATCAACAACCCATTCCTGCTCCATCACCAACAAGCCCAAAATGGCCCGTCCACTCTTCGTCTTCCTCGCCATCTTCCTCGCCATGTTCGTCGTCATCGACGTCGTGAACGCCACGCCGACCAACACCCTCGAAGTCCGCTCGGGATGCTGGAGCTGCTGCAAGAGGTGCTTCTGCCAGTGCGTTGCTGTAAGTTCATCTGCAACTCTATTCATATATCTGGTATTTACAATCTACAGACGCTGACTTTATTTTCTTTTCCTCTCTGATAGCACCCACCTCGGGACCAGGTTGGCAATTACAACACCTGCGCGCTTCATTGCGGAAACAGTGAGTGTCGACATTCCATCACCAGATGTTTGAAAGGATATCGGCTCACAATTTTTTCTCGCTATAGAATGCACGGCTTGGCAGATGGTCAAACTCGCCTTCCACCGCTGCTAAAATACTTGGCTCAATGCTCGATAACCCAACGGCGCCTTCTCGTTTCAGCGATAGAGCCTAGTGCTCTTTCGAACTCTAGATTGAGATATTCCCGACACATAGACCTGTATAGACCAGGGGCTTGGCGCTTCCTTTTCCGCACATGTTACATAGATTTTCCTTTGCTTTTTCTGCTTGTATAGACTGGTGAATATGGAAGTAGATTTTTTGACGAATTATAACCAACCGAATGCCTTTATATGTGTACGACAAAGGCGGAAATCCGATCAGTAATATAGGTCTCATGCAGAAAGAAACCGAGTTGTCGAAAGCCGTCGGTGGGTGGGACAGAGCGAGCGCGATATGAACTTTTCAGCTACATGGACTTGCGAGAAGTGCAGCACATATTCCGTCTCTCGCATCCTCCCTCTCACGGCACTTGTTTGGCCTCTCTCACAGAGGTCTGACTATCCCGATATCTCGAGCGAAACGGTAAGCGGAAATAAACATACATGTTGGGGTTGTGGTTCCCCAACGAACTACCTTCCAAGATTTCCGCCCGCTTGACCAAAGGTGTCTGTTGACCCTGCTCCTCCTTGTAGATCACTCCCACGAAGCGTCGTTAACGACCTTTTCCGAAAAAGAGCCTTCGCCCGTTCTCTGGGGCGCATCCCTTCCCCCCGGCGCAACGTCCTCCAGCCACCACCACCCCACATTACCAAAATCACACAAAATGTCTTTCCACGCGGAAGAACAATCCAACGAACTCGAAGCCCTCCTCTCCATCTTCCCCGACGAGTTCTCCCTCCTAGACGCCGGCCCACCCGCCCATTTCCACATCCACATCCAACCCGACGTCGAAAGCCTCATCCCGCCCTCGGACGACCATGACGCCACAACACCCCGCGAAGCCGTCGAATTCTTCCTCGACATCACCTACACCGACACCTACCCCGACACGATCCCGTTGCTGGAGCTGACGGAGGTCGCCGGGTTCGACGCGGGGGAGTGTGGGCAGATCGTCTCGGAGCTGACGACGATGGCGGAGGAGAGTGTGGGGATGGCGATGGGGTTCACGTTGGCGGCCGGCGCGAAGGAGATTGCGGAGCGGGTGGTGAGTGAGCGGATCGCGGCGCAGGAGGCCGAGGCTGCCGCCCGGGCCGCGGCGGAGGAGGAGGCGGAGCGGATCCGGCATGCAGGCACGCGGGTGACACCCGCCTCGTTCGATCAATGGAAAGCGGAGTTTTTGGCAGAGATCTCCCACCTGCTCAAGACGAAGGGGGAGGAGGCGCTCTCGCCTGCGCAGAAAGCTGCGGCGGCCGTCGCGGGGTTGTTGGACTCCATAAAGGGCAAATCGGGCAAGTTGACGGGGCGGCAGTTGTTTGAGAAGGATAGGACCCTGGCGAGCTCTGATATGGCGTATATTGAGGACGGCGATGTGACGGTTGATGCGGAGTTGTTTGAGGGGATGGAGGATCTGGATGTGGGGGATGATGAGGAGGATGAGGAGGAGAATTCGGTTTTGGCCGGAATTAGGAGTAGTAGAGATGACTGAGGAATTAGCGACGACAACCATACCCCCAGCTGTATCCGAGAATAGATTTCCCTTGCTGCATCCCCAAGGATCGAGTTTCGCATAGCAAGCAGCGGAAGGGGACGAACACTCCTCCACCACTTCCTTTTGCGATCGTCAACCTCACTTGCGTAACATTGTCAACTACAAGCGTAGACTCCCGTCATTAGCATTAGAAATAGGCGCATTAGCGTCACGTTCCATGATACCTGATACCGGTAACTTCCCGGTCGAAGCAAAAGCACATTGAACAAATGGGCCAAATGATTTTGAGTTATCCTGTTCGACAAAATGTTGATATATTGTTATCAACAGCAGGAAATTGGGGTTGCTTAACAACTAGTTTTTCTGACAACAAGACGGGGATGCCCACACAGGAGGTTCGAAAGCGAACAATTATTTACAGAGTAAGACCAACAGCCAAGAGGGAGGGGTCCATGGAGAGGATGTCTCTGGTGCATGTCAACGCAGACAAGGGGAGAAAAATTCATGTGTTTAGACCTTGGCCTCGAAAGCTTTGCTTCCCCATTCCGGGATGCCCTTCACAGGTTCCGGCGCCGAGTTAGCTCCTGCAGTCTGCGCAACCTGAGCAAGCTTCTCATCCAGAGTAAAGATGAAATCCTTCAAGTTCTTCTCGATCGCGTTCTCGATTTGCTTCTTGGCGGTCTTGTTGAGGATAGGCTTAGCGACCTTGTACAAGATATCGTGGTGCGAGTCGTGCAGGCGCAGGTCGAGCGACTTGACGTTGCAGCTGACTTCCGAGGCGTTCAACCAGCGGCCGTCGGCGCCGGCTTCCGCAGCGCGCCCAGCCTCGTTACCGGGGGTGAGCTTGATCTTCACGCTGAGGCCGTCGCCCTTGATGTCAAAGTCCGCGAGACCGACGTCGCCGGCTTTGAAGAATCCCTTGTGTTTGTTGAACAACCAGGCAATGTCGCGGGCGCTGGCTTCAATCTTGGAGATCTCGATCGTTACGGCGTTGTTGATCTGGTCGATGGCCTTTTCCTTTGACGCGTCGACGGTCGTGTCGGTCACGATGCGGATGTATTTGGGAAGGATGGTGGAGTGCAGGATGATGTTGTCGAAGATCATGTGGTAAGTGCCGTCGTCGGCCTCGACACGCGGGATTGGCAAGTACGCGAGCTTGTCGGCGATGAGCGGCACGACCTTGGCCAAATCGGCAAGGAGCTCGGGCTTAAAGGCGGGTTTGCCGCGCTCGTCAAGGAACAAGTCGTTGATCAACTGCGAGGTGTCGGACTGCAAGCGGGCAGTAGCCTTGTTGGCGGCCAAAGCAGCGGCAAAGGCTCCGGCCTCGTACGAGATGTTTTGCGTGTGGTCACCGTACTTTTCCAACGCACGACGTCCGCGCTCGACCAACTCCGAGGCGTCCTTCTCGAAGGAAGACTTCTCGGTGTAGCCAGGCTGGCGGAGGGTCTTCTTCAAGTAGGTAGAAAGGTCGTGCCAGAAGGTGGTCAACTCTTTGTCGTCGCGAGCCTCGGAGGCAAAGTCGCGGATGACCTCGATGAGAGGGTCGAGGGACTTTCCGTTGGCAATGTTCTCGATCAGCTGTTTCGCGTTGGAGATGGCGATGCGAGAGTCCTTGGAGGCCTGGATCTCGTCGGGGTTGGTGGGTGCTTGGGCTGTCTTCTCCACAGCCGTCTTTGTCAGGTCCTTAGCCTGGTACGCAAGGGGGGCAAGCAAGTCAATAAGGTCGTCGATGCCCTGCTGGAACTCGGGCTTTGATTGAAGCGTCTTTGCGACCGACTTGAGGCGGCGAACGATATCATCACGCTTGTCATCGGGCAAGTTGATAAGCTTGCGCGCGACACGCTCGCCCGTCTGGCGGACTTGCGAGGAAGGGTCACGGAGTTGAGAGCTGGCCTGGTTGGCGTAGTCCTTTGCCTGCGAGATGACGCCGTGAGCTTGCGCCTGGGCTTGCTGCTTGTAATCCCCAGTGGTCTTCTCGCCGGTGTACAACTGAGCTCCCTCACTGCGGATAGCGTTGGAAGCCTGGTTCACTTTGTCTTCGGGTAAGCGAGACTCGGCCTGGTCTGCCACGACATCGACAATGTTCTTGGCGGTGTCACGCAACGTGGCGCCGGATGCGAGGGAGTCTCCCGCCGTCTGGTACGTCTGCCTTCCAGCCTCCTGAGCCTCCTGCCCAGCCTGCTGGGCCTGACCTTGGACCTGCGCCTGGGTCCCCTGAACGGTTTGCTTTTGCTCCTGAACCTTCTGTTCGGCTTGTTGGCGGACGTCCTGGGCGGCACCTTGAAGGCTGCTGTGGGCTCCAACCTTGTCCCTGGCCTGGGCAGCGGCGTTACGGACAGACTCGGGTGCATTCGGGTCGCTGGCAAGGTCATCGCTTGCTTCCAAGACGTTAGAGCGGACGATGTCTTGTGCGATTGAGGAAATGTCGGTGAGGAGGGTGCGGAATTCGGGAGAAGTAATGATGATTTTTGCGAGGTTGGCGGAGGTGGCACCGGCTTGAACCAGACGGTCAGCAGCTTCGTTGGCCTCTGTAGGGTTCAAGAGAGTTCGTCGCTGGGCAGACACTGTGGTTGAAGAAACGGAGAAGGAAAGGTCAGATCAAATGCATGGGGTGTTTGAAGCGGTTTTGACGCCGTGGCAAAATGGAGCTTGCTTAGGGCGACAAAGCATCACAAAGAACTTACGATTTCCGTAGTAGACCACATTCTGCAATTCGTTGTGAGCGTTAACCTGCTTAAGAACCGTTTGCGTCGACTCCAAAATACGCTCAGCGTCGACAGCAATCTGTGGGAAAACGATTCAAGGAACGCGTGGGGAAAATGAGGTCAGGGAACTGCGCAGGGAAACGAGTGCAACCTGAACGCGTGGGGGAGGCAGCAGAAAGATGGAGATTTCCAACTTACCCTCTTTCCCGATGGGCTCAAGTTCTCAGCGTTCTGATGCAGAGCGTTGGAAGTCTGAGCGTCGTGGAGACCGCCTACGATCTGGTTGGTCGTTGGGAGCCTGCCCTCCTGAAGCGCGCTAGTGACCTCACGGGCCTTCTCGATACGTTCGCGTTCAACGTCGACGGGCATGATTGTAGATGTATAGTACAGTAGTCGTAGTGGTTTAGATAATGAGTAGATGGAGCTTGGGAGCTATATATGAAGTTGCGACGAAGAAAGGTCGAGTCGTGGGATAGTTGGTGTGTTTGTGTTGCGAGATGAGGGAATTGGTGGAAAGACAGAGGCGCGTCGTGCTGGCCCGTAGTTTCTTATATACCGCGCCTGCAAGGAACTATGACGCTGCGGAAGGTGTAATCCTTGGCGAATCTGGCTACAGCTCTGATGATGATGAGAATCGGATTGAGCAGCTCCTGAACTCGTGCGTGGTGGCGGGACAGAGAAGGAAGGCGCAAGTTCGAGGAAGAAAGGGACTCCGCGCGACAAAAAAGGGACAGATGACGTTGTGGCGATCCCCGTGCGAAAGAACACCCGCCTCCCTTTCACCCACACACCGTCAATCGCCCCATACAAAAAGCATATTCAGCCTCACCCAGCCCAGCAGGACAGCCTGCGAACGAGGTTTACCGTCGATAACGGCTGTCATCAGACCCAAGGCAGAGAGCCCAGACCAAAAGAAGTGAATTAGTGAAGGTGACGCAATTCTGGTGAGGCTTTCGACATCCAGAGCGACAGAGGCAGATCGCCGGGCACAAAACGCTCGGCGGAACGTCCCATTTCCATACTATATATATATGGTCTGGACTCGCAGATGGACGCTCGATCTTCAAATTCATGAACCCGGGGGAGCCGATCTCTGCCTTCCCATCAGCGATCTCTTCAAAGAGCTAATCGTCCATCGGCGATATACAGTAGGTGGCCAAAAGTCCGGCGACGGGTTCGCCAAGCCTTCGTGTGCAACCCAAAAGTCAACGACCAGGTGCCGTCAATTTGCGTACTTCTTCAGATGGGCAGGCAGGCCGGCGACTTCTGCTGGTGGCTATGCTGGGGATGATGTGTCCTTGTCGCGTCGTACCCGGACTTTTGGCCACCTACTGTAGCAGATGCCAGGGGACCCTCATCATTTCCCAACTCACACAAGCCTCATGTCTTGCCGACGACGGATGCAAAAAACGGGCCATGGTTGTGAACGTGGGGGAGGCAAACTCGTCGTCATTCCCGTTTGGTGGCGATGCTTTTCGGCATCTGCTGTGTGCGCAGCCTATTCGCGTGACATCATCTATCAGCAATTACGCGCACGTGAACTGTCTGACAGCATCTCACCGAGACCTGTCAGTTCGGTGGAAAACATTCGACAGTTTTGCATTCCGGTTTCCCCTCGTCTTCAGCCCACCGTGCCGATAGAATGAAAGGAAAGCAATCAAGCGATTCTGCAGCCACAATTGAAGAGTCTCTATGTTTCTGCATGCGTTGGGAGCCAGAGCGTCAGCGGTCAGCTAACAGTATGAAACCCTTCCTTTGTGGAAGTGTGGATTTTTGCGGCGGCTCATCTTATGGCGATTGTGGAAAAGGGTGGGGGCTGCGAGGGTAAAGACCTCGGCGCCGCAGGTACTACCAAATGTTCAAAGCAGGCAAACTGGACGAGCTTGTGGGACGTCTGAGAGGTGCGTCAAGGTGTATCATTGAGATGATAGCTGTGTCTCCTGAGGAAGGATGTGAGGCGTGGTATGGAGGGATGTACGGATGTATGGATGTGCAGTTAGGCCTTATTCGAATTGTGGAGAGATCGAAATACACCTCCATATGTGACAGACCACTCCCCTGGCACACCGTCTCCAGTTTCTATATGTCTTACATAATCTATGTCACAACAAAGTTCGTCCCTGCTACGTGATTCCAATCACGACACCTGAAGGCAGTAACCTTAAACCGCCGGCTCTCCTTCCCCACCCTCCACCCGCACCTTCCTCGCCTCCCTACAAAACTTATAATGCTGAAACAACGCCCTGCTCTCAATAAAGCCCCTCACCTTCCCACTCCCTTTCCCATTCCCATCCGCGACACATAAAGGACACTGCATGTTCAATCCCACAGCGGGTTTAAGCGTCTCGAGATGGAGCTGCATCCCCCAGGAACGCCGCACGACCGCTTGACCGCAGATGGGGCAGGGTGTGTAGTCGTAGTCTGCTGCGGGGGTTGTATCGATCGTATCTGCCGTTACCGCATCATCAGCAGGGGGATGCGGCAACATCTGTGAAGGCCGCGGATTCGGTTCCAAGTTCCCCACCTGCACAGGCAACTCCTCCCTCCCAACCGTCGTATGTCTATTCACCCAATGCTGCCGTCTCGCATCCCCCGTCGCAAACAGCCTCTCGCACCCATCCTTCTCACACTTATATTTCTTCGCCGCGTCTTTATCGGGTGACCAGTCCGCGCCGAATTTCTGGAGGGTGTGCACCATGTGGACGTGTTGGGTGTATCCGCGGGCTGTGTCGAGTTGTTTGAGGCAGTGTGGGCAGGTTAGGGAGGCGGGGATGAGGGCGAGGCGGCGTTGTTTGGCGGTGTGGCGGGAGGTGGGGGTTGTGGAGGCGGGGCTGCTGGGGGTTATGTCGAGGGTGGGTTTTGGGGGTTTGGGATGGGGACCGGTGGTCGTTCCGTTCGTTTGTGATGTCTCGGTGGGAGCTTCCAAACCGTCGTCTAGGCCAGGGACCAAGAGAGCATCCACGGAAGTCTCCTCCATCCCCTTCCACACGACCTTCCCCTCTCCCCATCCAAACCTGAACAACCGACTCTTCATCTCGCTATGGTGGTTCCGCCTCGTCAAGCCGTTCTTAAAACTCCCGCCGTGCTTGTTCCGCTTAACCACGTATCCCGGCCATAACCGCTCATCAAACATCGCTACCTGGTTCAACCGCAATTCCGACCGAGCCGCCTGTGCCACGACATCCCAGCGCGTCTCCTGACCATCGACCAGCGACACACATACGGATGCAAGAGGATGTCTACGCAGCACGGACGCGACGGAATCGAAGAAATGCGCCATAAGGAACCGATGGAGCCGGAAATCCTCCGTTCCTAGATGCGGGTGATTCCAGATCACGCAATCGAATCCCTCTGCTTCCGCGAGCTGGTTCTCAAAGGCTTTGCTCAACTCCCAGGCGTTGACACCGTGGCGGACTTCGACCCCGCATACGTTCCGGAGCCAGTCGCCTTGCAGTGATTCGAGGATTTCGCGGCTTTCGGGGTATTTGCCGAGGAGCTCTGTACGGTCGTCGAAGGAGGTTGAGGTGATTAGGATGCGACGGCGGGGTTGTGGGGTTGTTGCTGCGGTGGAGGAAGGTAGGAGGCCGAGTAGGGCGAGAGGGATGCGGTTGTAAGGGAGGGAATGCACATCCGAGTGAGGTTTCGAGTGCGAGTGGGATATGGCGCTGTGAGCGACCGGTTTGGGAAACAGCAGGCGGCATAAGGCGAGGGAGAAGGAGAAGTTGCCGTCTCCTAGAATGAGGACTCGGAAAGGCCGGTCGACGTCGGAGTGGAGGTCGGAGTGGAGGTCGGAGTCGAGGGTTGCCCCGCTGGGAGGCGGGACCACCGGCGGTTGTAAGTCGCTGACGTTCATTCTTTCGGTCGGCGTGAAAGCTTCGAGTAAAGTGAGCGAGGAGTAGCAACTCGTCTTTCCCATAATTCCCTGTAAGCCCGAACGTGGGCGGAAAGAGCGAAAGATGGTGCAGAAAAGCAGCGTCACTTTAACTTGCTCGGAATCACGTGAGCACCGACCACCAATTCGCACCCAAGCGTTTCCAACTTTCCATCGTCCTTTGGGACTTGCACCACGCAACCAGGCTGAGCGGACATCGGGATCAACCACCAGTATCGGCCTGCTCATAACAACCGCACTCAACTGAATCTGAAACAGTCATTCGCCTCCGCAACCTCAAATCCGCTTTTCAAAGTTTCGAGAAACCTGTGAGAACGAACTACGCTTACTCACTACGGAACACCCTTTTCGAACGAGCCTGCAGTTCCGCTGCAAAAAGGGGCATAGATCGCTAGAAGGTTGTGAAGCACCATAGAGCCATCACTTGAGCGAGCTATCGTCAACAACGCACCAGCCGGACTTGCGAGCAATTTTCTGCCGCCTCCAGTCTCCCCACCTCCGTTAGCAAAACGACAATCCCCTCGCTCTCTTACTCTATTTGGAAAAATGTCCAAAGCACCAACAACAGCCCACCGCCTCCGTCTCCTCGTCGGCGCCGGCAAAGCAGCCCCCACACCTCCCGTAGGTCCCGCCCTCGGTCAGCGCGGTGTCAAATCCATGGACTTTTGCAAAGCTTTCAACGACCGAACAAAGCACTACGTTCCCGGCGTGCCCATCTCCGTCAAAATGATCATTGAGCCCAACAGGACCTTCACATTCGAGACGCGCAACCCGCCCACATCCTGGTTGCTGCTGCAGGCGGCCGGGATAGAGAAAGGGAGCGCACGGCCGGGCGATGTGATTGTTGGGACGGTGTCGGTCAAGCATGTTTATGAGATTGCAAAGATTAAGGCACAGGATTCGACGTTCAGGGGTGTGCCGCTGGAGAAGGTTGCGAGCAGGGTGATAGGGACGGCAAGAGGGATGGGGATCAATGTTGTGAATTGATGATGGGACGCGAGATGGGGGCGACAGTCAGACGGGATGGAGAGGGAGAGGGAGAGAGTGCTGTGCGGGGAGCGGGGATCCATGGATTTGTCTTGTCGGAACACCCAGTGCGGGCTATCCGGAGGAAATCTATCTGGCATACTCATTCGATGACCCTCAGCAAAACCCAGATAGAGATGGACTGGGGAAGTCTGCGAGGATTGGGCTTACTGGGTCTAAACGACAACTCCTGGATGGGGGGAAGACCATACATGTATTTAACGTTTGCATACACATACCATATAGCTTCCTTTTGCGGAGAACACTTTGCTAGAAGTGTGTGAAGACCTTGGGGCTTCAGGGGCTTTATCCCCGTGGAGCGCGTCTGCAAGACAGCCAACAGACGGCTGCGCGCAGTGGCCAAGGAATTGGGAACATCGGATAACCGGATGAACAGTTCACAACCTCCTTCCCCACGAAGCACTGCTGGCACACATTCCCACGAGCCAACGCCGCAGACTCATAGGAGAGTGCTGTAGTAGTAGCAGAGAAAGGGTCTGCAGCTGCCGTGTTATTCCAAAAGTCGGTGCTTTCATACGCCTCAGCGCGATATAAAAAGCGGAGAGCGGTACCTCCAGGATCAAAGTCATGGACCAGAAACTTAGTGCCGGCCGCGAAATGATCATCACAGACTATCAGGAGGGAGAGAGGGAGGACAGCATGGCCGTCGCAACACGGTCTCCGCCCGACAACACAGTTGCAAGTTCGAGCGGACAAACAAGCGATGCACGAGCGAACCTGTCGCGCGTTTTCAATGCGACCGTAAGTGCTCGTCATATGCCACGATATAGGAGTATGCTTCACAACAGGTCACTAACAAGCCGATGTATCACAGCGCTTTCTCGTGGGAGTCTCCTCCGCTGCAACGAAGGTGGGCTTCGAAGCGGCCAAGTTCTTCACAAAGACCGGTTTAGACGTTGCAAGAGGTGTGGTTTCCGAAGTGGGCCGGACAACAGGTCTCGAGGCCGCCGGCGTGACACCTCTCGCCAATGGCGTCATCTCCGTTGCCGAGTTTTTCGCAATCAGCGGCATCGAGATTGGCCAGTACTGGACAAAGTTCGGCATCTCAACGGCCGACAGGAGCGTCAAGACGCTTGACAACATGTTTGGATCTGGGGACGTCGCCGTTGCGGTTCGGAAATTCATCCAGCTTGTGCAGAGGGAGTTGAAATCGTCGAGTGGAGATGATTCCGCTCTCGCTGATATTGGGACGGTGGATGCGTTTAGGGCGTTGATGGCTTGGATTTCCTTACAGCGCGCTACAAGCGTGCATTGGTGGGAAGAAGGGAAAAGCACTGGGAGACGGCTGAAGTTTGTCAAGTCCAAGCAAGAGGATCTCGACCGGGCAGCGGCAGCTGAAACGGAAGAAGTGGATTGGGCGAAGATCGCTGGGGGCGCAACGGCCGAGCCGGGTGATCTGATCAGAGGAAGCATCGGTGAGCCAGGAATGGCAGCGGAGAAGCGGGAAGCGTCTCCCGATAGATCGAACCCGTCTGGATCTGCCTCTGCTTCTGCATCGGACTGGAGCGCGCTTGGCAACTTTGCGGCTGCAGGATCAGCCGCCATTGTCAAGAGCGATAGCAAACGCCTGTCCGGTAGCAGCGACCGTCAAACCTCCCCGAACCGTGACAGAACCGTGATTGCCGATACGCAACTCCTTCACGATCTCCAACGCTACGCCAAATTCAGCACTGGAATGTACGGCCGTTACCACATCGGCGCCCTCAACGGCGAAATCACCGTTCCGCTGCCCAACTTCCCACCACTCCCATTCGTTTCCAACAATATTGACCCACGACAAACAACCGGTACTGAGGACGATCGGTTTTTCTCGAAACATGCCGACACACCACTCGAATCATTATATCACTCCAGCGGAGTCGGCTCGGACGATAGCGGATGGAAGTTTGCATTCTCGAATGACAGCAATGCCGCACTATATAGCCCGACCGTCTACGTGATCGCGGACCACCCACACAAGCAGGTGATCTTGGCATTCAGAGGTACCAGTTCCTTCGAAGACGTGATGGTTGATCTCAGCTGCGAGTACGAAGAGTTTGATTGGGGCAGCGGCCACGAAATCGACGGGCCCAGCCATGCTCGCAAATCCTCGACGTACCAACAACAACCCGAAAAAGTACATTCAGGCATGATGGCCGCCGCTCGTGAAATCGCATCCCACGCCCACAAATCTGGCATCTTCAAAGCCGTCTCCTCGCTCCTCTCCCAAAACCCATCCTACGGTCTCCTCCTCACCGGCCACTCCCTCGGTGCCGGCCTTGCCACCTGCCTCACTTTCCTCTGGACAGACCCAAGCACCTACTCCACCTCCGCCGCGTCCGGTCTACCCGCCGGCCGCGCCATTCGCTGCTTTGCGTACGCGGCACCGTGTGTCGCATCACCCATTCTCAGCGTGAACGCAAAACCGGTCGTAACATCAATCGCACTTGGCGCCGACCTCGTACCCCGGCTTTCCCTCGGCTCCGTACAAGACCTGGCGCGTATCGTGCGCTGGATCCATAAACGACCGGAAGTCAGGGACCGTACCGCGACGGACTCGGAAGCCGATATTGCGCTGAGGGCTAAGATCGAGGAGGAGTGTCTCGTGCAGGAGAAGCTGTACCCCGCTGGTCGGATTATCTGGGTGTTTGATACCAAGCCGTCAACACAGGGAGACGATACCGCTGACGCCGAAAATGCGCAATCTGTAGCTACTGCGTTTGAGATTGAGGTGTCGCCGGAGGGACATCCGCATATCCCAGCGCCGTTCAACCAGATCGTGTTTACAAGCCGGTTGGGGTCTGATCATTTGCCTCATATCTACCCTGCTATTTTGCAGAGGCTCACATAATAGTTCAGCGGGGTCGTTCAGTGTAGTCCATAGTTTTTGTTTTCGTTGGCACCCACACTTACCGTAACACTTCGATTTGAGCAATGTGCATTTTTGACTTTGTCGTTTCCCGTAGACCCCCGTATATACACCGCGATACTTGCGATTTTGATATCATAATAGACGGTTGCTTCTTTCCTCTGCATCATAATTATTGCTTTCCACGACTTTCACTGTTTGCCTGTTCACCGGAGTGTCGAAGGTTTGGTTGGTGGAGCGAGGTTTTGCGGGTTGCGTTTTTGTGTCCCGTTCTGCGTACGTAAGTTGGCGTAGGATTTTCTCACGGACATCCTGGTTGCAATGTCAGCCACTGCGATAATGAGCAGCAATTGTCCAGCGCACACCACTCACTGCACCCAACGGCGACATTTTAGTTATTGCCGCCAAACTCGATACCTCGGTGGCATATTCCTTACAGAGCGCCGTACTTTCAGACGGCAAAGCCCACCGCCCAGTGCTAGTCGTTCCACAGCCCAATAGTCGCAGCGATGGCCCGCAAACCCACCAAGGCCAAACGGCAACCCATCACCACCCTCCTCCCCCGCCCCGCCCCCAGCATCACCAAACCCACCGCCTCCTCCTCCACCACAACCCGCCTCCGCTCCTCCCAAAAGCTCATTTCCACCTACCACACCCTCAACAAAAAGCTCTCAACACTCGTCAAACAGCACGACGAGCCCGCCGCCGCCGCCGTGCGTAGGGAGATGGAAGCAATGGGTGGACTGCATGCGTATCAGAGGGCGAGTTTGGCGGGGAATGAGAAGAAGGGGATTGTGGCGAGTGAGAAATGGGTGTTGCCGTTTTTGAGGAAGGAGCGGACGAGGGTCCATGGTATTGCTCAGGCGGTGGAAGGAGAGGTTGATAAGGACGCGGACGATGCAACAGTGACGACGGGGACGAAAGCAAAAGAACCGACAACAAAACTGAAGATGTTGGACGTTGGAGCGGTGAACGGGCAAACGTATGCGAAACAGGCGTCGTGGATCGACGTGTCCAGGATCGATTTGAACCCGCAGGAGCCTGGGATTGAGAAGCAGGATTTCTTTGAGCGGTCGTTGCCGAAATCGGATGCGGAGCGGTTTCATGTGCTGTGTTTGAGTTTGGTGGTGAATTTTGTGGGGGATCCGAAGGCGAGAGGTATGTTATATGCTGCGTTGTTTGCATGGCATGCCACCTCCTATCATGCTGGGCGATGTGCTTGGTGTGCAACTAGTCGACCCACCATTTTGCGTTCATCTTTCTAACGCCACTCATCCCCACCAACTGAATCTACATCCTACCCACAGGCGATATGCTCCTCAAAACCCTCCACTACCTCCTCCCCCACGGCCTCCTCTTCCTCGCCCTCCCTCTCCCCTGCCTCACCAACTCGCGCTACATGACCCATGAACACTTCACCGCCATCCTCACATCCATGGGCTACGAGCTCGTCGACCATCATCATGCGCGCAAGCTTGCGTTCTACGTGTTTCGGAAAAGCGGGAATGGGAAGAAGGGCAAGGGAGGGAAGAAGATTGTGGAGTGGCCGAAGAGGGAGATGAGACCGGGTGGGAAACGGAATAACTTTTGTGTGGTTGTTAGGAGGGGTGGGGAGTGAGGATTGCCGAACGGGGGTTACGATCCACCTTGGACGAATCAAGATGCTGTGATCAGTGTTTTGGCGCTGTACCGAATTGACACGGAACAGGCGCTTCCGACAAAGCCCACGCAACGGCTTGACAGATCGGATACTGGCGGGTCCCGTGTGCCAATTCCGGCTCGCCTGTGTCTAAGATGACGTTCCATCGATCACGCCCTGCATGTAGCATCCTCCCTCGGGATGTGAGACCTTTTTGTCGACGGCAGCATGCTCACCGGCGATTCTCGCCTCGTCCACAAACAACCCCCTCGACTCCGTTCTCGGCGGCACTAGCGAACAACATCTCCCACCAATCTTCCCGAAGTGGAATGTTGATGGCCCACCTTCAGTCTGCACAGAGCACGAAGTTCTCAAGAGTTCATGTAGACTCTAACAAGTCAAACCACCTGCCCGCATTCGGTACAGATGCTCTCACCCCGATCCAACGGTGAAGTCGCTTTTTCAAAGCATGCAAGACAGCATTCCTAGGAGCATATGCTCTTCCGCAGGCCTGTGTACGACTTTCGACTCTGACTTTGCATGATAGTTCAACTCATACTTCGAGAAGAGCGTTGCATGTACAGCAATGAGGATGAGGAGGGCGAATGCAGCATCACAGGGCCAGCTGCCCGTGTCATTCGAGCGTCTCCGCCTGGAAGGCAGTCGGGGAAGAAGGATGCGCTTGGTGCCGAATGGGAACTTCATCCCTGTTGCCAATGGGATGATGAGGTTCGAATACAATGTCACAGCTCAGTGAGCTACCCGAACTATAATTGCTATTCCACAATAATCGTAGGTGTACTCATGATAGGTAGCGTGAATAGCAAACACGGGTAGCTAGCTCAATACAGAGCATCACACCTCCACTCTCGCGGAACATCATCTGGCCGGTAGAACAACACGAAGCCCAGGGTGTGATGTAAATATACCTGAAGCCAACACCACCATCATCGCTGCAACTGCTGCTGGTGGTGGTGGTGGTGCTGGTGGTGGTGGTGCTGGTGCTCTCCTTCTCGTTGGTGTCCAACTTCATTCGCCTGCAGTCTCTACAAGAATGTTTGGACATTTCGTCAGAACGAGCACATCCTCTCAACATGGTATGAAGCAGACACAACCACATGCGATTTCGTTCACATACCGGCTGGACTTCATCAAGATGCGTTCCCGTTGAGTGCTGGGATCGGAACCGACGCCATCAGCAAAGTTCTTGCACGCTCTCGTGTATCCTTGGTCGGTGTGGATTGCGACGTCTCGCGATCGATACTTGAATTCGCACGAGCGCCGATTGACAAGCTTCGTGAATCGCAAAGGGGAGACCAGCCAACACCGGAGACGAGGCGGTAAACAGGTCCGCAGCCCGCGGTGAAGGTCGTCCCCTTGAGCTCGACCTATCATCTCCCCTGGAGACGCTGGGTCGATGGTAGAAAGGCGAATTGCCGGACTTGAGCGGCCGTGGTGGTGAGGAGGAGGGAGCTATCTGGCACAGATTGATGACAGAGTTAGCACCTTGTAGCCCTTCATGCCGCATAAACACACCATCGACTTACGGTTTCATTCCCGACCTGGTGAGGGGGCATCAATTGGTGAGAGAGTACATTGGATTGATGAGGTGCATTGGATGGTTGCGCGGATTGAACGAGTTCTTGGAAGTTCAGGGTCGCATCATTCCTCTCCCTCTGCGCCATTGCAGTCCTAGGGAGAGAATTAGGGTTGCAATCTCTCACGTCACCCTCGCGAGATCTCTCGCGTCATCTCTCGTTATCTCGCGGTCACCCTCGCGTCATCTCTCGCGCCACCCCGTCAAACCGCGAGAAGGTTGGCGCGGATGAACTCTTGGCGAATGTTGACGAGGAGGTGGGTGAGCTAGGCGTTCGCGAGCTCGAGTCCCGGAGAGTAACGCGTCTCCGCCATTTGAAAGAGAGGTCGGAGAGAGCGGGGCGCATGAACGAGATATGCCCGATCCAGATCCAACCCCGAACCTCTCAACTCACCTCTACGCCGCCCACGAATCCCCCGCACCCCTCCTCCTCTCGTTCGGACTCAAACTCCTCTCCCTCGCTTTATGCACCCTCCCATTCCCGATCGGCGCGATAAGGAACGTGTCGGGAAAGAACCGCGGGTCGTGACGCGAGGTTGTGTCGACAGGTGCGGAGAGGGCAAGGGTGGACAGCGTAGCGGTGCAGGTGTCGAGGTCGTCGGTGTCGAGAGTGGTAGAAAGGGCGGTTGGGGGGTCCAGGTTGCCGGGGCCCGAATCAGATGGGTGGCATCTGTGTTTTTTTGGTGCTGATAGCTGGTGGCTATCCTCGGCGTCGGGTCTGCGGTTCTTGGAGTTTTGGTTGTCAGTGCAATGGAGTCGTTCAGTTCTCCAAGTTCTCCAAACGGCATTCACAAGCCTTACCATTTTCCGCTGAAAAAGAGGTAGTGTTGCAACCACACTCCGCTTCCCAAAAAGGTGGCGACCTCGCTCAGCTCTGTCCATCCACTGTGTTCGAGCAGCGACGGTGGCGTGCAGGAGGACCACGTCTTCCAGCTGTAGATTTGTAGGGCCGAAATCAGAAACCAGTTTGTTGAGTTTGCAAGTCATGATGCAATGACAATCACCTGCGTGTCGGAGCCCTGTTAGGGTCACTGATCCCAAAGGTGAGATATTCCAGCCGTAAAATGCCGTCTGTCTGGCAGATTTTGCGGACCGGGGGCAAATGAAATCCAGCCAACCATCCAGCGAGCAAAGCCCGTCGAATGCAACCTTTCATGCGTAATAGTACGCGTAGTTCAACATAATGAACTACTTCAGAGAGTCGGCTTTGCCTCGGAATGTATCTCCCCACGACAACGGGTTGATAGTCCTATCTGGAGCGCCGGCTTCCCCGTTCGCTTTCCGGCGGGATCGATAGTGTTCTAGCTCCTCCTCTTGTGTATATGGGTATCGATGGCATGCGAAGGGGTGGTTGAGTGCCGGTTGCAATGCATAGCGTCTCTGGGCTTCCGATGTTGTGATCCGCCGTTTCACCTCTCGCTCCGCGGCGTACTTGCGCTCGCGTTTGGGATCGGTGGTCCATCAATAAGCACAGCCAGATCAGTGCGGGATTCGAAGATGTTTGACCTGCTCCATCTTGACTTCTCATTCCCTTGTAAACCTGTGGCGACGGCATCGGGGCCCCAGGACGAATAGACAATAGACCCGGTGGTTTTTGCACCACTTCGACGCCGGTTGTTGTAAAACTCAATCAGAGATTGCCGGGTCAGTGGGATGAGTGCACGTATGTTCACTTCGAAGACGTATCCGGGGTCTTGATGTGTCCGAAAGACGAGATTAAAGTTTCGCTTGTTGACTCCGACACTGCTTGGTCTGCAGTCACCATTTGCCATACATACGCGGTCCCGTGTAGCAGGTCCCAAGGCCGAACATGTCGCAAACCGAGCGGAGTCGATTTGAACATTGCGTTCTTTAAGGTCCCCTATGCGCGGTTTGGAAGCGGTAGTTAGTGTGCGGGCAACAACTTTGCCATCAGAGCGCAGTATTGAGCTTACCGTGGGCAACGTCCTCATATCCCTCATACAACTCTGGCAGGGTCACAGCATACAGGAGCAGATCGGATACCGGATGTCGTGGATTTCTTCATGGCGATTATCGACCCTTGTATGAGGTGGAGAACATCCAGTGGGGATCGACCATGAATGTCGGCCTTCTCCAGGAATCGCTTCGTCACTGGGACCTTCGTATTGGCAGTGTTCCATTGGTCCAATGGTATTGCGCTCGTAGCAGCAGCGTTCAACCTTGCTCCAGATTCAGCTGCAGCATTTTCATGCCTCCCCGTATCTACACCATTATCCACGCCACCTGCATCGCCCATATCCGCCGCTCCGCCCATATCCTCCTGGTGGTCCTGGTCTTCACCGTCCTCTGGATCATAGACGCTGATTGTATCCGCGTTCCTGTCACCCTCCTCCACACCGTCACCCTCTTCCACACTCATCGCAGTGGCCTCGGTGCTGGCCGCGCCGGTCTTCGTACTCGTGGGGAGGTGGTGGGGCTCCCCGCTCTTGGTCCGGATCAACCCGTACTCCCTACGTATGATACGACGTCCGGTCAGAACGGTACTCGGCGTCGTGGCAAAAGAGAGCAGGTATCGATACCACCCCATTATACCTATGACCGCAACTAGTATCAATTTCCCTCGTCCCATGCAACAACTGCGGCAAACACGACCACAGCATGTTGTTCCGCAAGCGCAAAGCAATTCCATACTCCGAATACTCGAAGTAGCAGTCACTGTCAGCGGCGTCGACGCCTTCCTCCGAAGTGGCAAATGCGATGGCATGCTCGCTTTCGTCGGCGTCGGTGTGCGGTGGAGCAACATAATGGCGCCGATCATCGGAAACTCGCCCTTGAACTCGTATTCGAAGCGCATGCCCTCCGCCGCGATGAAGAGTCTTCCATTGGGAAGGAGATGCCAGTAGTGGCCACTCATACCAGTGCCGTTGGTGCTGGCCGTCCCGTCCTCCGGGTGCATGATGTCGCGGTTCGGCACCTTCAGTAGCTCTTGATGAGGTTGTATTCGCTACCAGTACACATCAACGTCCGTCAGACCAGAGAACGAGCATTTGCGCCAAGCGGTAATATCCTACCGGCGGGGGGGCCTCGTACTCCCACCCATGCAGTCCAATGGGATGAACAGCCTCCCATATGGGAGAACCGGGAGAGATACAGAATCTGGCCAGAGATACAGAATCTGGCCTTCGCTTCGCTCAGTTGGCTTTTGGATACCGTACAGCTGGTACCAAATCCTATTGAGGCACTGCAGCACTCAGGAATCCAGCTCAAAAGGATTTGGTACCAGCTGTACGGCTATGCCGTGAGAACCGCCGAAAACTCGGCCACTGCCTGCTCGAATGACAGGCCCACATCCTCGTACTTGATCTATAAACGAACAGAACTGTGAGGTCTCTGGAAAACTCACGACACGACATGGCCATCCTCATCCTGGGCAAATGCGCTTCTCGTAGCAAAACGGATGGAAATTTGAACAAACCTGGGGAGGGAGGCTGTGGGACCGAGGCAGAGGAGGCGCATGGAGACGCCACCGGCGACATCTGTTGCTGCTGCTAGCTGGGAGCCGAGCTGAGCGTTGAAGGCCGCAGCCCTCCCGCACGACTTGCGCTGCGATCTTCACCCCCGCCGCAAGCCCCGTTCGCCACGCAGGCAACGAGGTAACCCCACACACGCAGCTGCGCCCTGCATGAAGGTAACGCTTGCCTCTTTTCCATGACGCGCCCTGCATGTTGCTCTTCGGACTTTTGTTCCCGTCGCTCATTTACGGACGGACACACACACGGCGGACTGCTTGACACTCCCATTCCGTCCCCACTTCAACAAGGATGTTCTGGGACCTCAACGTCCCATATGAGCCGCAGGCGGTCGCTAACACAGAGCTAAAGAAGACTATCGCCATACTGCACGAATGTAGGTACGTGCGGGTGTTCTCTTCGTAGGGAGTTTTCTTTGAAGGACCCTCATATTGCGGTTGAGATTCGGCCGAGGTGTGCAATAGTACATTTCCATGTTCCCTCATACACTCCGTCTGACGGCTTTCTTCTCGTTTAGTTGGGTATGGGGCAGTTGCATATAACGTGACCTACTCTGGGAAAGAGGCAACTTCCAAGGTATGCTTCGGGGAATGATGAAACGTCTACGGTGCAGGACGTAGCTTATGGAGGTTGACCACTATTTCCCACTCCCCTCAGCCAAATCCGATAAAACCTCTGAAACTAAGCGAGATTGGCATCAAATCCGCCCAAACGACGACCGGTCGCTCGTCCCTGCATCCTTTTATATCCGCAAATGTGGCAGCGTGGACGGATGGATTTCAGCAACTGTCTCGACTGACAGTCATTGCTGATGATACGAGCGCGAATTACCAATTGGTAGGCAATCTGAGAGTTCAGATTGAGTAGCGGACCAGGATCTAATCATGTCCATCACAGACATCAGCAAACTCCAACGCAGCGTCATATGATCTGATTGCAGTGCAACCGACAAACGAAAAGCTCTTCCAGTCAGCCTGCAGCCTGTTCGATGTGGATATTGTATCCCTGGACATGTCCAACCGCCTGCCATTTTTCATCAAAGGACCAACAGTAAATGGGGCATTACAGCGTGGGGTGTTTTTCGAAATCGCTTATGGGGCTGCTATTCGAGGTTAGTGATGGATGATGGATCTCGTGCATGACGTGGTTTGCCGTGACGTATCTTCCTGAGCACGGCCTTTGCCTCTTCCGCAGATGCAACGGCACGAAGGCATCTCATCAGCAATGCGGCGGCACTGGTCCGAGCGACGAAAGGCAAGAATATCCTGATCACGAGTGAGGCCCAAAAGGCAATGGAGATACGAGGACCTTACGATGTGATAAATCTGTGAGTGATGCCAGATTCGATGCTTTTGATGAGGGAACTGATCAGTGACGTTGTTCACCCAGTGCGACCATTTTTGGAATGACTCGCGAACAAGCGAAAAATGCCTTGGACGCAAACTGTCGGGCTGTTGTGTTACATGCTGGTAAGAAGCACTTTCCTTTTGATACCGAGGACACTCTTGCAGAAAGCGGGATCAACAACTGATCTACTCTCCTTGTATCAAACAGCCACCCGACGTCAAACTCACCGCGGCATACTCAGCATGGAGTCTGCCGCATCGTTGAGTGCGGCGAGCACATGGAAGCTTGGGCAGGGTGAAGAGACCGAAGCTATGCAGGAGTAGATGTTAAAACAATAGGGCGTAGAGCTTGATAGCTATACAGTGGTGGGTGGTGGATCGAGGTTAACGGTTGCATCAGAACTTATGTGTATTTATGAAGAATATGGATGGATGAAGGTCGCCCGGCGCAAGCCAGGTATAGCCACGATCGTCGCTAGGCCGGCAGGCTGTCTCCTTACTGTCGTTGTCTGAATGGCGAGCGATGCTCCCCAGAGAGCGGATGTCCTGTTGTTGTTGCTGTTCCTGGATTGTTGACCATGATTTTCAGCCATGTGTCCGGTACCAGCCTGACGAAATCACCGACTTACCAGGAGCGCTAGCTGCTCTCTCAGTTCTTTGACGTGGAGGGTCTGGTGCCGGGCGACACCGCTGAGAGCGCGGATATGATGTTGCTGCTGTTGCTCCTGCTGCTGTTCCTGAATGGGTGACCATAATTTCAGCTCTGTGCCCCGCTACGAAGCCGAGACGAAATGAACCAACTTACCAGGACAGCTACTATGAACGGAAATATGGAAAGAGAACAAGGAAGGAGAGAAAACGCCAAAGCTGATTCAGGACATGGCGGCATACGACGATTACAAAGTGAAGCGGACTCCCGAGGTCTCACTTTCTCTCACTTACCAAAACGCGCAAGAACGACCTCCTCGGCGGGCACTGCAAAAAGGCGAGAAGCATGTTTAGCTACTCCGGTCATCTCTCCGACCTTCAGCACATGTTTCAGTGTGCTCTGACTCACGAGCTGCGTCTCGCGGGCTTCATTCTCCATAGCTACTTGTTTGAGGCGAAGGAGCCGTTCGCCTACTTCGAACATGTTCAAGTAAATACATATCTATCTGCAGCACCGATGCAGCACGGCTTTTGAGCCATCCTTTAATGTAGTTGTCATTCCGTCGTCTGCGTTCCTACAGCGCCTCAGGACGCCGAAAGTCCCGGTTCCAAATTTCGAACGGTTTGCGTAAAAAGATCGATTTGGGGGACATTGGAATGCCGGGAGAGAAAGATGTAGTGACTGCGAACAGTCATCACATCTTTCTCTTCCGGTATTCCAATTCCTACGCTGTGGCAAGACCGCGCCGAAGCTCTTGTATGATTGTTCTTGCCCATCCCACGCGATTTCCAACGTTCTCCAATCCGGAGTTCGTGCATCGTCGTTCGAGATGCTGCAAGCGACATCGGAGCGTTCGCACCAGTTCAATGTCGAGGAATCTCGTATCACATAGGGAGGGAACTCTGACATCGTTGGGGCTTGCAATACATCCATTGTGGCCGAAGGAGAGCCCGTTCATCTCCGGCATTTTCCTGTTCCTCCACGTCCACTTCAGTCAAGTAGTCGAGGGAAATCTCTGTCTTCAATCGCACGGTTGTAATTCGACGGCAAGGTGTATTCGGGATACATTTGTAGAGCAGTTCTCCACTAAACCCATCCCCTTGTTGTCCAGGCACGAATTTAAGTGCGGTCCAGCAAGTTTGTTGATGTAACCACTGATGAACTCCACCACACACCCCTTCGAAGAGTTGCTGATCGTCAACGTAGTTGGCCATCGCCGTCTGTGCCTGCAACTAGCCGGCGCACGGCCCGACATTGGTAAAGACCAGAACTCCGTGATGGGGGATCCTTGGTCGATCTCGCAGGTGTGATTGACTTCTATGCGAAGCTAGCGCGCACCGTCCATCTCAAGCCCCTGCAATGTACGCGCCCGAAAGCCAAGCGGCACAATGCTCGAATGCGACGATAACGCCTATCCAACATGGAGGATGAGACGTGGCGGAAGCACCGGTTTGCTTGTTGTTGTTGTTTTGGACATCGTGACGTACGATTTGATGGCGAGATCCTGTCCCGTTCTTGCAGGTAGAGTATGTCCCGATCCGACGTACATGCTTCGTGCTTTTGAAGAGCATGACCGGAATGCGGCCCAAAGGGCCTTTGCGATCTTCTTTGATTGGGCAGACTTCTAACGCGTACGCTTTGACTTGGGGTCAGGCTTGGACCCAGACTTTGGTTTTGCAGCTGCAGTCAGGCTGCAGTCGTCTTTTGTTTGGGTGGCACAGTGCCCGTGGGTTGGCGTTTGCGTCGTTGTTTCTTTGGAGGAGGGAGCGGGGGTTCTTTGTCATGTACTGTAGCTCCAGACCCGGCAGCGTCCGTCCAGACGGTTCTCGACTTTCAAGTCCACTGCACAAAGCATAAGTACAGTAAAATGGCCACCGCCCTACCCGCGCACCTGCTGCTTCGCTCGCATCTTGCGGCAGGTGGCCTCCGTCTCTCGCCATGATTTACTCAACTGCCTCCGGGTATGCAGAGCCTGGAACTCCGCACTCCCCGCGCAAGAACGGTGTCTCATCAAGTACGACTTCGAAGAACTCGATGGCATTGGGTGCGGACGTGTCTTCAACAACGCCGCGAGTCTCCACATCCAGGCGCTGGATACCAACGCTTACAGCATTTGGGACGGCCCGAACATCGCCTACCTGACCTCCGAGTTTGGATTCCTTTCGACCATGCAATCCGAATTCCTTTCGACCATGCAATCCGACCTGCGTGGCATTGACAGTGATAAGATGCGCAGATATCATCCGAATGCGCCAAAGGATATGTCTCAATGGTCGGCCTTGAGCGCTGATCTCGCGTTCCTCGCTGGGCCGCTCCAAGTCATCGGCTCGGAATATACCGAGCTAGATGGGACCGAGCACATTGACCGCAGCACGGGATATAACGGAGAGATGGCATTCCCATTGCTATTATCAGCTGTCCCTGAGTTGGACGACCCATCCGACGCGGTAGCCTGCAACGCTCTTCTCGCTCGGCTGCAGGTTTCAGAACACCTTCGCGGATACTACGGAATCAGAAGGATCTCGTTAGCAGATGAAGACGCGGTCATGGCGTTTCTCGTCAGGCTGTTCGAATGGGATAGACGATTCTTCCGCGGGTGGTTCAGTCTCGAAAACGATGCGCAAAGACAGACCTTAATGAGACTGCATCAGGCGCTGAAAGACGACAATATTGTCGAGCTGATCGATGTAGATCGTCCAGAAGCGACTTATTACGACGTTGGTCGCGGCGGATGGGATGGGAATTTTTGTTTCTTTGTCTTGTGCAGGAGGGGAACGACGGGCCGGAATGTGGTGGGGTGGATGATGTTCCAGAATTTGCATGATTATGAGACTTTTCATTGAAGAACCTTTCAGGTGTAAGCAACATGTAGCATTATTTACTATATAAGTGAATTCATGTCTCCACATACATACTACGGGAAAGTTGCCGCAGCAGAAGTGGTTTAAAGACCGGGCGTCTATATAGCCTTCCACCTTCTTCTAGCCCTCTCTTTCCTTTACCTTTTTCCCACGAAGACCGAGAATCACCGTCCGTTTTGCACCCACCCACCATCCCTACTGTATATATCGTTGTACGTGTGGCCTCAGTGCCGTCGAATACATCGTGCTTTTTACTGTACCTCCAAAAGGTGCATCTCAGGCGAGAGGGACGGACGGAAGCGCTTGAATCCCGAGAGAGAGCGGAACGCGTTGGTGCCGTGTCTTCTCTGAGAGGCTCTAATAATATCGATACAATGACTGCGTGCGTCATCCGGCGGCAACAAAGACAAGGCCTTTTTCCTTTTGAACAGAACCCTCCAAACAGCATTAAGCGACCTCGTATTCTCCATAGCAACCATGACTCAACTCTGGTCCGCAGACAACAGGGTCCCCCTCTTCGTATTCGGCCTCACTACAGGCATCGCCCTCACCGCTGCAGTCCAATATCTCGTCACAAGCATCTCAGGCACCCCGCTGAACCTCCGCGCCGCTGCCGATGAAGATCGCGACCACCGCTCCTCCTCCTCCTCCTCCTCACAACAAGGCCCCGTCGCCCAACGCAAGAATGTCGAAACTGCCACCCAGCGTCTCGAGCGCCAGTTCACAATCTCCACCGCCATGCTCCATAACCTCGTCAAGGCCTTCATCCGCGACATGGAGCGTGGCTTGAAACGCGACAACGCTGTCATGAAGATGATCCCTTCCTATGTCATCCGTAGACCCACCGGTGACGAGACCGGAACGTACCTCGCTCTTGATCTCGGTGGAAGTAACTTTCGTGTCTGTGAATGCACTCTCGCTGGGAAAGGACAGGTCCGCATCCGCCAGAAGAAGTTTGTCGTGTCCGAAGAGTTGAAGACCGGCACCGCCACCGCCTTGTTTGATTACTTTGCCGAGTGTGTTAGTTCCACTATGGATGGGTTTGGCTTGGATAAGCAGGCCGGCACGAAATTGGGTTTTACCTTTTCCTTTCCGGTTCAGCAGCAGGCTTTGAATAGAGGTGAGTGACCGAGCCGGCGAGCGACGAGCGATAGCGAGTCCACTGTAATACCGAGCGCTAGCGAGGACGAACGCAGTGAGTGCGAGCGAAGCGAGTTCCGCGCCGCAGGCGCAAGTCTAGGCGAGCGTAGCGAGCCCCTGTCTTAAACCGTGAGCGACAGCGAACAATCGCTTTTATTACGCATCGGCGACCAACATCCTCGTCGCGAGCGGAGCGAGCAGCATATCGTTGGACCATCCAACCATCTTCAACCATACCGTTCAACCATCATCCATCATCCATCCGCATCCATCGATTTCTAACTCCGCCTCTTCAATCCATAGGAACCCTGTACCACTGGACAAAGGGCTTCACTGCTGAAGGTGTTGTTGGCCAGGATGTCGTGGGTCTTCTTGACGCTGCCTTGCGGAGGAAGGTTGGTTTCGTCTCTCTCCATCAGCGAGACGTTCGCAACATATGTCCTAACCTCCTTCTTCCCTCGCAAACTAGGGCCTGAAAATCGACGTAACCGCCCTAGTGAATGACACCGTCGGAACCCTCATCTCGCACGCGTACCTCGACACGGCCACCACCATGGGCGTGATCCTCGGCACGGGCACTAACGCCGCGTACGTCGAGCGCCTGGAAAACATCCCCAAATGGACCGGCCCCAAATGCCCTACCAACGAAATGATCATCAACATGGAGTGGGGCGCATGGGGCCAGGACGGGATCATCCTCCCCACCACGGACTACGACGTGAAAGTCGATCGTGCGAGCCCGAACCCGCAGAAACAGAGTTATGAGAAGATGATCTCCGGGTTGTATTTGGGCGAATTGACGCGGTATATTATAGTGGATTTGATCTCCACTGGGGAGCTGTTTGCGGGACGACGGTGTGAGGCGTTGGAGGTGCAGCATAGCTTCGACACGGCCAACATGTCGCGTATCGAACGGTGAGTCTCCATTCCTTCTCAACGTTTACTTTACCCCCACACAATCCGCCACTGACACATATCTCCTTTATCTCTCCCCCGCCCCCCTTCCCCAGCGACCACTCAATGGAACTAACAGACACCCGCTCCATCCTCGAGGACCTCTACGCCGTCAAAAAAACCACCCTAGCCGACCGCCGCCTCGTCAAACGCATCTGCGAGCTCATCGGAACCCGCGCCGCGCGCATGGCCGCGGTCGGGATCGCGAGTGTGGTCACGAAAACGAATAAACTTGCCGGAACGACGGTGGCGGTGGACGGGAGCGTGTTTGAGCATTATCCGCATTTTGCGAATCGGATGAGGGATGCGCTGAGGGAGCTTTTGGGCATCAATGCTGAGGGGATTGTTTTGGCTCAGGGTGGGTTTGAATTTGTGCGGAGGGGTGGTTTGGGGTGACTCTCCGTAACTGATGCTGATCTTGACTTTTTTTTTTTTGGATAGCCCGCGACGGATCAGGACAAGGTGCTGCACTCATCGCTGCGCTTGCTGACCACGGCGAGGAGAAGTTGCAGTAGAATTCACGAAATCACCCTTCCCTCATTCGGTTACTGTTATCACCATGCCAAAAAAATGTCGATTTGGACTCCTCATTCATATTGTCCCCGCCCTGTGTGTCTTTCTGCTACGCTTTTTTCCCCTTCCCAGAGATCATGATGAAATGAAATGAACACTGCGTACGGTTATGATAGTTTGGAACGGATCTGCTCCTCGTAGAGAAAAACCGTGCGATGGTCGAATACGAACGGCACAAACAGAGGGGCGACAAAGAACCGCTCCATGTCGCTCAAAGAACACGCACTCCGGCAACAAAAATCCCAAAAGTCGTCCCCAAAGATCAATTCCTCTAAACCATCCATTTGCAGAACATCCCTCCCATAAAATAAAAAGCCAAAAAGAACAAATACCTCTGGCGCCCCCATCCATCACTTCATCCCGCCCGCGTCGTCTTCCCCCCCGTCTTGCCACCCCCCGTCTTCCCCTTCCCACCCGCGGTCTTGGCCGGCGTCTTGACGGCCCCCTCGTCGGCCGTGGCTGCTTTGCCTGCTTTGGACGCTTTGGGGAGAAGCACGGCGTGGATGTTGGGCAGCACGCCGCCTTGCGCTATCGTGACCTGCGGGGTGAGCGAGGTGAGCGGGGGTGTGAAAGATGGGTGGGATGCGGAGAGAAGAGGGGGATGCGGGGAAGAAACGCACCTTGTGAAGCAACCGATGCAACTCCTCGTCGTTGCGCACGGCGAGTTGGAGGTGCCGCGGGCTGATCCGGGTCTAATTCACCAAAACCCAAAAAAAAAAGAGAAGAACATCTGGTTAACGATCGGGTGGATATATGTGGTCGGGGGGCGAGGGGAGACGCGCAACGCACCTTTTTGTTATCGCGCGCGGCGTTGCCCGCTAGTTCCAGCACCTCCGCGGAGAGGTCTAGTGTGACGTGGAAGCGGTGGGGGGAGGAAATGTCAGTGAGGACCATCGGAGCGAGGATGGGGAGGGAGGTTTTCGCCCCCCCTCGAATGAATCCATTTTCTCTCGCCCTTGCTACCCATCATCGGGGGTTTCCTCCCACATGGGCGAATACTCACCGAGGGAAGCTACGGAGAGAAGAGAAGACTACTTACATTCGAGCACGGCAGCGAGGTAGATCGGCGCACCGCCGCCGATGCGTTTGGCGTAGTGGCCTTTCTTCAGAAACCTATTCACGCGACCTTTTTTTCGGGAGGGGGGGGTTCCGGAAGTCAGAGATGGGTTTCGTTATATGGACTGTTGTCCACGGCTGTCGTAGGGGTGAATGGGACAGCCCACGACGTACCGACGGGGAATTGCAGGCCTGTAGGGGCGCAGAATTGAACAGGTGAGGGACCCGGGCGGATATGCCCCCGCCCAAGACAGTGGTGGTTAGCTCTCCCGTCTCACTTACCGGCACGGTCAGACCGCGACGTCATCTTCCCTCGCACCGTACGTGGACCCTAGCCATTCCACAAAGTCAGAAACGGGGAAATCAGCAAACCAAACCATGTCCGCCAAACGAAACAGCACAGCCCGGTGGAGAGTCGGGTGTGGGTGGACTCACCCGCGGCTTGCCGGCTTTGGCGAGGAGGGCGGAACCTGCATATGCGAGCAAAGGATGAGCGTGTGTGGGGGGTGATATGCAACGAACCAGGACCTCCCACTCCCGCGGCCTTTGCCATCCCGTCCACCTTATGTGTCGCCCGTATGCACGCACACCCTCACACAGAGAACCGACCACCCCTCCCGACGTTGTGTAGGCTACCTTCTTTGACGGTCTCGACCATCGTGCGCGCGTTCTTGAGGTGGGCGGGCTGCGACATGGTTTTTCCGGGTTCGAGCAAGTGGCGGTTTATGGATGGATCTAAGTCGAATGGGGGAATGGGGGAGGTATGGGACAAAGGGTTTGCAAGTGTTGATCGATTTGTAGAAGACAAACAGCGCAGGGGACTGTTTACCTTTTAGTGGTGATGTCGGCGGGTTGTGGGGTGGGCAGAACGGTGTGGAGAAGCCACGGCTGGTGTTTATCTCTGTGAGATTGACAGCCGGCTGTTGCTTAAGTAAGTGCGCGAGCCCGTCAAATCACACACCAACGGCTCTTTTTTCGGGCACTGCGTAGTTCCCTCGCAAACTTTCACATCCACTCCACACAAGATGCCCCAGCGCAACACCACACGCACCGTTCAAACTCAACCGTGAAGCAGATGCATATTCGACGTATATGTACATTATGATGATGATAAAACTCCCCAAGAAAGTAAAATCCCCCACTTCTCACCACCCCCAGTCTTGGATAACCTTTCCACACCGCCTACTTCGAATAACTAGTCGTAACAACACACTTGATGATCCCATCCTTCTTCTCATCAAACAGCGCATACGCCTTCGGCATCTCCTCGAACGGGAAGGTGTGCGTGATGACGAAGGACGGGTCCATTTCGCCGGTTTCGATGAGGTGGAGGAGGTGCTAGGTGGGATGGAGAGACGGTGGGGTTAGACGTGTGGGAATCCGGACGGGACGGGACGGGCTTACCTTCCAGTATTTTTGGACAAAGACTTGTCCGCCGCGCATGGTGAGGCCTTTTTCCATCTGCGCGCCGACGGGGTACTGGTTTGCGAGGCCTACCCAACGAAGAAAGGACCGATGCCCGTTAACGCATGTGTCCAAATGGAGGGTTTCACATCGAGTCGGTACTTACCAGCGTAATCCCCGATCAGCACGACCACCCCACACTTCCGCACACACTTGATACACTCGGCGACGACATCCACGCCATCCGTCTCCAGGTTCAACCCGCGCTGGATCGCATGCAGGTAACTCTTGTTATACCGGAATCCGACACAGTCGATCGCGACATCGGGCCCGCCTCCATTGGCCGGGAAATGCTTCATGAGCGTCTCGTACACATCCTCCTTCGCAAAGTCCAGCGGCACACACCCGATCGACCGCGCAACCTCCAGCCGCGCAGCGACGGTGTCGATCACGACCACCTTCTTGGCCCCGCGATGCAACGCCCACCGTGCAGCCATGAGCCCCACCGGCCCGGCCCCCCACACCGCGACGGTGTTGCGCCCTTCGGCGGACGAGACTTCGCCGAGGTCTACCCCGTGCCATCCCGTGCACGCGATGTCGGAGAGGACGATGCCGTGCGCGTCGGAAACGCTGTCTGGGAGAGGGAGGAGGTTGACGTTGGCGAAGGGGACGCGGGCGATCTCTGCTTGGAGGCCTGTTCCGAAAAAAAAAACCCCCCAAAGAATAAATCAACATGAATTGTCCATGATCAACACCCCTCGTCGACATTGCCCCGACCCGCCCAAAAGAGCGTTGTTAAGCTCCGCACGCACCATCATACCCGCCCAACAGATGCGAGTACCCAAAGATGCCCGCGGAATGGTGGCCATACAGATACGTCATGGTCCCGGAGTTGTTGGTCGTCTCGCAGCTCGAAAACAGCTCCTGCTGGCAGAACCAGCACTCGCCGCACCCGATGATCGCGGATATCACCACCCGCTGCCCGACGTGCAGGTTCGTCACCTCCGCCCCGACTTGCTCGATTATGCCTACGGCTTCGTGCCCGAAGACGTCGTGCTGCATGGGCATGGGTTAGTGGGGTGGGGAAATGGGGAGGGAGATAGGGTAGGACAATCGAGGGGTTTGGGTCTCCGCACCTTCTCGATCTCGGGAATCTGCCGATGATACAAATGCAAATCGCTCCCGCACACCGTCGTCGCCGTGATCTTCACAATCGCGTCCTTGGGGTGGCTGATCATCGGGCGCGGGCGGTCGACGACCCTCAGATCCTTCTTGCCGTAGAATTCCTATATATATCCGAGAGGTGAGCAAAGCAAGCTGATGGGGGAGATAGTTGACGGCCGGGACGCAGTACCAGAGCACGGGTCTTGAGAATCGGATCCTTGATGCTGACGGTAGGCGTCGCGGTCGGGACGGTGCCGACGAGCTTCTCCGGGAGGGAGCCGATGTAGTTTTGGACCTGCATTGTTGTGCCTTTCGGTTTCTTACTTCTGTGGTTTTGGTAACGGTGCGGATGTTGCGACTATATCTCGTGCGATGATGGATGGCTTCGAACGAACTCGGAGGACGTCCCTCCACCCCCCACCCCCGCTTTTTATACCCCCCACCCTTCCCATCCACAGCGGCATTCATGCCATCCCGTTATCCCGCAACGCCGCCAGAACAGGTTCAAACCCCGCCGATTGTGCGGGAAATCGCAGGGTGTGAAGTGACAGCAGAGTGACAGTTCGGCGGGGCGCGTCAAGGTGTCGTCATTTCCGCGTCTTTCCGGGGAGGGGACCGGACCGTGTTGTTGATTTGGGGTTTTCGTAGGTGGTATGGCAAGGGACGGGTGGAGGAGGTTGCGGGATGTGGGGTATGGCGCATGTCCGTCTGCGGCATGCATGCCCGTGATGCCACAAATTACGGTATATAGAAGCGGGAATTTAGGAATTTAGGTCCGAAGCCTCGCAAGTCGCATGAAGTGGATTATATGTAACCTGACATCATACAATGCATCGGCAGCGAGCTCTTACATAGCCTCCGACAAACGGCCTGAAGCTAAGTTGCTCAGAGCTGTGAGTTTCGTCTTTCCTCAGCCAAGCCACATACAAAAGCAGCGAATAAAGAGTTCAAGTCCTGGGGATCGAAAAGTCCATGCGAAGGTGGAGTGGGGGATATGGGAGACACAAAACAACACCGCAATTGGCACAGAGCCTGCTATATTTGTATGATTCTCAATTACGTTTGTATTGTTATTCCGTTTCCCGAATATGCGGGGTGGGGAGAAGACGAGATCTATCCTCGCAGCGATTTCTATAGGCCCGTCCACCATTCTGCACAGCTTTGCTACAATCTTTCTACGTCCATTCACAATCCCAATCGCCGCGCCGGTGTGCGTAAGTGAGATATAGTACCTCCCTACACTCTACTCCTGCTTCTCCCTCTGCGCCCCACCCTTCTTCCTCCGTTCCTTATTGTACTTTGTCGAGTTCCGCACCGCCTTCCGTCTTTTCTGCAATTTGTGCTTGTTCATCGCCTTTCGGCGTCGTTTGAGGATGCTGATCGCGTGCATTGTCTTGTCTTCGGTGGTGGATGCAGGTGCGTCGCCAATGGCTGTGGTGCGTTTCGCAGCGAATTTGTAGATCCGGCCATGTCTCCCACTGCGACCACGGATGAGGGAAGCGGCGGTGGGGTTGGAGACACGCGGACCCATTTGGAAGGCGTCGAGAGCGGCGGCAACGGGGTCGGAGTCGTCGATATTGTTTTCTGGGCCGAAGGTATCAAGCATCTGCTGCTCGGTCAGGCCCAACTGCGCTTTGGAGTCCACTAGCATGCACGCAAGGACCTCTGCCGTGTCCTCATCGACGGGTTCCAGCGTCCTCGGGTTCGTGAAGTCGCGGTCCACTACAGCTTGTTTCGCAAGCGTTATCGGATTCGTAACGGAGGAGGGCGGTGGGGAGAGAGAGGAAGGGAGAGGTTGCGCGATGCGTTTACTCGCGATATATTCAGACACGGTGTCGAGCGGGTGTTTAGGCCGTTTCATGCGAAGCTGAGCTTGAGAGACGATGGCTTGTGGGCCCGTGGGGTAATGCGGGGCGCCGAATGTGCGCAGGGGGGTGGAGTAGGGGACGGTGCCGAAGATTTTGCAGTATTCGTCGTTGTAGAGTGCTAATACCCGCTTCTCGCCAATTCGTTCGATCAGGTGTCGAAGATGTGGGCCTTCAGCAAACATATTCCCCGTCGGCCCCATCGTGGTTGGCGCCGCCGTCTCACCCCTCCTGGCAGTCTCAATCTGCACGACCGCCTTGGCACCATAACTCTTCAAATTCAAAGGTCTATGTTCTGCAAAAAACGCCGCATGGGCAAACAACCGGTCGTTGGGGTGAGGTGCAGGGGGTGTGTTGCCCTTTTGAAGTTGGAGGGTGGTTGAGGGTTGTGGGGCGGCGGCGCGGATCCCGTTTCGGCCGTCTGTGATGGGCCGTATTTGGGAATGGCGGAGGCGGAGGGAGCGGCGGGAGGCTGCTGATGGGACGCGGGATGTGCAGCGGGTTGATAGCATTGTTGCTGGATGTGGTGTGGTTTGGCTAGCGCCGACTCAGGCCGTCGAGTCCAGTGTCCTTCGATATGCGCCGCAGTTCTAGAGTATTGTCCTAAATCAGGAGTAGCAAGCGGGGTCTGAGGAGGCCGATGATCTGCCTTCCGGATGTTGTTTGTTGTTTGGGTGGCAGTTGAGGAAAGACCCGTCGGCAGTCAGTCGCTCAGCAACGAGACATTGCGGTCACGTGCGCTGTTCATCTTCTGCATTAAACCAACTCGCTCACTTTGCCACCATGCAGCTCCACCCAATACGCAACGGCCAGCACTGGGCAGAGGAGTGAGACGACACGCCACCAGGACATGCGATTAGGGGATATCCTAGGACTAGGACCCGGACGCCGAGTTGGAATGCCGCGACAGGAAGTCGGGGGTTAAAACTGGGAGGAACATTCGTGAGACTGACTGCTCCGTCCATTTGATTCATTCGCGTCGTTTCTGAGATGAGGATTCGGACGGAGATTTGTCGCATGATTCATTTGCCGGCAACAGGAGGGATATCAATGGAGATCACCAGCACTACAGGACGGACGAGCAGGGCATTCAAAGAGATTTCGTTGCCGCCCATTATCAGTACATTTCACCAGCAGTCTCTAGCGGAAGGATGGGCAGGGGCCATACGGAGCTTGCCCCGACGCCTACGACTTGCTTTTGCATTTGCAAAACTCGCACTTCCGCATATGCCACGCTGAGAAGGACATTGGCGGAATGTAGTGCAGTGATGTGATATGGAATGGATACTCGTGCCAAGGTAGCATATACAGTATCTACTAATATGCAACCTCTGACGACGTGCGCAGAGAGCTAGCAACGCGCGACCATGGGGCACGAGTAAGGCTTTTGTTTACTCCATCCGGCCGTGTTCCCCGGGAGTCGCAGTCCACGTTTTCATCAGGGAGCTGACGAAGTTTGCTGTTTGTCCGATTTCAGTTGTGGACTGAATTTGAAGGGTGCAAAATTGATCTGGCTGGGTGGCGGCCCCCCCCCCCTAATTCATCATAAGGATACATATTTACAGTAAGTGAGGGATCCGAGTGTAACATCCAAGTGCGGCGGGTGATCACTTTTGACAGGGCCCAACCCCCAACCCCTCCAGATTGATTAGGAAACGGGTGCAGAATCTAAACAGAAAGGACGGCCTCCTTCTTGTTATGCGGCTAAGAAACAACGAAAGAGACAAAAGGCCCTCGTCGCCGGCCTTTCCCACGACTCCCGCACATTCCCAACCAACACCCTCATCACCCCACTGCTTCGTCGTCGGCTGGCCCGTACGTCCTCGCTCTCGCCGTCGCTCACTGATACCATATAGAGTCATAGAGTTTCACACACACCCCAACCACAACCCCCAACCACAACCAAAAATGCGCTCCGCACTCTTCGCCCTGGTCGCCGCCGTCGCAGGCTCCGTAAACGCAATCACTGTCCTCGAAGCTCTCCGCGCAAACGCTGGGACCGCCCAAGTCGCCGCCGCCATCGCTGCTCACCCGGAGTGGGCCGCTGCGACCCCAAAGACCTTGATTGTTCCTACTGATGCGAGCATTGTCGCTGCGAGGGCAAGGGGGAATCTGGCCCCTACGGATTTGGGATTTGTTTTTTTGCCTACTGCTGTGGACCATAGGGATAAGGCTAACTACAAGGTAAGGCCGAGTGAAGGGACCCGAGCGGGTGCGACCCAAGGGCTGGCGACCCGAGCGTTAGCGAGGGCGTTTGGTTTCGGTCAGGGAATCCGAGCGTTCGTGAGGACGACCACAGCGAACGCTCGGACTGGGACGAGGGGAGCGAGGCGCAGGGATCATTGAGGAAGGCGAGCCCTAGGCGAGCCACATTGCGCCTACGGCGCTAGATTTTCCTCACCTACGCATGGTTTCAACCATCCAACCGTCGCTTGTTTGTTTTCCCACGCCTCGCTCATCCAACTGACCTTTGCTTCGCGTCGGCTTGCTTCTATTGTCGCAGGTCTTGAAGGCCCCCCAGACGGCCCTTCTGTTCGACAACTACGTTCCCGCCGGCCCACCGGAGATCCACGTCCGCTCTTCCACCCAGCAGGGCCTCATCACCAAGGCCGTCAACTGCGATGACGGTTTCTTCTACGTTTCCAACATCCCCTTTGAGGCCGCGGTTGTGCCCTCGAAGGCAATCGTCGCCAACCCGGCCGCCACCTCCTTCCTCGCTGCGTTCACCAAGCTTGGACTGGTCGCCACCCTGGACTCGCTGACCGATGTGACCATCTTTGTCCCCACGGAAGCCGCCATGGCCGCCGCCGCACCCGCTCTTGCCGCCTTGACCCCTAACCAGCTCGCCTTTGTCCTGGCCACCCACATTGTCCGCCCCGCCAAGTTCAGCACGGAGCAGGACAACGTCGCCATGACTTCCCTCAGCGGCCTCGCCCTCCCATACACCGTTGTCGGTGAGACCGCTTCCCTCGGCGGTGCCGCGATCGGAACCCTCGTTGACGTGCCCACCTCCGCTGGCGCCATCCACACTCTCAACTCCGTCATCATCCCCGGTGTCGCCAACCTGCCCCCCGCCGCCCCCGGTGCCCCTACCATGTTTGGAACCATCCCCATCGTCGCCGGTGGTGCCACCGCACCCAACTCCACTGTTTCGTCCGTCGTCGGTAACCCCACCACCTCTTCTACCGCGACCGTGACCAGGCCCATAACATCCTCCCGCGTTACTGCCGCCGCGACCCGCCCCGCTGTCGCTACCAGCGTTGCACCTGTTGTGTCTGCGACTCCGTCGGCGGCTGCCACTGCACCTAACTCTGGCGCCAACTCTATTGCTGGGTCGTTTGCGGTTGTTGCTGCTGCGGCTGCTGGTGTCGTCGGTCTTGCCTTTTAAAGGTGACATTTTCCCCATATCATAGTTTACACATGGCGTCACTTTTAGTTTTGTGAGACGGCGTAGAACATTTCATACAGTAGATGTGCTCTTTGCACAGACAATTTATCCCCCTCCATATTCCTCTACCCACCCACCGTATATACAGGCCTATATGCATAGATAGATGGGGAGTGGTATCACACAGTTCTGTCATGTTGAATTCGCATCAATATAGTCATAATCCGAGTTCAGTCCGTTGCAAGACGTTCAGCTTTCCTTTGTTCTTTTGTTTCGTGACCCGACACATATTTGGTGAGTTCAAACATCGGATTATGAGCAGTACGAATAGGGAAAAACGAGGGGGAGGGGGAGGGGGGGAGGAGGGGGGGGGGGGGGGAGTATATTGTATCTGAGCAAGAGGTAGTGAGAAGTGGGATGGGAGAAGGGATGATTTCCAACTGCCAACGGGAAAGAGCGGAAGATATTGCGGGGAAACGCACGCGAGATGTCTATCACGGGGGAACCCAGCGGGAACCCGCTTCGATGGTCGGCACGGAACTTGGGCAAATGTGTAACTCCCCTCGTTGACACTCCGGCCCCTCATCAGCCCCCAAGTCGTCCCAGATACCGCATATGTAGCGGGAGGCCATCCACCCGGCACGACAGAATCCACCAGCGGCTGGGAAGTCTATACATCAACTCTGCGGACATCTTCAGTGCAGCGTTGCCTGCCTAGCGAGTGTGGCGTGTGCACCTCTCTGATTCCAGGCTTGCGCTCGGTGGAACTGGGGCCTCGGGGCTGTTTTCAGATGTCGAGCGACATGGTGAACGCGTGCACGGTCGCGCCCCAGCCTATCTGCGCATCGTCGTCGTCTGTCAGGTTGCCCCTACAAGTCCCAAAAAAAAAGAAAGAAAGGGGTGTGTGTGTGTGTGAATTCCCCCCCTTACACGGCCCCACCCCAAGAAAACTCCCAATGATATTTACCAATCCGGCTCAGTCATATCATTCTCGTTCCCCACATTCTCCCAGCTCTCGAAGCCCTCCAACGAGTCCACCACAAGCTCCAGCCCCGCCGGCAGGGTGTCCCCACACGTCTCGAGGAACCGCTGCACGCAGTGCGTTCCCGAGATGTCCAAGAAGGTCAGATGCGCCAGGTTCTTGATGATCGCGGGGAGATGCATATCCGACGCGTTCGTGCCCGCTATATTCAGGGATTCAAGGTGTGGGAGAGCCGGTGGATGCCGCGCGAGGGGTTCGAGGGCGTCGTCGGTGACAAAGGGGAGGCATTTGAGTTCGAGGTGGCGGAGGTGGGGGAGGAGGGCGATGGCGTCGCGGACGCCTGCGTCTGTGAGGCGGTCGCAGTAGGCTAGCGAGAGGGATTGGAGGTGTGTTGTTTTCGCGAGGGCGGGGAGGGCGCGGTCGTACAGGGATCGACAGCCTTCGAGGTCGAGGTGGGTTATATGTGGGCAGGCGTTTAGGAGTCGCTCTAGGGCTGCGTTGTTGACGAATTCCCAGTGGCCGGGCGCGCTGAGGAGGTTGAGTTCGCGGACCAGCTCGCCCAGGGTTTTGTTCTTTTCGATGGTTTGGAGAAACTTCTCGAACGCGGATGCGCTCGCGATCTCGGGAACGGCGTAGACTGTCGGGGTGGCGAGGTTGTTCCAGAGCTTGCAGACGCGGGCACAGCGGGCGAGCGTGCGGCCGTCGCTGGCGAGGAGGATCTCGGCGATGAGCTCGAGGGGGAGGAAGGTCACTGTCATTGATGTGCGAGGGGCGGTGGAAGGTGGGAGAGTGGGTGCGGGTGGGAGGCTGAACCGCTTATACGGGATCGTAACCGGCCGACGGAATTGACGTATCTTCTGAAGTTTCACTCGTGATTTATGGTCAGGCTGAGGCGGCGGTCTGGGGCCTCCGAGCGGTTGGAAGAGTCCTAAAGGGGCGCTGATGTTGATGGGACGCCGTAAGTCTAGGTTTGAGTGCAGGGTTCCGCTGGTGCTGGTGCTGTTCTGTCGGCGAGTAGGGCGTTTGTGGGTGGACGGGAAACAACTTCGGAAGACACCTAAGGAACAGAGATGCATTCCGTGCGCGGAGATACGGAGAAGGGATTGAGTTGGGGGTATGTTCTGCAAGCCCTTCTATCTGGGCACGAATGTAAAGTACAGTATCACCCGTTTGAACTCGATGCCATATGGGCCACAGGTGTGACAAATACATACCTTGTTTGCTCTGAGTGAGTGGGCGAGACTGTCTCAGCAGAGAGACCTCAAGTGGATAGGGAGACGTTGCGCAAGAAGGAACGAGAACACTTGTTGCGAGTGGTGGTAGTTCGTATGCGATTTGTGTTGGGCGAGCGGGAGTAAGTGAGGGAGGAGTGTGAAATGCGGGGAAGATCAGCCATGAGGGTGTGGCTTGTGCGTGGCGTCTGCGTGGCTTGTGCGCTGTACGTAAGCGCTCTCTCTCGACCCTCGCATGAATCGCTTCCTGTGCTGGGAAGGCTTTGAACAGCCAGCAAGGAAGGCAATTGCGAGGAAAACACTCCGGTCCTATCAAGGCGCCTGCTCTCAGCAACCCAACGCAGCTATGCCGCCGAAAAAGGTCGCCGCCGCCTCCACAGATTCAGCAAAAAAGAAGCTTCCATCGCCTCCCAAGGTCGCGAAACCACCACTCTCCAAAGAGGTCGTCGAAACCAGCGACGACAGCACCGACTCCGAAGAATACCAGGCCATCCGAAAGCAGGCGACGGCTTCCTCGCCGCTAGTCTTCAAACCGGTGGGGGCAAAGAATGGCGTCAAAGCGGCCGTAGCGCCGGCGGAAAGTCCGAATGAGAGTGAGGACGAGGAGGAGGAGACGGAGGACGAGAATGATATGGGGGCGAATGCTCCACCGGCAGGAGACAACGACGACGAGGAGGATGAGGATGAGGAAGATGACGATGAGCCAGACACCAACGCCTTCGACCACCTCCACAACACCCCATCCGTCGACGACCTCGAACTAGACTACCAGCCCCCAAAAGGCTTCACCCTCGAAACCCTCGCCCGCACATCCATCTCCAACCCCTTCGACGTCGACACTCTCACAAAGGACGATTCAAAAGAAGTATGGCTCTTCCGCGCCCCGCTGGATGTCTCCCTTGAACAACTACGTGGTCTCATGCTCAAGACACAGTCAAAAGCACCACCGAGCGAAGAAGGCGAGTTGTTAGGCACCCTCCCCATCCCCACCTCCGGCCCCCCAACCCACGCCTACGGCGTCTTCGACGTAACCCACAACCCCCTCGACGCCGCCGACCTGCGCGTCGTCCTCCCCCAGGGTAAACAGCAGCGGTACGCCCTCCTCCCGCACACAGCGAAACCGATCACGCGGTTCCTGAATGTGGCACCCGTGGACGATGATGTGGCGAGTGCCGAGGCGGTTAGGAAGGCGGGGGAGAAGGCGAGGGGGGAGAAGAATGAACGCATGGTGCATCCGGAGGGGATGCGGTTGCAGAGTGCGCCGTTTGGGTTTGATACCGGTAAGATTTGCAATCACGTCTTTCCAATGTTCTTACTACTTGAAAACTAACCCCCTTTTTCTCGCGAAAACAGCCGGCCGCGCACTTGAACTCTCCCTAGCACGCTACCCCCATCTCCAACCCACCACCACCTCCACATCCCCATCGACAGCCAAATCACCCAAAAAATCAAAACACACTAAAACCCCATCAACAACAACAACGACAACACCAACAGCCCCATCACCCGTTAAGAAACGGAAACGCTCCAGTGCGGTGGTTGAGGAGGTTGCTGGGGCGGCCACGGCGGTAACCCCTCAGGCGGCGGTACCGAAGAAGAAGAAAAAGAAGAGCGAGATGGAGTGAGGCGAGGGTTGCTGTGGAGCCAGGGTGATGACGAGGGGGGTTTGGAATTTGGAGTGGGGGATGGAGTGGGGGGATGTAGAATGAAAATGAGTAGAGAGGCGCTTTTGGAGTGGGGCTTCGCCGTCGGGGACCTCGCGAATGGCACAACCGCCGAAAGAATGACTCGACACGCATACTCAAAAAAAGGGAACCTACACGAGACGGAGCCGAGGGCTACCCGTGTCTTGTCTGGGCCCGCTCGCTACCCATCATCCCCGACGCGACTCACAAAGACAGGCGCCGCTCCACCCCTCCTCGCAGACAGACACCGCACATCTGCGAGGATCCGCAAATCACTTGCTCAACCCATCCCCGACGAGGCTCCGCCCACATTGCAACAGGGCCCCCGCCCCCATGCCATACCATCCCGTCACCGTCCATCCACATCTGTATTTATTTATATACCATTTGCGCTGCCGTAATCCTCATTGCCCATCCTATCATCTCATGGCCAAAGTTGTGCATCCATCCCGAAAGTCCATTTCACAGACGCAAACGCAGGATTGCAGCATTAGGATTCGTTGTTTCATTAAGAGGACGGTAATATTGCAAGTCGCTACGGATGCTCAGCCTTCGCAGAAGAAAAGAAAGCGGGGGCTATGCATAACGGGGAGATGAGGGTGCATATACATGAACGAAAGGTAGGGAATTATGTACGCCTGCGATAGAATGAGACGGGTGGCTTTAGGCGCGCTTGAGGATCCAGTCGATGTAGTGTTGGATGATTGCGTCTTGTTCCGTGTCGTTGTGGACTGGGGAGAGATGAAGAGTGTTGTGCAAAGATCAGTTTCTCCCCCTAGTCCCAAATGCGGGATGAAACCCCAAACTCACGTTCATGCAACCCTCCCTTGACGACCTTCCACTCCTTATCGCTGCTCCCACACTTCTCCGCCCACTGCTCCGCCGCCTTGAACGACACGATCTTGTCCTCGTCCCCACAGACAACCAACACCGGCAGCGAGAAACTGCCCGCGGTCTTGGCCAGCTTCTCCCCATTCAGCACGCAGCTCGCCGCGGTCCCGAACGACGTGTACGCGTGCACGAGCGGGTCGGCGCGGTAGGATTCGCGCACGGAGGGGAGGTGCGAGAGGTTGGCGTCGTCGACGGTGGATTTGATGGTGAGGGTCGGAAGGATTTTGGAGAGCCCGCGGATGGCCCAGTATTCGGGCGTCGAGACGGCGGAGTTGGGCCCGAGGGCGATTAGGGGCGCTGGGGGATGAGGGGAGGGGAGAGGGTTGGGTTAGTGAGGAGAAGTAGATGGATGGTTGAAGGATAATCAGCTGCCGACGAGGAGATTTGGGCGATGATGGGCAGGAGCGGTGATCGTGCTCGCTTCGCTCACAAAAGATCTGACGCTCGCTGAGGCTCGCTAAAAACTGTGTCAGGGGTGTTGCGCCTCCAGCGCAATGTGGGCTCGCTTCGCTCGGTAATTAGAGTAGAATCGCTTCGCTCCCGATACTCACATGAAACGACAACCCCAGCCAACCCCTTCTCACTCCCCTTCCCCATCGCAAAGCTCAACGCAATCCCCCCACCCATACTATGCCCCATCAAAAACCCTTTAACCCCACTCTCCCTACTCCTCTCCACACAAACACCCACATCCTCCATCAGCCTCTCCCACCCCTCATTATGCCCCAACGTCGCCTCCTTGACCACATCCTTGTGCACCACCGTCTGCCCAAACCCGCGCTGGTCGAACCCGCGCACCTTGATACCCGCGACCGCGAACTTGTTGAAGACGTGGTCGTACCGCCCGACGTGCTCGCCCATCCCGTGGCAGAAGGCGACGGTGGCCCGCAGCGGGGTGCTGCTGGGGGGCGACCAGATGCGGTGGTAGATGGGGGAGGGAGAGGGGGCGTGGGTGGTCCATTCTTCGGTTATGATGGCGGTGGACATTTTGGCTGGGGCGTGGATGGGACGGTGGGAGGGTGGGAGGCGGGTGGGGTGGGATGGGGCTTTCGGTGGGGAGTGAGAGTGGAGGTGGGAGTGGGAGTGGGAGTGGGAGTGGGAGTGATGGGTGGGAACGAAGTGTGCTGGAGGCAGGAGGTGGGACTTTATGACGGTGGGGGCGGGGATGATCTTGCACTCACGAACAGCGACGAGGAGGCGGGATGAGCTTGAGGTAAGGTGCATGCAGCTCAGCGAAGCCTTTTTGTGGAAAGTGGAGAGTGTTTGGGTGACGGCCGCTTTGTGGTGCTCGCCACACTTGTTGGTCGTTGAGGAAGCGGAGCGGCGGACGCACAGGCGATCAAGCAGGGGGATCACCTACAAAAAGGGGTCATATCATAATATCACACATGGATGCACACATGGATGTATTGGATGTGGGACATTGCTTCCTTCGTCGCACAGCGCATATGCCAGAGAGCAGAAGGTCTCCGTCTCTACTTGACCCATCTTGTTTTGTCTCGAGAACATATGGAAATGCCCCATGCCAATGCAGCACAGACATCCTTCCTGCGCATTGCTCTTGCGGGCTCCGAATCCCGCTATGTGAGGCCATTCCCACCTTTCATCCTGGGCTCCATCACCACACCACACCACATTATGACAGTGAATTAGAGATCCTACCCTCAATTCTAAACGGCCGAAAAAATTTCCCAAAGCAATATCGCTTGCTTTTATTACGCTCCGCATGTGCCGTGAAAAATCTAAAAGAGGTATACCCCTAAGTGACTCAAACGACAGGTGCCACTATGGACGCTGCCCAGTGCCGACGGGTGTGATGGGTCTGGCGAAAGGGACGAGAGGACACTGGCGGAGAGATAGCCATCCCAGTGGTGAACGGCTCGTGGCATCCCTTACATATAGGCGTCAAATACCAAGATTTATGTATGCGTGAACGTTGTCCGGATATCCGTAGGAGACTCGTCCAGCACGGTCGTGCCTGATCTCCCTTCGTCGGCGTCACGAGCGTTGCTTCAAGTCTTTCCCTCTTTCTTCATTCCTAGAACGGGTGGGGAGATGGGAGTTGATCCGCGAGGATACCTTCCGACGGTTGTTGAAGGCTGTGGAGTCGAGACTTGTTGCTGGCCTGCATCACTTATCACAGGGCACCAGGGCAGACTCGGACAGAAGGAAGCAGCGAGCATCGGAGTCCTCTTGGCAAAAGTGGAAAAGCGCCTTGGGCGATCGGGCCGCTTGCCTGGGTTGGGTTACAACCAACCGCTAATAACAAGATCCGCCGCTGAAAACATGGAGTAGCGGTATAAACCACACCCAGTTCCGAATCCCACTCAATTATGCAAGCCCCGCAAAATCCACAACAGGAAAAATGTCGGCGGAGTGACACATGGGGACGGCTTTGTTGTTGTCGCATGACCTTCACAAATTGCGAGAGCGGCGTACCATTGGGAGTCGACGGTGGAAGAGGTGTGATTTTATGATCAAGCCATACTGAAACTCCGCGGCCGCCTCTTCGGGAACGTAACCTTGTCATATAGGTTGGAATAGGACGGTAGGAGGTAGATAGTGGAGGCGGGAGACAGTTCAATTGAGAAAAGGGCCAATACCTACACCCAAATCCAACATTTCGCTGGAGCCAGCGGCCGAGAAATGCTGAAGCGACGACTGCGAGGGTCGATGAAAAAAGCACAAAAAGGTCCGACGGCGTTGCGGTCTCTCGAATCCTCACCAGCTCTTATAAACCAGATCACACCCGCTTCGTCGCACCTGTGAACCTGCCACACACTTCGAAACTCACATCCAACACCTTTCTTCCATCAACCCCAACAATGCACTTCACAACCCTCACCATCCTCCTCGCCTTCCTCTCCCTCGCCGCCGCTCAATCCTCCAACAGCGTCGTCCTCGGCCCCTGCACCGTCGGCGCCACCTGCGACCTCATCCCCGCCGCCTCCACCACCGCCTCCGCCGCCGCGCCAACGGGCAGCCCCATCCTCACCCGTACCACCAACAGCACTGCAACACGCGCAACCAACGGCACCACCTCCGTTGCTGCTGTACCGACGCGGGACCCGCTGCCGAGTATCAGCTATGTGGACCCGTTGAGCATGACGATGACGTTTGGAGCGGGTGCAACGCATTTGTCGAGTGGGGTGGAAAGGGTGGGGGGCATGGGGTGGGCGGCAGTTGTGGCGGCGGCTGGGGGCGTTGTTGTAGGGCTCTGGTAGAGATGATTTGGGTGCTATCCACAAGTTTTTGTTTTTGTGTTTCTGTTTCCGAGGGGAGCGTGGGAGTGTCCCCTTGGGACATCGGCCGTGCGGTGCGGTCAGCGCTCGAATCCACATCCAAGACGGCGCAACTGGACAACGTTGCCAGGCAATCCCCGTGAAACCAGCCGCTTATCATCCCCCTCCCGCCGCCCGCCCGCACCTTTATCCGTACCGGCAATAGAATGAGGAGCCCCCCGATGGCAGGCCACCGGGATCCCATCTCACCTCACGTCACAAGCCGCTCAGCTATCCGAAAGCCTTATTCATACGCCGAATACGACCGAAGTTAGGACCTAGATAGAAACCTTCTCATATACATTTTGTACAGTAAACGAGCTCTTCTTATATACAGTATATGCAATCGCAAGGTGTGCGTTTCAAATCGAGAGAATGGCGAATGGGCTGTGATTTGTGCTGTTGGAGGTCGTTTGATACATGCTTGATACAACGTTATTCCAATGTGTTGATGGATGGATTGGGCATCCGAGGCGCACTCTCGGATGTAGGATTTTGGATTTGAACATGTCCGGCATGAAAGCTCCCCGGTTGTGCGATTGCGAGAACGTTGAACAATGGAGACCACATGGCCGCTGCAGGCTAGTGGAGTTAACCAGGAAACGAAAACGCTACGACGACTCAAGCAAACCTTAACAAAAGCATATGGCGCCAACCGCCTAATAATCGATAGCAATTCGGAAGTGAGACTTTTTTTGTGGTTTGTGAGATGAATTTGAGGAAGTATGAAAGGTGAGGTAAGGTCTCTCAGCCTCGCTAGGCTGTCAAGCTCTTCGTTGCTTTGTTGAGGTCCCGACGACGGTCGGCGTTTTTCAACTTATCGTTTCGATAGCGGATACACACCTACCTTCTATCACATCCCTGGAACGACCACATAATCTTCACCTCAATCAAGAACAAATACCCGAGGTCTCCACCACCACCAACACCTACTCACATCCTTCATCCAAAGCCCACAAAATGCGATCTCCAACCCCCTTCACCCGCCTCCTCCTCGCCGTCCTCCTCCTCACCCTAACCCACGCCCAAATACCAATCCAACCCTGCGACATCAAGTGCATTCTTATCCCGGGGTGCTGCCCCGACTTCCCGTTGCCCGTACCCGGACATCCCGCGACGATCGTACCACAGCCGGGCGTAACTATTGTGGTTGGCGGTGGTGGTGGAGGGAGCGGTGGGGGGTTGGCGACCGTGTCGATTGTGAGGCCGTCCAGGACGACGGAGAAGGTGGTGATTACGGCGTCGACGAGCGCGGGGGGGAGTCAGAGCTCGGCATTGACGCCGACGCCGACGGAGAGGGTCATCGTTGTTGGGGCGGGGAGTGTGAGTGCGAGTACACCGGCGAGTGCTAGTGCGACGAGTGCGACGCCTGCGGCGGCCACGTCCGCGGATTCGGCGACGAGTGCGGGGTCGCTTGGCTTTGATGCCAAGTTCGGTGCGGCTGCTAGTGCGGGCGGGATCGCGGTGATGGCGGGTTTATTCGTCGCTGCGGGGGTCGTCTGATTCGATTTGATGCCGTAAAGCCTACGACGGAGTGCTATCCTTTCACATAGACATAGATAGACATTGACTCGCATCCCCTCGCCTCTCATCACTCTGCATATCCCGTACACTTTTGCACGAAGTGGATGTAGAAAATTTGTATCCTTCTCTTTTTGTCACCATGGCGAAGCTTTCTCTTGTCATAGCCCGCATCTCTTGATATATAGCCCCGCGGAGTACATGGAGAAACGCTGCACATTGAGTTGATTCTCTACTCGTATTGACAGCGATATGGAACATCAGTTGCGACCGGCCTCCTCCTTTCCTCCAGTGCATTTCTTTTGCACATGAAAAAGTCATCCAGGCCGACAGTTCTGTTGGTGAATGAGTCATTCAACGCGCTGTCGATTTGGTATACTGACCACACTCCGCCCTTGGCCATCCCGCCGTAACCTACGCTTTCCAACTCTATCGGAGCTGTGCATTATTGAGCATCCGCCATTTAAGGTTTCCGTGGCCTTCCCGCGCATTCGATCCATTTGTCCTCGCACTACCATCAAGCTCCCTTCATATCGCATCCTTCATCGCTGTCACAGAGCCAAACAGACGGTCACTTGTTGAGAGACAAGTAAACACTCTCATTTTCCACCTCCTATCCCCTTCCCATCCTGTTACTTGATACCACTTACCGGAAAGCTGATGGGGACAGGGAAGGCGGACGTACGGAATCAACAACCAGAACATCAGAGGCGTAATACGAGCATAGTAGTCAAGAGAACGACGACGAGCGACAACATCAACATTCGGTACCCATAGCAACCATGGGTGGAGCAGACTACAAGAAGAACGCGTAAGTGCGACGAGGGCAGCCATTCGGTTCAAAGCTTCCGCCGAACAATCAAGCCGCCACGGAAACTCACTAACTGCTTCGTATCCTTGGTCCAACTTCAGTGGCTTCATAGGAGGAATCAGTCTCCTCATCAGCAGTGTCACGGGACCGGGAATCCTCACCATCCCGCTGCTCTTCCAACAATCCGGGTGGCTATTGTGAGTGTGAATTCACCCGTCGCGGTGAGCGAAGAGGTCTTACTGATAAGCCCCTGCCGCCCGATTCGATTCAGACCAATAGTATGCTTCATCGTCATCGCATTCCTCTCCGGCCTCGGCTGCCTGTTCCTTATCGAGAGCATGACGTATTTTCCAGGGAATGAGAAGTTTCAGGTGCGTGGAGGCGTCTTCCATGCATCAGGAGGCGTTGGTGCGAATACTAACGCTATTTGGTCATTTGGGTATGGTTTGGATCGAGCAGAGAAACGTCGAGCTGACTGTCTTGGTGCATCAGGTAAGGTTCTGGAGCTGCGAGCATCTGCGTCCTTTCCCATGTGGGAAGTCTGGGGATCGAGCAAATGGAGAACACGCCTGGATGGTTTTGGGAGGATCGAATGAGTTGAGGAGGACTTAGAAACCGGCGGTGGAGGCGGTGAAGCGACAATAACGACTAAAGCGCAGGCAAACAACATGCACCGCAGCAGATCGAAAACATATCCCGTCGTCCAATCCATCGACCGCTTAACAAAACCCTTTTTCCGTTAACCCACATAGTTCTACGGGCGCAAATGGTACTACCTGATGCACGTCGTCCTCTACGGCTCCCTCCAATCCTTCAACATCGCCTCCATCATCTCCGCCGCCCAGGTAAGTAAACTGTCTCCCACCCACTCCCGACACCCACTCACCCATCTCATCTCAAACTAGACATTCGACTCCTTCCTAATAACCCTAGCCGGCCAAACATGCGGGTACGGCATCAGCCCGCAGGCGGGCTTCATTTGCGTCAGCGAGCAGACGAATTCGAATTCGCCGTTTGGGGATAACTATATGTTGGCTACTGCGGGGTTTATTGTGAGTTTGATGGAGTCAAGATGATATCCCCAGGAGAGGAGCTGGATTGAAAGAATTTTTTGGGGGGGAAACAGCTACTGCTAGTCCTCGTGATCCCGCTCATCTCGCTGAATCTGAACGATAACCTGATCGTCCAACTGCGTAAGTTTATCTTGACACCGACGCAGTCACTTTTTTTCTTCGACTGCTGATATTCCTTTCCGCAAAGTCTCCGTGGTCTACCTCGCCTTCGCCATCTTCATCTACGTCTGCATCGCGTTGGCCGTTGGCCTCAACAATGCTGGGATGAAGACGATCGGGAATGATATGACGCCTGTGTTGGGGACTGTTATGTTTAATTACAGTTGAGTTTCTGTCTCTTTTGGGGTATTGGTTGTCCCAGTCCCCCATGATTGGTTGTTTTGACTGACCGACTTCTGCTTGTTTGCGTAGCGCTGGCGAATACGGTGCCTAGTTGGGTTAATACGAAGGTATACGACGAGGCTGGGAAAGAAGAGGGTGGCTGGGTGGGCATGGAAAACTGATGGGTCCACTTGATCGTGTCGTTACAGCACAAACGGGTCCCGATCGCGAAAACCATCTGGTACTCCGTCTGGATCTCCACGGCTCTGTATATCGTCATCGGCATATTCGGTATGTTCCCCCAGCCATCGCCGCTCTACTTTGCCCGCTTTGCCCGCTTTGCCCATCCCCATCCCCACCCTGACCAACACCTCTCATACCACAGGCGGCGCCGCCTTCCCGATGCCCGACGACTCTAACCTGATACAAGCGGTCAGCGCCAGCACGAACGTGTCGCAGTCCGGCAAGAACATCAATGCGCTGATCAACGTCACGTACCCGATCTTGGTCCTGCTGACGTCTATACCGGTGTCGATCATTATCGTGAAGCTGAATTTGGTGTCGAGTCGGTTGTGTACTGGATGTGAGTTGGAGCCCAACATGATTTCGCAAAAGGGCAGCAATGTTTCGCATGGGTTGATCATCTTTTCGGATTTCATCACACAGCATGGGCCCAATTCTGGGCCGCCGCCGTCCCCTTCCTCGCGGCCCTCCCCTTCCAAACCGGCGCCTGGATCACCGTCTTCTCCAACTGGACCTCGCTCATCTTCCAATCCACCTGCAACTTCGCCGCCCCCTTCCTCGTCTACCTCTTCCTCCACAAGCGCAACATGGTCATGCAGCAGTCCGTCCTCGACGAACTCGAGTTCCTCGACTTGGATGCCGGGATCAAGAAGTGGAGGGATGATGATGATGATTTCGATTATGTGTACCATCTTCCGCACGCGGATCTAACACGGTTGGGGATGAGGAGGTATAACCCCTTCGAAAACGCGGTGGGCGCATCGCAGGCGAGTCTCGGGCACGGGCTCCACGACCCAACCGCAGCGGGGGGCGGCGGCGGGTTAACGGTCCCAGGAGCGGGTGGGCTCGCCCCACCGGGCGCAATGCAGTCCCAGTTCCTGTACCGCGGCCGCGGCGGCGGGGTCGGCCAATCCGTGTCGGCGCTCTCAACCGCGTCTGGCCAGTCCGCCCGGCAGCTCATGAAACAGATGCTTGGACCGGGCGGTGATCGCCCGCCACGACGTAAACTGGGCGCGCAAGGTGGGGCGGTGGGAAGCGACGGCGCAAGTGTCATGCTCGGCGGCGCACAGTCCCGCCGCACAAGTTTGGGCGGGTCCGGGCTCAACCTCGGTGTACCCGGCGGCGGCCCGAACGCCCCCGGCGCCCGCTCCCGGCGGATGTCCCTAATCAGCGGAGGGGGCAACTTGAACAAGATTTTTCCCGTGTCCGACATGGACGACCTTGAAGCGAAAGGCACCGACGGGAAGCGGTTGGACGCGGATATGGCTGCGCCCAGTTATATTGTGGAGGACGTGACGGGGGAATTGGGGCAGTTTCGCGCGATGCCGTATTGGGTTACGAGGCGGGTGAGCCCGAGGGTGGTGGCGGGGGTTAGTTTGATGATTATGATGAGTGCGGCTCTTGTGGTGCTTGTGTTGGATATTAAGGCCGGGTGATGATTGGATCTGCGGTGGTGTGATGGTCGGATGTTTGGGACAAGGGACGGGGGCTGATTCATGAACGCTATGGATGGTCGGCGAAAACCCGTGTTCGGCGGGACGGGTGCTGTCAAGGACCTTCTTTTCTGTATAGTGGAATTTTTCGTTTCCTTCTTTGTTATCTTCAACCTTTTTTTTCCTATTTGAAGGGCATTGGTCCTCGTATTGTCGCAAAAAATGAACGTTCGGATTGCAGACGATGGACATACAGTGGCAACATCTTTGATTTTGGTTATACAGGTTGCCGATACGATTTTCTACGCTACATAAGTTCCGTTTCCCCTCCATGATCTCCCTTTTCATATGTTCAACATCGAAAAGCTCGATCCACTTCCCTGCTCCGCCCAACATTGGTTTCTTCCTTCCTCCCTCTTTTACCATTGATAGTGTCCGCCCGTCAACGAGCCAAAGAATGTACTTTTGAGTGCTCGATTATTGATATCACTGCTGCTCGGCAGCGGCGGCAGCAGGTGCGTCCGTATTAGCAATGGCGGTTTTGCCGGCGGACTTGGCGTACTGGTCTGGGTATGCCTTTTGGAATTTGTCTTTCAGTGACAGAACTATGTTTGATGGGGGCAAAGAAGGGATTATTCAGCGAATCATAAAGAATGGTGGCAATCGGCAGCGCAATGGTCAATACTCACGAGTCTCAGTCCCACTACCCTTAATCCCCGTCACGCCCGCCGTGCTAGGAGCCGCAGGCGCAGGAGCACCCGCCAACCTCGCACTAGTACGTCTCTGCGGAATCAACGTAGTACCTCCAGGCGACCGCGGGATATTAGTCTTGCGAAGCCGCGCATACATCGCCTCCTTTGCAAGGTCTGAAGCGTCTTGGGCGTTGGTGGAAGTGTTCTCGGTGAGTGGTTTTGTGGAGAAGGAAGGCGGTGTGGGAAGGTCGTTTTCTTTGTCTTCTGAGGGGGTTGGGGTGGATGTGGGTTCGATGGGTTCGGCGGCGATGGCCACGCTTTGGGGAGCTTCGAAGGGGCTGGAAATAACGTACGACGATGGATTAGCCCTAGCCTCGAGAGTCAAACGTTCACCGGTTTTACAATCGCAATGGTGCAACATACCTTTCAGCATCACTAGTAGGCCCGTACGTAGACGCCAGCTGGCTCTTCATACGCTTGAGCGTTTCCAAAGGCCTCGACGACGAGCTTGCCGACCCCGAGCTTGTCGAGCTGGTATTGCTGACCGATCTAGGGCGGGCTGGCAGCGAGCCAGCGGACGCCGCCACACGTTTGAGGGGGGACTCGACGTAGCTCGCAGGTGCCTTTTTCGACATGTATTGTTTCCTCGGGCTGGCGTTGATTAGAACATGAGCAAAAAATGCGGAAAACGGGAGGAGCCTCTGTCGAAGAGCGTAACCCTTCCACGCACCTTATATACTGGACAACCTTCCGCTGGACCCTGCACAGCTCCTGCAACAAGTCACCCATCATCGGTTGTTCTGCAACTCCATTCATCTGGTTCCGTTTCCCTTTGGCCTGAGCGTCAATCTTGAGAGACGTGTCGGTAGGGATCACGGGTGGAAGAGGTGGGGGTGGTGGAGGCGGCAGCCCTGTGGTTTCGGGAACAGGGATGACGGATTCGAGGCTAGACAGACGGCTTTGCAGGTATGCGACGTTGGCCTCGAGTGCCGCGATCTTCTCCGCTTCGTTTTGCTAAACCATTACCCATTAAAGATTAGTTCATCAATCATCAACCCATCACTTAGACCACCATCAGCCATCATCGAGCACGATGCATGTGTAAACGAACGACAGTTCGCTGTCGCTCACACTTAGAAACCATGTGAGGAGAGTGTTGCGCCTTTGGCGCAATGTGGTGCTCGCCTCCCTTGAAAAGATCTGACGCTCGCTGAGGCTCGCCAAGAGCCGTGATCCGGAGCATTGCGCCTTTTGGTGCAAGGGATTCGCTCTGCTCGCGAAGCGTTTGCGATGGTTGCGCTCGCTATCGGTCGGGCTCACATCGCAAACCAAGGCTCCCCTCATGGGTCACCTGTCTCAAGCATCCCTGTGTCTCGCTTCGCTCGCCGCTGTCGCTCGCGGAGGCTTTCGCTCTGATCGCCATCTCTACGCTCGGAGTCTCCTTTCGTACCATACCTTCTCCACAATTACAGCCATCTGCTTCCCACTCTCGTCGTCGCTCGCACCAATGTCCTTAGTCTCCACCTCCTCGTCGTCCGCATCACTCCCACCGACAAACCCCCACCACCTCCAAGTCCCCTTCAGCACGTCCCACGTCAGTGCAGTTGCAACGAACCCCAGCAAAACGGTAGTCGAAATCGCCGCATAGTTAACCCAAGCGGACATGATGATCTGCGTTGTCTTGTCGTAGGTATCGAGCGGGGGCAGGGTGTACGCTTCGGGCCCTTCGTCGTCGTAGTCGGAGCTGCGGTAGGCGTAGGTGTGGTCGTCGTCGCCGTCATTGTCGTAGTAGGAGGATTGAGCGTAGACGTCCCGCTGCTGCGCTGCGAGGCCGCCCGCGATCAGCCAGGGAATCCAGGTCTGTAGCATGGCGGGGACGATTGGTAGCGTAGCTTCAGTGCTGTATCTGAGAGTGGTCCTTCTACAGTCTCTTTGTTTTCGTAAGGCTTGTCCGCTGTTCTCTGCTGGGGGGTTTGGGTTCTCGTCGAAAACAGCAACATTCCCACCCAGAGCCGGCTAATTGATTTTGTGCGCGAAAGTAACGCGCAGACAGACCCCTTCAAATTCACTCCAGGCTCCAGCCAGCTGAAGAAAGTTCTTGGCTTCCCACTAAGGTAGGGACGCCCATGGCTACATCGGTTGGACGATATCGATACGTCGATATGTGACAAACATCACCTCCCGCGGTGGACCCTGACTTGCTGCATCCTGATATCCTACTTACAGGCGTAAAGTGTGCGACCTGACCACTTCCGCAAACATGACCGATGCCCAGGCCCAGCGTCCGCCCCTTCCTCCGTTCACCCTCGAGTCGGCGCTTCAGAAGGTCCGTTTGGCGGAAGACGGATGGAACAGCCGTGACCCCGCTAAGGTTGCCCAGGCCTACACCGTCGACACATACTGGCGCAATCGCGGCGAGTTTGTCGCGAATCGCACCGAAGCACAGGCCTTTTTAGAGCGCAAGTGGAAGAAAGAATTGGACTATCGCCTGATCAAGGAGCTGTGGGCGTTCACCGACAACCGCATCGCCGTGCGGTACGCGTATGAATGGCATGACGACTCGGGCAACTGGTTCCGCTCCTACGGCAATGAGAACTGGGAATTTGCGGACGACGGCTTGATGGCTAAGCGGTTTGCGAGCATTAATGATTTGCCTATCAAAGAGTCTGAACGCAAATATCACTGGCCGCAGGGACGCCGGCCCGATGATCATCCGGGGCTCTCGGAATTAGGTCTATAAACCTCGTGCGTAGGGCAGATTCAGTGATATGTAGTATCTGTTCGTGCTGGGGGACAGAGCCTCTCCGAAACTCTACTTCTAAAAAGCAACTATACAAAGTTTTTGGTTCTGATTGTCTACTGTATGTGGGCAAACCGTGATCCACGCCTTTCACAAGTCATTGCCGTCCCTTATGCGTTGGTAGAAACCAGCGACATCGCCCGCGCCATCCAACGCAGCTGGCCCGATCTTGATTCAGAAAATGGGAACTTCTGGATGCAGTTTAGAGAATGGGACTTTCTGAAGACTACCGCCTTTTTAATGGAAAACCACGTTGACAGGATGGGGGAGAGGAAGTGTTGTGCGGGGATGGGATTTGTGATGATAACATGGCAAGGTTTCCCTTTGGTCTCTAAAAAGGGAATAGAGTTCGGACAAGCGTTGGGAAGGGCGCGTGTCCGAACGCACAGACGTCGCTGAGTTCCCTTTCTTCGCACAGCACCAGCCCAATTGAACCCCACTGAACCCACTGGATCAGTGTGTTCACCAACGGAAAGATAGAAGAGACGCTGAGCATCTTGGGGAGGCAAGAGCAGTAGCATCCCACCGCAGGCACAGCACCAGTGCTCCGAAATCACACTCTCAACAACACTCCGTAATCCCCACCTACCCACAACCAACATGGTCCGTACCCACATCCCGTCCTCCGCCCCACCACCGCTCATCCCAACCCGCCGCTAACTCACACCTCTCACCCGCAGGTCGACCGTAAACGCCCACGCCCCACCTCCCCAACCCGCCCCTTCAGCGACGACAACCCGGCCTCCTCGCCACCCCCCCGGAATGGCGATGAAGCGCAGCCATTTGAAGAGGAAGCAGAGGAAGCGGATGAAGTCTTCGTGGACGATGTGTTGGATATGATGGAGGAGGAGGAGGAGGAGGAAGGGGGGGAGGACTTGTTTGGGGATAATGTTGATGGGTATGTATGTGAAACTCGTCCTCCCTCTCTCTGTCCCTTGTGGTGTGGTGTGATACCCCTTCACCACAGCAGACCTAAACCATTGATTTCTTTTTCCAACGGGAAACAGAGATTACCGTGAAAACGTGCGCCTCGACCGATACGAGATCGACGACGCGGCCGAAGCCGAGGAGCTCGACGCGATGGATCTCGAGACCCGGCAGCTCGTGGAGGCGAAATTGAGACGGCGCGATCGCGAGGCGGCTAGACGGGAGGGGAGGTTGCCTGCTGCTTACATGGATGATGGTGAGTTGAGGTGGGGGGCATTTGCGAGGAGGGGGGGGGGGGGGGGGTTGATGGTTGCTGATTTTTATTTGTTGAAGATGATGATGAGGATCTGGACGGCCCCATGCCTGTGCGCAGACGCCGGAGACATGGGTTGGACGATCTGCAGATGGATCTGGATGGCGAGGTACGAAAAACATCACCGCCTGTCTACACATCAATGCGGAACGGCGCTGAATGTAAGGGTGTTGCTTCTCTCCAGGTGGAAGTCCCCGCCGACATCTCCGATGTGCGCGGCCCGCTCAACGAGTGGGTGATCATGGATGGCCCACGCCAGACCATCAAGCGCGAATTCCACCATTTCCTGACCTCGTTCGTGAACGAGCAGGGGGAGTCGGTCTATGGAGAGCGGATCCGGAATATGTGTGAAGGTAGGCTCGGTCAAACCGATCCGTTACCCACCACATAAAATCAAGTTCCCGCATATTCACAACTCCCGACGGTCAAAATCTTTCTTAGCCAACGGCGAATCCCTCGAAGTCAGCTACGTGCACCTCGCAGAAGTGAAACCGAACCTCGCCTTCTACGTTGCCAACGTGCCCGCCGAAACATTAAAGATCTTTGACGTTGTGGCCCTGGAGGTGGTGCTGATCGGGTTTGAGGAGTATGACAAGATCAAGAATGAGATTCATGTCCGGATGACTGATTTGCCTATGTGTGAGACTTTGCGGGATCTGAGGTCTGTCCTGTTTATCTGTGTTTGCCTTTTTCTATATTCGTTTACAGATGTTGTGATGTGACATTTTCCTAGACAAACACATCTCAACACCCTCGTCCGCGTCACGGGCGTCGTCACCCGCCGCACGGGCGTCTTCCCCCAACTGAAGTACGTCAAGTACGACTGCGTGAAATGCGGTGCCGTCATTGGGCCGTACTACCAGGACGCCAACACGGAGATCCGGGTGGGAAACTGCACGAGTTGTCAGTCTAAAGGGCCCTTTAATGTTAATGCTGAGGAGGTTAGTTGGCTGGGTTTTGTCCCTCGCTCCCTTGAGTCGCCGTTGTTCTAAGACTGAGTGCTGACTGCGTGTCGGGAACGCTTTGACAGACGGTGTACAGGAATTATCAGCGTCTGACGCTCCAGGAAACTCCCGGATCGGTGCCCGCCGGACGTCTGCCGCGGCACAAGGATGTCATCTGCTTGTGGGATTTGGTCGACTATGCGAGGCCTGGAGAGGAAGTGGTACGTTTTCTTGACTTGGTTGATTTCCTCATGCTCCCGGTGTGTGATCGACCGCCATCGTTTGCTGAATTAGTGAAACCCCTCCCGTAAACAGGAAGTCACAGGAATCTACCGCAACAATTTCGACGTGTCGCTCAACACGCGCAACGGGTTCCCGGTCTTTGCCACGGTCATTGAGGCCAACTCGATCACGAAGAAGGAGGATGCATTTGCGAGCTTTAGGTTGACGGAGGATGATCAGAAGAAGATTCGGCAGTTGGCCAAGGATCCGAAGATTTTGAGTCGGGTACGTGTTTGAGAGGCGGTGTGAGTTGAAGGGTTGTGGGGAATGGATTCTAAATGTGTTGATGGTTTGCGCAGATCATCAAATCGATCGCGCCCTCCATTTACGGGCACGACGAGATCAAGACGGCGCTCTCTCTCGCCATGTTCGGCGGCGTCTTCAAGAACCCCCAAGGCAAGCACCGACTCCGTGGCGACATCAACGTCCTCCTCCTCGGCGACCCGGGAACGGCCAAATCGCAGTTCCTCAAATACGTCGAGAAAACCGCCCACCGCGCCGTCTACACCACCGGCCAGGGCGCGTCCGCCGTCGGTCTCACCGCCTCGGTGCACAAGGACACGGTCACGCGCGAATGGACCCTCGAAGGCGGCGCGCTAGTCATGGCCGACAAGGGCGTGTGCCTGATCGACGAGTTTGACAAAATGAACGACCAGGACCGCACATCCATCCACGAAGCCATGGAGCAGCAGAGCATCTCGATCTCCAAAGCGGGCATCGTCACCACCCTGCAGGCCCGCTGCGCCGTCATCGCCGCCGCCAACCCGATCCGCGGACGATACAACTCCCAAGTCCCCTTTTCGCAGAACGTGGAGCTGACCGAACCCATCTTGTCCCGGTTCGATGTGCTGTGTGTTGTGAGGGATCTGGCGGATCCCGTGGTTGATGAGCGGCTGGCGCAGTTTGTGGTCAATAGCCATATACGCAGTCATCCGTTGTATCAGAAGGATCAGGATGTGGAGGATTGTGTGGCGCCGCCGCAGGATGAGGATGTGAGTTTTTGGCGGAGTTGAAACTCTGCGGGTTTGTGTGGGAGGCGTTTGTGGCTGACTGTTATGTGCGACTTGTGTGTGTGATTTGTAGATCATCCCGCAAGACTTGCTGAAGAAGTACATCATGTACGCGCGCGACAAGGTGTACCCGCGCATCGCCGATATCGACCATAACAAGCTCGAGAAGCTGTATGCGGAGCTGAGGCGGGAATCTATGGTGCGTATTATTCCATTCATCTTCATTTCATATAACCCCAAGCTGACCCCCAACCCATGCTTTAGATGACGGGCGGGATCCCCATCACGGTCCGGTACCTCGAATCCATCGTGCGCATGTCGGAAGCGTTTGCGCGCATGCATCTGCGCGACTTTGTGAGGCAGGACGATGTCGACCGCGCCATCTCGGTCACGATCCGGAGCTTTATCTCGTCGCAGAAGTATTCGGTGAAGAAGCAGATGGAGAGGGTACGCGCTGGTGTCATTTCCCGTTTCCCCCCGGGCGAAAAAAAAAAACGTCATGGCAGTCTCATCACCTGTCGGCACATCTAACCCATCCCCTTGTAATCCCACACAGGCATTCGACAAATACCTCTCCCGCGACCGCGACTTCTTCGAGCTCCTCCAACACATCCTCTCCGAGCTTGTCGCCGAACATATCCGCTTCGACTTTTACCGCAACGACGCCATGCCCACCGGCGAGATCCGCATCGACGCTGAGGAGCTGGTGGTCCGCGCCCGCCAGCTGAACATACATGATTTGGCGCCGTATTACCAGAGCAGGATCTTTAGGAGTGCCTTTAGGTTGGATGAACGGGCGGGGGTTATTGTTAAGAAGATGTAGGGATAATAGTAGCATATGAATTTCTGGACGCACCATGGAATGGATTCCGTTCGAGGTTGTGCTTACTTCCATGCCAAATGTGCAACTTCCATGCCATGGGATATAGTACAAATAACAGACATAACAGACAACTCAAAACTCCAGACGCGTCAGGACAGCAGCTTCTTGCATCCATGCAAAAGCAACCCCCTTTCTGAGCAGACATATTCGGTACGCCACAGTTGTGCCGTACGCCACTGTAGTGCCACTATAGTACACAAGATAGATACAACTCAAAACTCCAGCTTAACCTCCCACTCCCTCCCAACAATTACCGCCGGATCCCTCAACGTAACCCTCACCAGCCCATCCGCCAGCTTTTCACTCTCCACCAGCACCTCCCTATCACTCTTCTTCCCGCCCTCAGTCACAACGACGCGTTTCGGCGCCGTTTTCAAGCCTACAATCACCAACCGCTCCACGCGTGAGCCGACCTCGGTGATCGTCGACTCGGACGGGGCAGAGGTTTGGGTGGTGTGAAGGGTGCTGCTGAGCGTGTTGTGGGTGTAGGAGAGGGCTGAGAGGATGTACTTGTTCTCTTGGTATTGGAAGGTGTGGCCGTCGTCGGCGTAGAGTTCGCCGTGGGCTTGTCCCTACGTTGCCGATATATGAGTGAGACCTGATTCCAACGCTCGCAATTACAAATGAGGGTTTGCCACCCACCTGTTGATCCAAAGCAACCCATAACGTGTAAGGGTCGCGCAACATAAGGTTCGAGGCGCGGCGGACTCGCTCGCGTCTGGGGATGATGCTTCCGCCCCGCAGGAGGACCGGGATCCTTTCTTGCGGAGTCTTGATTGTGACATGGCCGGAGGTTGAGGCCGCGAGCTTCGCGTGGGTGTGGTAGTCGTACCATACCTGAAAAAAAGTGAGGTCATTATAACTGCACTTTTTCTGAAGGTGTGAGCACACAAACACGATACATACCGATGCCTGGGGTACGTAGACGTTCACGCTCTCCTGGTCCTTGCTAATAACAGGCTTGACCAGAATGCCACTTCCGAGCATAAACTGATCACCGATCGCGAAAGTGGCTTCATCCTCAGGAAACTCCGCAAGCAATGGTCTGTCCAACGGGTCAATCGTGAGCCTCAACCACGCCACGAAAAGCTCTATGCAAGCGAGTCCCAAACGTACCTCATTATAGGCGCCCCAGACCTCGTAGCCTCCGCGAACAAGGTATAGATGTATGGCAGAATCTTGTAGCGCTCCCTGATCGCGGCTCGGATCAAGGAGGTGTAGGGCTCGCCGAAAAGCCATGGTTCGCGACGCTTCGTGTCGATGTGGGCGTGTGCTCGGAAGAAAGGCTGAAAGGCTGCGACTTGGTACCATCGAACCAGGAGGTCGGGTTCGGGGTTGCCGAAGAATCCTCCGACGTCAGCTGCAAGATTACAAAGTACAGAGATTTAGTAGGGATAATCTTACACAAACGATATTGATGGCCAAACTCCCTACCTCCGCTAAACACGACCCCCGAGGTCCCAACAGACAACAACATCGGGACCGAAGCCTCCAAATGATCCCACTTGGCAAAATTGTCTCCAGTCCAGATAGCCCCATACCGCTGCGTCCCCGCAAAGAAAGCACGGGACAAAATGAACGGGCGTTCCTTATTGTCCGATCGCAGCAGATGTCCCTCATAACTCGATCGGTGTAGCAGTGTACCATAGACGTTGTGCACGTCGCGGTGCTCGACGCCGCCGTTATGGAGCGCGTCTTTGGGCATGGTGATCTCTGGCCCGGTGAAGACGGAGGGCTCGTTCATGTCGTTCCAGGTGAAGAGGGAGGGCGTTGAGCCCTTGTATTCGGAAAACTTGAAACGCTCGGCCCAGTACTTGCGTGCTTTTTCGTCGGTGTAGTCGATCCAGCTTGAGCTGCCTGTGAGTGAGTTAGTTTTAGCCAAATCGGTTGAGCTTTCAGTATGCCGTTGTGTGAAGCTTACCTGGCCAGCACCACCCGTCGACATCGTTGCCGTTCTTGTCTTTGATAAAGATTCCCAGGTCTTTTGCTTCCTTATAGACTTTGTAGCTGTCATCTCGTTTGATATGCGGATCAATGATCGTCACCATCTACACGAAAGTCCACGGTGTCAGATGAAACCCCCTCGCGATCGACGATAGCGAGTAGCGTCAACCAACCTTCCGTCCCTTCACAGCCAAATTGTTCTGCATCTGTTCCGAATTAGGAAACTTGGCACTGTCCCACGTGAAATATCGTTTGCCATCGGTATGTTCGATATCGAGCCAAAGCACATCGTACGGGATATCAAATTTGTCGAAATTGGCGTCCACATCCGCAACATCCTGCTCATCAATGTAATTCCACCGACACTGATGGTACGCAACAGCGAAATGCTGCGGCAACACCGGCCGTCCAGTCAGCGCAGTGAACGAGTCAAAGATATCCATCGGTTTCGTGCCCAGGAAGATAAACACATCAAAAGCGCCCGATTCAGCCATCCAGTGTGCCGTCGTGCTCGCTTTGGGCGCCTTGTGCGATCCGAACGGGAGCCATTTGGAGGCTTTCGACAAGATATCGCTCTCGTCGTGTTTCTCAACGTCCACCCACATCTCGGCGGCGTTCATCCAGTACAGGCCGGCTGAGACGCCTTTTTTGTGGGAGAACATGAATGGGATCGAGCCGTATAGAGCCATAGGGCTGTCGAGGATGTACTCGGCGACATCAAGGTTGTACAGACGGTAGGGGTCATCGTAGACTTTTCCTTTGCCCCTTGTCGGCAGGAGGGAAAAGTTCGCCGCATGCTCCGGCAGTCCATACACGTTGCTGGACCCAGGGAAGGAAATGTCAAATCCCATCGATGCCGGGCCTTTTGAGAGCGAGTTGATTAGGAGCGACACTCAACGGCTGTGGCGAACATTTATCGTCTTACCATTAGGCTTCGAATCAGTTGTACTCTTGAACGTCTCCTCCCACAAATCCTTGTTCAGCGCCTCTTTCAGCTTCTTCTCTTCATCATCCGTGATCCCTGTCTCAACAACAAGATCTCCAGACGAAGAGGAAGCATCCTGGTTCGCAAGGCCAGCGGCCACGTCCTTCTCCCTCCAATGCTCGTAATAAAAGTAACCGTGTTCATTGAAAGTCACGGCGGGAACATTGTTGACACTCAGCGAGAAAGCAAATGGCTTGGCGCGGATCACCAGGGAGTTCTGCTTTTTCTCCCCAAAAACAACGGTCGTCTCCGAGGAGTCCTTGCTATTCGTCGAGCTGCTGATTGGCACTGACTTGGGCAGCTCTGATGCTAGCGCGAGATCGCCGGACAACTCATAACGAGACTTAACGGGCCGAGTCTCCTTTATCTGCACACGCGCGGTATTTCTTTCCAATAGAGATACGGAGAGTGAGAACGGGATCTTGTTCTCCGCATCCAGCAGCGACGCCGTCACCAAGCCCGCCTTCTCATCGAATTTCAGCGACCCGGCAACAAGCTCATAAGGCGAGAGCCGCGAGTCCTTCGAGTCATTGTACACTTTGTCGGCAAAGTCTGCGTACGCCCGCTGCCGAACGCAGAATGCGCTCTGATCGCAGCGCTTGAAGTCGTCGGATTTCACCATGTAGCCGGGAGCGGGGAAGAGCGCTACTAGGAGCACCGCGGCGCATGCGATCTGGGTTTTCCAGCCGGCGGAGATGGTGGGCTTGCGCCTGACTGAAGCCATCGCCGAGAGATCGCTGTGTGTGTTGGATAACCTGACCGGTAATTAAGTCCGGACTCTATATAGTAGACGGCAGAAAGTGTCTTGCGCCCTTAGCACAGGGGATCAGAGACTATATGAGAGTGAATTCGAAGTCTACTATGCTACCGGATCGCGCTGTCGAGCCGACGGGCCTTGATCTTTGGCGCTTCCAGCCTGGAAACATGACGTGCAACTCACATATAGTCGCTGTTTGCGTTCCCCCCTCCAGAACAGAGACTGTAGATTATTGGCTGTTACTGGCGCAGAAGGCTGTGATTGGCTGTTACTCGAATGTAACCCTAACTGTCAGTCATTTCCTCCGGAACGCTGTTATTGGCTGCTAGGCGCGCGGAAAGCTGTGATTGGCTTCTCGTCGCACATGTAACCCTAACTGTAAGACGCGGTGCCTAAGGTTCCTTCCCATTGGCCACGCTTCCGATTGACCAATGGGACCCCTACTTCGCCGCCAGCCTAACGTTCCTTCCCATCGGCCATGCTTCCCATTGTGGCCAATGGGAACCCTACGTGGCCTTCCCATTGGTAAGCAACTCCGCCGACGCCGGCCTAACGTTCCTTCAGTTGCTTCTTCGACGTCTTCCAAAACCCTAAAAGCCAGCGCTCTCGAACACTCCTGCGAGCCGTTCACAAGCATCAGGGAGAGCGGTACCGCCCGTTAATCACTCTATTGAGCGGTCCGTTTCCAAGCCAGCCAGATGACATCCATCAGGAAGCCGGTGGATCGCATTTATTTGACCAGTCGTCAGGCTCGGGAGGTAACCGGGCGATGTTGCACTAGTTTTGGGGTGATAAGCGGCATATCTGACAGCCTGGAATCTAGGCTAGGGCTTTCAACGATGCTCCTTTCTCGTCAACATGTTAGTTCCACTTTGCTTCTAACGCCTTGTGTAATATACCATTCTGACCCGAGATCCCAAATTACATAGCTCGAGCATCATACAAACCGCATGATGTAAGTCAGGAGCAGAGCCCTTCAACTTAGAAGTAAATTCATAATATAAAACCGCATCCGCAAACAGGTAATATCGATCCTCAAAGAAGAACGAGCAGAATACGACAAAAACAAAGGCAAAGCCCGCCACGCCGGCGAATGGTGGGACAAATCCAACGATCCCCGACTCCCGTCCTCTTCCCAACCCAACAAACACGCCGAAACGATCTATAGAGACAGCTTCAAATCCCAGGACTACGCCAAATGGCTCCGCAGCGTCGCCAACGTTCCCGTCGCGGGGAACAAAAGCGCTCCGAATGATGGCGCGGCGCCGACGGGACCTAGTGTGGCGGCTGCCGCGGCTGCGAACCCGTTGGCGAAGCGGCAGGTGGTGAAACCGGCGACAGCGCCCGGGGATTTTATGAAGGATTGGGGACAGCATAGGGTTAGGAAGCAGGTGTCGGGGGAGGACAGTGGGCGGTATGATATCATTACGGGTACGTGCTTACTGACACGCCGTTGACCACTGGAGGTTGAGCCAATGCTCATGTCTACTCTTCTCCGGCAGGCTCGAGGCTGTTATCGTCATCGCAATCCATCAGGCCGTTGAGGATGTCGTACGATAAAGTTGAAAACGGAAGGGACAGGAGCTACGACATAATCTCTAATGTCAAGCTGGTACCATTACCTTCGGTAAGCTTTCCGAGGCGCTTTTCATATGTACATGCACCTCTCTGAGACTCCTCCAAGCAGGAAGCGGATGTACAAGGATGATGATAAGGATGATGATGGTGAATCAAGGACTCGAAGTTGCTCCGCTACATTGTGCAGTGCATTACTACGTAATAGATACCCTATCGTACACCAGGACCTCCTTGTCTATCGGTGCCGATGTCTATGTCTATGTCTCATTTCTACATCTGCTTGCACCATCGCCGATGGTTCATTTCTCAAAATTGTAGCTTGACAATCTCACGACGCACGGAGTGCGCCTCGACCCATACGCTCTGTATCTCTTTCGCCGAGCCATCCTCCTCCACCAACTGCAGGAACTGCGGTAGGGACCCTGAACAGCCAAAATATGTCGTTTTGGCGGCCACATATCTGCAAAAAGTGTCTGTGTGTGAGTCCTCTCTAAAGTGGGAGTGGGCGATAAGATTAGAGGGACGCACGCTATGCCACCAGGTTTTATCACCGCTTTGATCAGATCGAGCAGCTTGCGATGCGAGTCTGCTGAGTAGATCGTCTCGGATGTCAGTATTATGTCGTACTTTTGTTCTGCAGACATGTCGGCGAGCTTGTCCTAGGAAAGTCCGGAAAGTTTAGCTCAATGGTTATACAACCGAGCTCAATCTTAGCTTTGCACCTTCAAGGATGCCCAGTCCCCTGCCCAAAAATTGACTGGGAGCGTGGCCAATTTCGTGAAATCCAAGTCCACCTCGACATTTCCCCCTTCATGTTCATCTTCTGGTGGAAGTTCTGTGGCGATGTTCAACAGTACGTTGGGTATGGTGACGAGCCGAAGTACTTCCTCGTTCTAGAAAGATGATTTAGCGTAAGGGTTGATACGCTGGTGAGACCTTTCAAACTTTGACGTACATAGTCCTGCAGATCCACCAAAGCACCCTTCCCGAGGCAGAAGATCCCAGGAAGCGACGACCCACACCCCAGCTTTCTCAAAAATCAGTCGTATGATGTCGCGCTGCATAAGCCGCCTGTGCATTGCCCTCACCTCAAAAACCCTCTTCCCTTGCAGCTGCTCAGCCTCATGTGTCGCTAGGTAGTTTACCAGATCGACCGCACATTCCCATGTCTTGAGCCCTCCCTCGTACCTCCCAGGTATCAGGTCCGATTGCGACAGGATCGCGTCGCGAAAGTAATCTGCTTTTTCGAGCTTGTCCGTAACGGCTACTTCCCATTTTATGTCGGCGAGGCTCCGTCGATGGAAGGCCCCACCTTCAGTGAGAAGGCAGTCCCCGATTACTGTCAGTTCTCTGGAAAGCTAGGGGGAGAGCGTCAGAAAGAACAGCTACGCTTTGAAGTCGCCTGAGCCGTTCCTTACGAGTGCGTCGTCCAGAGCAATGAGGTTTGCCGGCGCCTCAGGGGTTGCAGGTGGCTGCCCTATCGTCAGAGAGTTGGCTTGCCCGACACTTGCTTCCTAGTAGACGTTCTTCAGTTTTAGCAATGAAGTGAAGCGGAATGGGAATCGTTCAAAGAAGGACCTACCTCGCCACCAAAACTGAAAAATGACATTCTCTACTACCGAAGACTGAAAAGAAAAGGACTAGAGAGGATTGCGCTGCTTCTTCCACAGTTCCCAAAAGTGCCCTGGCCGTCGATGTAGAATCGAATTTTGGACTTCTGCTCGACTTGTCTGACGCCAGGGTGGTGATTATTATGGGGAATCAAAAAAGGATGTGCCAGGGAACATGTTCCAGGGACAAGGATGTACGTGTTCCGGTCGCCGGTCGTCTTGGGATTCCGCCCTGGTGGGTCTCCAGTCCCAGGGATTCCGACGGTATCCCTGACAAAACCAGTTCCCTTTACCAGCCCAGACCATGGTAAACCATCTTCGCCACGGCATGAGAAGCACGCAAAATCCGGCGTGTTACAAAGAGGAGTTTATACCCAGAACCAGCGCAGGAAGGGCCGAGTAACACCGCAATCCAGACCGCAGAACGACCTCCGGACAACGCGTTTTTCTCGCACATGGTGAGGAAAACACGGAAAACGTGCTTCTCCGTCGTCGCTGTCGAAAACTCCTCATATTCTGTCCTTCTTACTCTTTTCTTCACTCCAATACATGTTTTCAGCCCTCTCGGAAGGGCCCAATATCGTCCAAGTTTCCTCTGACGTTACAATGATGGAGCGGGGGAGGTCGATAACTTCTATGGACGTCATTTTGGAGCGAGGGGGTTGCAGCGCTGTCACCGGCAAGGGCGTTGGGGAGGGGTTGGAGTGGGTTGTGGCGGATGTGGGGGGGAGGATATATATGTTGAATTAGCGGGCGGAGGGGACAAGGGGACTGGGAGGGGGGTACGGGTTAGTACGTTACGTTGTAGGAATGGAGGTCAGATGGAGGTGTCGAAAAATGGCCAACGACACTCCCACCTTGTGCCTCGGGAGGCGACAGGACGGCTTCGTTTCAAATTTACGGCCTTTCGGACGAAAAGGACGATTTCGAATGCGGTCTCGTTCCATGTTCAGATCCTCCAAATCCAGGAAAAGCTGATGCATGACAGTTTCAAGGGCCTTTATTTCGTGCTTCAGAATGCTGATCCGTACTTCGTAGTCTTTGAACAGCTTCTCCATCACAAATACCCAGCCCACCCCGAAAAACAGGACCTGGGAGCCAAAGACCACAAGCGTCGATTCTACAAGGTTGCTTGTGGAGCTTTTAGTTGCGTCGAGTGGCACGGGCGGCGGCGGCGTCAGACCGGCCACCGTATTCGAACCTACGATTGACATCCTTACTGTAGTGGCATTCGCGTTTATTGCCTGTCAATTGCACCGGTGGGGTGGGTAATTTGGAGGACAGTCAACTCGTATACGTGGCGGAAAGCTAGGCTATATACATAGATACTGCACAACGCACAGACAAATGAGTGAGGGAGTCTGGGTGCTCCTTCCCGGGTCTGCTGTGTGGTGACGATGGAGGTTGGAACTTGGAACGGGATCGACGGAGGTTGGGAAAGTTCCCTCTATTGGAACAAGGGCTTTCTCAGGCGAAATTCGTGAAGTTCGGCCACGATCTTTGTCATATGCTCCACATTAGGCGACATTAGGGGCCTTCAGGGTTCGAATATTACATACAGTACAAGCGTCGGCCGGGCGAGGCACGCGCTTTCGCACGCGGGCCCAGCGGCGTCGCTTTTCCCTCACTTTTCCCCACGTTGTTTTCCCGTCCTGCTTTTCCGTTCGCAAAGCTTCAATAATTTACATACGTTTATTTACACCCCACCCATTAACATTTACACCCAGGCCCATCCCAAGAAAAAAAGGAAGCCATCCCCAAACCTCCATAGGAAAGCTAACACATCCACAGTCCACGCTGCGATAATACGTCACCTCGCACCCCGCCTACATGTAATACATAACCTTCGCCAGATCCGGCTTCACAAGCCCATACGCAGCCGTCATATGCTCCATCCCCACCGTCGTCGGGCTGTACCGGGCCGACGCCGACTCGCCGGCCACGGAGCCGTGGGCGCTGTTGCTGTTGTGGCTGCTTGTGCCTTCCATCGCGACTTCGCTTGAAGTGGTCGTTGCGGTTGCCGTTGCCGTTGCCGTTGTGGTTGTGGTAGAGGTGGATGTGATGGGAGCAGCAGCCACAACACCCTCCTGAGACCGCACAGGTATACTCCCCTGTCGGACCGTCCTTTCACCCAAAGGCACCGCATTCTCCCCCCCGGGCCCGCCCACACTAACGCTCACAACCGCCGGCGGCGGCAGGTTCAACTCCACCACGCTCGGGGGCACAAAGAACGGATCAGCCCACGAATCGCCCATAAAATGGAACCGGGCGCGCGCGGCGACGAGATGCGCGTAGTAAGCGGGTGGGCAGACGGATACGGCGCGCGTGGCCCGACAGTAGAGGTAGCAGAGGCGGTAGGTGAGTTCTTGCAGGCCGTCGGCTGTGAAGTGGTTTTCGTCGAAGAGGACGTGGTAATGGGTCGGTTTGGAGGTGCCTTGGAGGCCGGGGTGGGAGGCGAGGTAGAAGTCTGCGGTTTTGTAAGGGACAAATTTCAGTAGGAGACTGGTGAGGAACGACAGGGACATTGCACATACCAAACTCGGCAGGATGGGTGATTCCCGCCTCGACGACGGTCCCAGGAAGCACATTACCGGACTTATCCGCATCCGCCTTCTTCAACGGGAAAAACCGTGCATGATGCCGTTTCTGCACAATCACAAACGTAATCGTCGGCCTATACCCCTCTGAATGAAACAAAAGGGTAAGCATCCACATCCACCTCCCAAAAAGCTCCCCCACTCCATTACACTACAACGAATCCCTCACATACCTTCCAACATAGAACAAGCCTTAACAAGCGCCGCCACCTCCGTCCTCGCAATCTCCCCAAACTGCCCCTCACTAACTCCATCCCTATAAAACAGCACCCTCTGCGGCTTACTCCCACAAAACTGATAGAAGGTCCTCAACAACTCCACCGCAGCCCCCGTCAAATCCCTAATCCCCTCACTCCTCCCCTTCTGCACGCGGATAGCCGCAGCGTACCGCGAGCACTGGGCGTCCATGGACGCGACGATGGCGGCGATGGAGGGTTTGGCGTTGTCCCCCGGTGCGGGGTGGGTGATATCGGCGCCGAAGATAATGGTGGGCTTTTCGGCGACGAAGGGGAGTTGCGCGTTCCCGAGGTAGCAGTTCATGCCGCCGAGTTTGACGTTGATTTTGAGGCAGAGGTTGGCGCAGTATTGTTTTTTGGCTGCAAAGACGTCTGTAGAATATAAAGGGGGAAGGAAGTTAGCACATGTGGCCCTGTCTGCCAACAATGCAAGGTTTGGTTTACTCACGCTTGGCCTGCATACACTGCGTCGCAATCCCAATAACCGTATCCGCAATCCTTTTAATCTCCGCATAAAGCGGCACCCCCGTATTCGGTAAAATGACCAACACCAGCTGCGGTTTATGATTTGACGTGTTCCCCGCATCCATAAACGCGGCTTTCAAAATCGCCTCAATGTTGCCCAACGGGTTCGCGTGCCTGATCGGCGGCTGCAGCTGCCGCACATCCACCCCCGTATCCCGGCAGGTCGAGATCAGCTCCCGGAGGAATTTCTGTACGTTGTAGACCGAGACCTCGCGCTCCGAGCCAAAGACCACTACCGCCCATGAGTTAAGGGATGCGCCTTGTGCGACTTTTTTGTCGCGGAGGTTCCAGGAGCCTTCGCGCGGGGCGATGCTGGATTCGCGCGAGGAGGGGTGGTAGGAGAGGGTTGGGGTGGGAAGGACACGGGCGTTGACGGTGGCCATTTCGCGGCCGATGGTGACGTTGAAATCTTGGAGGTATTCGTTGTCTTGGGTGAGGAGGAGGTTGAAGCCGTTAGAGACTTTATTGGAGCGGACGTGGGGGGGTTGGCAGGTGAAGCGGATCATATCGGCCTGCGTGGGAGGGATGTAACATCAGCCCCTTTCTTTTCAAGCCATGGCAAAACCAAGTCCACGCTCCAAACATAGCTACTCACCGTCTGCTTCTCATTCAATTTCCTCAAAATCCTCTGCCCCGGCACCACCCTACACACCTCCATCGGCAAATAAATATGTTTCGCCGGATCCCCCACAACCACACACGGAAAATGCTCAAACTGTAATTTCGTCCCATATCGCTCCCTAAAATAATTCGACACGGTCTCCTCGCGCCCGCCGCTGTCCTCCTTCATCGGGAAGAACGTGCGGCTGCAGGGTGTGGTCGTGATTTTGGCGATCTTCCATCGCCGACGGCTGTTGCCGCGGTGGGTGGTGATTACTTTGACGTTCTTGAGGCCCTTTTCGAGACGGTAACGGTCGCGTTCGTTGAAGGGTTGGCGGATGTCGTCCGGGCGGGCCCGGCCGAGGATTTTGGCGACTGTGTCTACCAGGGGGCCTATTATGACCAGAAGAAGGAAAATCGGGTCAGAATCGTGCCGCTATTGGGGATGAGACTGAACGCCACATCGTTGCAATAACGTACCAGCCTCCAAAAACGCCGTGGCAGAAACATCCAAATTCAACAACATCTTATGCTGGCTCGGCCGAATCGCCTGATGAAACCCCTGCCACAGCTCCGCCCCATTCGCAATGCTCGCCGACCCCTCTGGCGTATAAAAGCACCGCCCGACAGTTGTGTACAGCATCGAGGGGCGGTGTCGCAGGAGAATGTCTAACGCCATGATGGCGTCGGTGGGTGCTTCGTAGGATTTGCCTTCGAGGAAGAGATGCAAGCGGTGCATGTTGATTTCCCCGATTTTGGAGATGGAGACTTTGAATTTTCGGGGGCCTCTGCCTGGTCGACTACATTTATGAAAGGGAAGGATTGGTGATCAGTGTGGGTTGGTTGATGGATGTGCAGAGCGATGGGTGGGTTGATTGATGGATGAAAAACGACATCCTGCTCGCTCCGCTCGCGACAAGGATGTTGGGTTGCGGTGGGCGGAGCGTGCTCGCTTGGCTCGCAGAAGATCTAACCCGGTGCCCGCTAAGTACTGCGATGAAGGGAACCTTGCGCCTTTGACGCAATATGAAGTCGCTCCGCTCACGCTTCGCTGTCTCTCGCCGCTCCCTCACTCATACTCACATCGGAACCTGAGGCACCCCCTCCTCCACCTCATCCCCCAACTCCAACGAAAACGACGCGGCATCATCCTTCATCAATAACCCCCTCGGCGCAAAGATATACCGCCTCCCATCAAACACCGGCCGTGTATTCTTCAGGATCCCATTCCGATTCAGCTCCTCCCACAACGTGTATAATCGCCGGTTGGTCCGCGGGTTGGCTTCGGGCGTGATGGTGACCTCGTAGTGGTGGATGTTTTGCCCGGGGAGTGAGAGCACGGGAAAAAAGTTGGTTCGCACTTGCAGTGGGCGGCCAGAGGTGCCGAAGCCGGGGCGGCGGGGGAAGCGGGGGGGTTCGTCCATTGCGAGCGGCTTTTGGTGGGTAGTGGAAATGCGTGTGGGGGGGTTCCGCGCGGGGATTGGGTGAGCTTTCGCCTGTACGCCGTTCAGACTGCCCGCACAACCCTTCCCCGCCTCCACTGGATTCGGTAAGTTGGGTCGTCCCGATACTTGGTGCTCTGTGGGCCCTGCCTCGCTTCGAGTCGGTTATTCTGCTTTGTTGTCAGAGGCGCGGTTTCAAGCTCCAAGGCGAACGAGCGCAGACGGCAGCAAATGCGGGTACGAGGAGCTTGGAGCGACAGCGAGGGCAGGGGACGGCTGCTTGGATGAAGCGGCGCTGACCAGAAGCAGTGCTCTGTTGGAGTTCTGTATGTGCTGTAGTTCCTGGGAAACGGGTTGAAGCGTTGTTTATGAGGAGTTGAGCGGCGAGGGCGACTGCGCGCGGCCTTCCTTCCTGCACGCGCGTCCCCCCTAAGTGATCCTAGTCATGATGGTCAACGAGGGTTCTGCACACAGGCAACGAACGGCCACCCCAAGTATTATGGTAGGATATGTGCGCCAGAGGCCGCTCTTCAAAACTGTTTCATTACATCTGTTTTATTTTCTCTTAAAAACAAAGAGATGCCTACTTTAACTTGCTTCAGCTAAGAGGGCCTTCCTGGAGTCAGTTTGTGAGTCCTGGAGGTGAAATTTCGCGCAGGCCTACATCAGACCTTGTGGATTATTGAGGAAATGGGTATTGCGCTAAAGATGAGGGACTTCCATACATGTATTATCGAGAAGTGTGTTGGGGGCGTGCGCTCTTTTCCTGTCCTGCTTGGTAAAAGCCCGCAGTAAGTAATTACTTCGTCCAACAGACAAGCTAGCGTTGCTCCCCATACCTGGTTTAGTTATCCCACAAAGGTCTCAGGTCAGTTGGGTGTGTGTGGCCAGATGTCGAGGGTCAAGTCCCTCAGACGACTGCGAGGTGCGATCGCGTGTGCTCCGATCCTCCGATTCGCACGAGTCTATTAGAGGCCGCGAAACGTCACCGCTTGGGAAAGGGTTTTTCCCTTCCGCGATTTCTTCCCCCTTGCGGCCGTATAAAACATCACCTGAAGCTTGGGAGCTGTCCCTCTCGAAAAACCTGCTATCTCGCTTGGTAACCTCCGACATGACCAACCAAGCAGTGGCTGTATCACACCTTACCTATGGCTTTGGCGGACCACAGAGCGTCCTGAAGGACCTTTCCTTGGAGTTGCCGCGGGGTTCGCGATGTCTGCTCGTTGGCGCTAACGGTATGCCCTCCGTTTACTTCTTTGGCTTCAGAGGTGCCAGGCTGACTTCTTCTCTATTGTTATGCAGGTGCGGGCAAGAGTACGCTGCTGAGGATTTTGGCCGGGAAACGACTAGTCAACACCGAGGGAGTGCACGTCTTGGGCAAGAACCCCTTCAAGCAAGGGTCGCAGGTGAGTCTGTTCTGTTGGCATGTTACAAATAAAGACACAGGCTCATCCTTGGACTACCTCGCCGCTGATGACAGGACATCACATACCTAGGGACCGAGTGGGCACAGAACCCTATTGTTCGTCGGGATGTTCCTGTGTCACGCCTACTGAAGACTTTGGGCGCTGAACGGAATCAGGAGCGCTGCTGTAAGTCGTAATCATTGACGATAAGGAGGTGGCGAATGAATAATAACCATATCATATCAACAGCACACCTCCTCGAAATCATGGACGTTGATCCCAACTGGCACATGCATGAGATCTCCGACGGACAACGCCGCCGCGTCCAGATCGTTCTTGGGTTGATGGACCCATGGGATCTCCTCCTCCTCGACGAAGTGACGGTTGATCTGGACGTCCTCGTCCGCGCCGACCTCCTACGCTTCCTCCGCTCCGAAACCGAAACGCGTGGTGCAACCATCCTCTACGCGACGCACATCTTCGACGGGCTTGGCGGCTGGTCAACGCACGTCGCGCACATTGCTGACGGCGCCGTCGATGTTATCCGGGATCTCACTACGGCGGGAGGATTTCCAGAGTACGATGAGCAAAAGGAGTTGAGGGCGAATGGGACTGGCGACGCAGGGTTGTTGGACAACTCGCCGTTACTGCTTGTGGTGGAAAAGTGGTTGAAGAAAGATCAGGAGCGGTGGAAGAAGGAAGGCAAGAAGTGTCCAGAGGGGAAAGTGATGACAAAGTGGGAGATTCTGAGCGAGAATATGAGGCAGTATGGTGAGTTTGCCCAAGATCATGCTGCGGCATCTCAGTTGCACATTTTCTTGAACGTTCCCTGAACGGGTGTTCTCTTTCGCTTCAGCTGACAAGTACTACAACTACTGGACTGACGCTTAAACGGAAACCCTGCGCCAATCCGCTCAATACTTGCAGAAAAGAAAAGGCTTCACCCCTCACTGACGCCGTGTCGCCGTGATGTCGTATTTATCGACCATGTACATCCTCCGTTTGCCCTTGATTGTACATCGCATGTATACATTCTTAGACAAGACTGGAGCTGTAGGCTCCATTAGCACATCCACATATGAAAGGGAAGGGGGATCTAATACGTAGGCCTGGACTTTCGCTGTGATCCTCCCTATATTCCCATGGTGACTCTTCGTCGACCATGAAGATTAGTTGATTCCCCATACATTGAAACGCTTTTGATTGAGATTTGCAAGCGCGAAACAGTCACTACCTCTGCGCCACCACGTTCATCTGCGGCGTAGAGTTTGTGCGTTCTATATTTTGTAGGTAGCGGATATGCGGATTGTGTATGTGTGTGGACATGTAGTAGCAACGACCGGCGCAAACTTCATATTCATTCCGCTGGGGAGACTGCACAATCGCGAGAGTGCCGAGACTATGAACAGATGACATTGTGGATGTTCGCAAAAAAGGAATAAAAAAAAGGATACACAAAAACGAGCTCAGACGCTCAGACGCTCTTACGACGAGCAGTCGACATGGGGCAGCAATCCGCATCTCTACCTCATCACCTCCCCCTGATGATGCTTCAGCCTCTCCAACACATGCATCAGCCCCTTCGAGCTCCTAATGGTATTATCCTTGAATTTGGAGAGCCCAAAGCCCTCGATCCTGGATTTGATGGGTGCCCAGCCGGTGTTTGATATGATGCGGACGTTGGTGCGTAATTGTGTGCAGTTGATGGGATCGTCTATGCGGGGTGTGTAGGTTTGGGTTTCTTCGACAAGCATGATCTTCTTGTGGGAAAGGTTGCGGGTTACGGTGGTCATGGTTTGGGTGCGGGGGTCTACTGTGGAGGTTTCGAGGATGAAGGCGTCGCGGACGTTGAATAGCTAAGAATTTGAAGTCGTTTAGTCTATGAGCCATCCATTCCATATCCGCACGTCCCAAATACGAACCGAACGGCCCCATTTTGGTATAGCTCCTTTCTTCAAGAACAGTCTCGTGGTACTCATGACACCTAACGAAAACAAAAACCACGCTTCAGTACGAAAATCCTTTCCCAAAGGCTACCCCACCATTCCCGCCCACATACCGGTCACCGGATCGACCCTTCTCTCAACGACATCGGACGACAGCACGTGGGACGCAAACGGGTTTGGGTATTTTTGCCATACGGCCTGGGTAACGTTTGCCCAATTGTGCTGGATGTAGTTGGTGGTTTGGAAGAACTGAGGCATCGTTGCGAGTCGGAACAGGTATATGTATATTGAGTGTGTTTATATATGTATCGTATGTGGGACGCTGAGGTGGTCGGTGCAGTTTAACGGGGTCAATGGGTAGGTCCAACTGGCTTTGTCGTATAGGTGGAACACCTGGACCGTTGGACCAAGAACGGTCCTTGTGAAGTCGCAATACTGGCGCTTTGACAGCCGGTCTGGAACTAAATGGAAGGCTTTTTCGTCGGCTGGCGTTGGGATGTCGGTCAGGGAGGTGACTATTCAGAATGGCAGGATGGAGGTAGGAGAGGTAGGCTTCGTGGCAGTTGGAGCAGTTGCCTCTCGTAGCGACTCGTACGCGCATGTACTGTATACACCTCCAGGTAAGTCTTAGGCCGACCCGTGCTGCGCCACCCGTAACTGGACTATGTCGCGAAATTGTCTTCCTTACCCACCATTGCCAACATCATGGCCATCTCTGCGACAGACATACACATACAGAACCTCCGCTGGCAATATTAGGGTTCAGCACCTCCTAGGCTTGAGGTTCACAATAAACAACACTCGATTTGAATCACAGGCTTCTGAGAAATATGGGTGAAAGTGACAGAGGTCCGTACACCCATACCATGTCTGCCTTGAGCCAGATCACCTTGCGCAATTATAATTTTTTGTTCCTTGTACTCTAGTTTCTGAGAGCGTAACGCCTCATGATGGTAAGGAAGTTGTGCGGTGCATGATGGCACTCCTCCCAAAATCTGCAAGGACCTTACAAAACCAGCCGTAACTCGGCCAGTTTGGAACTTTTTTCAGATATTTTTGCTGATTCTGATAGCCCTGCCAATTCCGCTGAAGTCCCGCACCAACGGCACTCACACGTTGCCCTTGCCTGTCCAGCGGTCTGCATTGAAAACGAGGAAGCTCCTTTTTTCCTGGAGCGGAAAAGGGCGAGACGCATTATAGTGTCAGTTGCTGTCAAACCACGTGCCTGAGGGGTAAGTCACAATGATCGCGCTTGACCCAATTGACAAAACTACTGCACTGCTACTACGTGGGGCTACTACTGCTACTGCTACTATCGTATCATACTCGAGCGCGTGAAGCCGGACACTCTCTAGAGAGTGTCGCCGGAGCGCCATCGGCGCGACTGCGGGCGAGTATGATACGAGACCTTGGCACGGGTAGTCCATAACAGAAAAGCGTTCTTGAACGGGGAACGAACGGGGGGAGAGGGAGGAGGGTGTGGTTGCCGCGACTGATGCAGGTGACTTCTTGCACACTCGTGGAGCGTCAGAGGTGATGAGTTAGTGAGTTTCGGTATGGTTTCGAGGGGTTTGTTTGGTGATGCGGGAAAGCCCAAAAGCAAGGTAGCCTTTGGCTCTGTCGTCGTGCTTTATGCTCCTTGTGCACATACATGTACATACAGTACATAGTAGGTACTACGTACCAGGGACACTGCATTATCAAGAATCAGCTAAAGTCGTACAAGACAGGGTTTCCCACGAACGGGGTGGCATCTCAGTAGGGCTGCGGTGGATGTTATGATTGACGCAGTCATCGGTAGTTGAAAGATGGCCGAAACCTGCGTTGAACCAGATTGCGGCCTCCAGTGCAAGATTCCCCCCCTCTCTCTATTTATGAACAAGCACCCACCTCCCCCGCCTCCCCTCCCCGTGTGTCCTCTCCCACTCCCTTATCCCAAGCGCCCCCACCGAGTCCGTTAAACACACCACAACGGCGAGATTAAACACCAACGTGATCGCATAGAAAAAGTTGGCGTTGCCGCTGCCGGCGTAGATCCACAGGTGGTGGAATAAAGGGCCGAGCAGGAGGGCGATGAAGAGGGCTGTTGCTGTTATGTAGAGGTGGCGCATGTCTGTGGGGGTTGTAATGAGTAAGTGGGGGCTGTGATGGGGAAGGGGGAAGGGTGGCGGAACGACAGACACACATTTATGAACCTCCCGATGCATGCTAAAGAAGGCGAGGAAGAGGGCCGTGTCGCCTACAGTCGGGTACGATTTGAAAACGGCCATGATGCCGGTGTACACGTATGCGATGAAGAGGGGGTGGTCCCTACAGAAATCCAAATTCCATTTATCAATACGAGGAGATAAATAGAGGAGGATGTGGAAGTGATAGCACCAACCTGAGAACAAGCCCAATGGGGATAACGAACGCAAACGCCATGATCTGAAACACGCACAGGAAGAATGTGCGGAACGAGTCAAACATCTCGGTGAAGAAGTACCAGAAGAGGCCGATGTTGGGTGTTAGGTCTGGGACGAAGAGACTAACAAAAGAAATCATAGAGGCATAAGTGAGCGGAAAGTAAGGTGAGAGGTGGGGAGAGGGGGAGAGGGGGGAATTTGGCACGTACATGACCCCGTAAGTAGCGTTGAGAAAGTCCCACGTGCCGACGAGCAGGTACGACAGGCCTAGTAGGGCGCTGGTGTAGAGGACGAGGAGGGGTACTGTTGTCTTTAGTTCTCTCTTGATCTACAAGACCATCCAAATTCCAAGTCAGCTCAATCACCATAAACACGTAACATGCATGTCCAAACACAGCATACAGTACCGCCTTCGTCTTGGCCCCCACCAAAAGCAACGTCACGGGCACAACCATCATGACCGGATACAGCCCCAAATACGCGGCGACGGCCACGCCCGCCACCGCCGTCTTCCTGTTCCCTTCAATCGCCTGCCGCAGCGCGACCACAATCGCCAAGAACATGAATAACAGTGTCGACTGCGACAGGCATGTGATCACGCTGAGCGGGTTAAGGAGGTACATGGATCCGACGTCGGTGGGGTTTATGAGCACGTCGACGGGTTTGGTGGGGTCACTGCTGCTGCTGCTGCCGGGTTTCAGGCTTTGTTTGCGGGCCCCTATCGCGCTCCTCGGTGCCCCCTCGGTTGTTTCCGACAACACATGCCAGGGCGGGACGATGGTGAGCGGGTTTTGCTGGCGCGACGGTTTCAAACTATTCTTCCGCGCTCGCGTTCTGGACAGCTCGGCTTCGCTGGTCGCTAGCGTATCGGCTTTATGCACCCGCCTGTTCGCGGACGACGAGCGGCGCCGTTTGGGCATGTCTGATGATGTCGGCGTCATGGGCGCTGCTCGCAGATCCTCGGCCATACTGTCCGCCCATCTGCTCCCTCTCCGATTCGCAGATGACGACCGCCGCCGTTGCCGCGCGTGCGTCTGCGTCTCACCCCCATGCAGCCCCGATCGCAACTCATCCACCACATCCGTTTCCTCCTCTACGCCCTCGGGTATCCCCCCCGGCTCTACCACCTTCGTACTCGGTTCCGGCCAGTGTTCCATCAACTGCAGATTGCGCTTATGTGCCGCGATGGCCACGAGGCAGCGGGCGATCGCGTAGTCGAGGGATATGAAGAGTATGGGGACGAGGATGGGCGGGAGGTAGGTGAACACGGGGAGGAGGAGCGGGGCCTGATGGAAGACGCCGCCTTCGTACGGGGGGATGCCATGTTGGTAAAGATACAGTCCTTCCTTGACTAAAGAACATAGAGCGAGTCAGAAACACCGACCGTAAGCCTTCCTTTCACAGTTCTCTCAACACAAACGTACATACATCGCTTCCACCCATTCACAGGCGTAGTAGTCTCCACCCTCTCCTGAAAAAACCCGCTTGCGCCGACATAAAAGAACAGTACGATCCGGACGAGGACGCCAACCCATAGCGGGATATGTACAACGGGGTCCTGCGAGGGGTCTTGAGCGGCGCTGTCATAGACGGGGCTGGTGGGGGAGACGGCCAGGGAGGGCACCGGGGGTCGGGTAGGTGTTGCTGGTGATTCGGCGGGCATTGTGGGTGAAGGGTGATGAGGAGGGGAGTAAGGCGGATATGGCGCGCGCGTGCTGCTGTTCGTTGCACTGGTGATACGGCCTTTGTCGAAGCTGTACGTATCGAGTGACTGTGCGTTGGGAAACCAAACCAAAGCCAATCCCGAAGATGACCGCCCGAAGTCAGGGTGGTGTAGAGGCTACCAGAGAGGCTACATAGGAAATTGCAACCGGAAGTGAGCACGTAGGCGCGCGTACGCCAGAACCCTAACCCCACAAATCGCAAAACTCGCGCCCCAGCATCATTTCTCCAAGTTGTATATATGTGGATGTGAACGTAGTACACTAACTGCCGCTTTGGAGACCGTATCATTTTTTTCCATTGTACCTACTGTATATACCGCAATGCATGTCCTACGCTACGACGAAATTCTACACTCTCAGAGTCACAGTCGCGTCTGGATATTTGTCACAGCGTATCTTTTGCAACCCCCTCAGATCATAAATGCGATGCCGAACTTAACTACGCCGAAAAGAGACGCAATCAGCACAAAGGACATCTAATTTTCTCGCTTTGTTACGAAAAACTCACGCAGATGATGCCTTGGCAAACTCGACTCCCTTTGCGATGTTGGACTTCAGTTCCGGGATGGCGGCGTCGAGTAGCTTCTTCTCAAAGTCGTTGAGTGCGGGGACGGGGTGGATCTTGGAGACTCCTTCGGGCTGTATATATGTGGATTTCATAGGAATGATGTCAGAGACGAATTGCACAACACGTAGTTGGGTTTGGAAGCGATCAAAGAAGGGACACGTACCCCAAGCTCAACGACCGTCGAGAAGTATTCCAAACCCGGAACCTCAGAGCTCGCAACGAACGTGCATTCCTTAACACCAGACTTTTTTCCGACACTGGCCTCAAGGAGGGAGTTGACGAACCGCGCGCCGGCGTATGCCATGGAGAGGGTAGCAGAGCCGGCTCCATCCTTGGCCTTGACGACCTCATCGCCGCCGTACTGGATGCGTTGCGTGAGAGCGTCACGCTCAGAGTCGGAGAAGGTGTGGCCAGACTGAGTGTGAATGTTTGAGATTGGGAATGCTCACGAAAACCAATGTGACCGACTGTGAGAACTAACCGCAGAGAGAATGGGGATGATGGTGACACCAGAGTGTCCGCCAATGACCGGCACGGCGATGCTCTGAGGGTCGGCGTTTTTTACTTGTCCAACGAAGGTGTTGGCACGGGTGATGTCCAACGTTGTAACACCGAAGATCCTTTTTCGAAAGAATGCATTAAGAACAGCCAACGTATGGTCTGCATGCGAACTCATGTTATTGTTTATCACTCACCTCTTGGGGTCGTAGACGTTGTGTTGCTTGAAAACCTCCGCCGCAATGGGCACAGTCGAGTTGACGGGGTTGGAGATGACGGCAATGAATGCCTTGGGGCAGTACCTGAAGACAAATAGTTGCATGTTAGTGTAGGCCCATGACGATTAAATTGTCCGCGCGTCTCTTCCTCTTACTTAGCAGCGGCGGTGGCCAAGGTCTTGACAATTCCGGCGTTGATCTTGAAGAGATCATCACGGGTCATGCCGGGCTTGCGGGGGATTCCAGCGGGAATGACGACAACGTGAGCTCCGGTAAGAGCTGCCTCCAAGTCCTCATTTGTCTTGTACGCCGTTGTCTGGGATGCCAAGAAAGGATGTGAGTGCATGACCGACGGTTGGATGAAGCGAAGCTATGGATGACTGCCAGCGCTCGCTAGGTATGTGAGGGGAGCAGCTCGCGCCTCGGGGTTGGCCTATGGCGCGCCTGCTTCAAGCAGCCCATGCGCCTCGCTCGCAGCAGCCCTTGTGCGCTCCAGGTCGCAGACTCCGTTGCGCGAATCAAGCCACGCGTCCTCGCAGGTATCGGTACTACACCGGCTTTGCTTTGCTCACGATCCCTCTCCTATCTCCCTCCGGCGCTCCCACGAGTAATTACCTTAGCAGGAGTGCTAATGTGGGACAGATCTGCAGCGACACCGACTACGGAAGGAGCGACATCATAGAGGGAGAGTTCGGTGACGAGCGGGTTCGCTTTAAGAAGCAGGGACAAGGGCTGGCCAATGCCACCAGCTGCTCCGAGAACTGCTACTTTTGCCTGGGAAAAAGGGTTGGATGATCGTGAGCTTTTTGATCCAGCGCGGACAAGACGGTTGCTGAGTGCAAGGCCTACCATAGTGAGGTTGTTATTTGGTAAATAGGATATGCCCGAAAATACAGTGATGATATGTCGAGGGACGTTAGATCAACTGAGGGTTATAAGCCAAATTGCATTTGCAGAAAGCCCGTGGGAAACGTGCAAGTTTGTGAGTTTTGGCCTTTTTGGCTGGTCACAGGCGGCCGGGAGGAATCGGAGGCGCGTGGCATTGAATACGTAGTATACGCGCTGTCAATCCTGTCAGAGGCAGTCATCGAGCTTCTCCGCTCTCTCCGCATTTTTTTCTCCACAGTTTTTGTGTCCTTGGCGCCAAGTATAGTAGGGAGACTCGCAAGCAAGCTGCGTCTCACACGAAGCTGGACAGAGAACACACAGCTACGTTTAGCCGCAGAAGGAACTGGCACAGAAATCAAGGGTAAAGGAGGAAGAGCAGAGACAAGCAGAGTAGCTGCGTGTCCAAGAGCAATTAGCGGAAATACGTCAGATAGGACAAGGCAGTATCCTCAGGTCAGTCAGAGTCCACTCAACCGGGCTATTCGCGAACAGAGGTACTCGTCTCACCCATTTGCCTTTACAGGAACTGAAAAATCAACAATGTCCGGTGAACTCAACGGCCCGGTGATCACGCTTCACACGTCTGGTCTAGATGCCCTCGACGTCATCCGCATCCCGCTGACGTCGGCTACGGTTGACAAGCTCACGGTCGACGTGGTTCACGAGCACATTCTCGGTCTTCTAAAGGATCTCCACATTGATCGCGACTTCCGTCTCGGGATTGGAAACCGCCGTGTGTGGCCTGACATCGACGGAAAGAAACCGATCTCCTACTTTGAGCCTCTGGGCGCAAACTGGTTTCTGCACGTCCCTCCGGCCGTACAAGTAATAGAAACCGTCGCCGGCAAGAAACTCACTCTCCAAGAAGTGGGAAGCAGCACCGTGACGGCGGTGGCGAAAATGCTCAAACGAAAGATGGATGCTGAGGAGGGTATTCCCCAGCCCAAGCAGAAAAAGCCCGCTTTCGCAGGACAACAACTTCTGGATCTGCGGGCCCTCTGCGATTTCAACATTCGGAAGAAGCGCAAAGTGGATGAGCGTCCGTGGAATGAGCGTCCGTGGAGAGTCCCCTACAACATCCAGCCGGAGTCCACCCTACACCTCGTCTTGCGCCTGCGTGGCGGGAGTGGGGGGATGGAATTCGTCGATATGAGCAACCCGAAAGGGCCGAAGAAGGAAGAGTGGGTCGACAAGGCACCTGATTGGCGCGTCGTCGCTCCCGGGCTAACCCTCGAAGGAAAATGCCGGAACCGTAAATGTGCCGCTTACAATCAATGGGTTTGTGTCTAAGTATCTGCATTCGGACCTAACCTATCCGAGTCACTCATTGGTCATAAATCCCTCGCAGGTCTGCATCAACATGGGCATGACCGAATACAACACCCTGCATGACAACCACAAATCAAAGTGCCCCGAATGCTCCACCTACGTCCCCACGAAGGACTGCGGCTTCAGCGACTGCCGATACCGTTTCTTCGGACTCAAACTTAACCCCAAAACCGGCCACCTCGAGCGCGCCCAATGCGACTGGAAGACCATCACCGACTCCGACTGCTACCAGTCCTTCAGCAGCGATGACCTCGGGGTGTGTCATTGGCACTCGCTTGTTATCCAGACCAATACATACCCTGCGGGGGATTTATGGATTCCCTGGTGTACTCCCTCGAGTTCTGCGTGTTGCTTTTGTTTGGATTTGTTGATGAAGGAAGAGTGTGGGGCTGTGTGCACGTTGAAGTGTGGGCATCAGTTTCTTCAGAGGTGTGGGAGGGAGTGGATGGAGAAGAAGGGTACTTGTCCGACGTGCAACGCGGGCGCGGTTGAGGAGTGAGATACCCATTAGCCTTGGGTCGTGAGTCGGGTTTCAATGGAGCGCATGGTGGGTTTGCTTGCACTGGTCTCTGTGCAGGTTTCATGGGGATAGGGTACGTTCTGCGTGTTGCTTTTGTTTGGATTTGTTGATGAAGGAAGAGTGTGGGGCTGTGTGCACGTTGAAGTGTGGGCATCAGTTTCTTCAGAGGTGTGGGAGGGAGTGGATGGAGAAGAAGGGTACTTGTCCGACGTGCAACGCGGGCGCGGTTGAGGAGTGAGATACCCATTAGCCTTGGGTCGTGAGTCGGGTTTCAATGGAGCGCATGGTGGGTTTGCTTGCACTGGTCTCTGTGCAGGTTTCATGGGGATAGGGTACGTTCTGCGTGTTGCTTTTGTTTGGATTTGTTGATGAAGGAAGAGTGTGGGGCTGTGTGCACGTTGAAGTGTGGGCATCAGTTTCTTCAGAGGTGTGGGAGGGAGTGGATGGAGAAGAAGGGTACTTGTCCGACGTGCAACGCGGGCGCGGTTGAGGAGTGAGATACCCATTAGCCTTGGGTCGTGAGTCGGGTTTCAATGGAGCGCATGGTGGGTTTGCTTGCACTGGTCTCTGTGCAGGTTTCATGGGGATAGGGTACGTTCTGCGTGTTGCTTTTGTTTGGATTTGTTGATGAAGGAAGAGTGTGGGGCTGTGTGCACGTTGAAGTGTGGGCATCAGTTTCTTCAGAGGTGTGGGAGGGAGTGGATGGAGAAGAAGGGTACTTGTCCGACGTGCAACGCGGGCGCGGTTGAGGAGTGAGATACCCATTAGCCTTGGGTCGTGAGTCGGGTTTCAATGGAGCGCATGGTGGGTTTGCTTGCACTGGTCTCTGTGCAGGTTTCATGGGGATAGGGTACGTTCTGCGTGTTGCTTTTGTTTGGATTTGTTGATGAAGGAAGAGTGTGGGGCTGTGTGCACGTTGAAGTGTGGGCATCAGTTTCTTCAGAGGTGTGGGAGGGAGTGGATGGAGAAGAAGGGTACTTGTCCGACGTGCAACGCGGGCGCGGTTGAGGAGTGAGATACCCATTAGCCTTGGGTCGTGAGTCGGGTTTCAATGGAGCGCATGGTGGGTTTGCTTGCACTGGTCTCTGTGCAGGTTTCATGGGGATAGGGTACGTTCCGGTAGGGTTAGGTTCAGAGCGTTAGCAGTTTTGGAGCAGGCGGCGTAATAGTCCTTGTTTATGGGTTCAAAAAGCGTCAAAACGTCATTGGGGTTCGACCTCATATTTTTGGTGTGCAGTTTATTCGTGAATATCTGATTGATTGATTGTGAGCCCTCCGTCTGCTGTGTGCACCGTACCACGACCAGGACGATCGTTTTTGGGCCCAATTTTCGATTCTGCCGTTGCGAAGGGCGGCAATTGCGAGCATTGTGAACACCGCATCCCGGCAGGGAGCATTCTGAGCACGTCGAAAGCTCAACCTCGAAGCAAACAGCAGTACGGTAGCGGGAGCAACTATTGTCACCGTTTCTAAATGCCTTCGGAAGATGATGCGGACAATGACGCCGAGATCGAAGCGCAGGAGGCAGCGCTTAAGAGAATGAAGGGGCTGAGAGCCCAGGCTGCGAAACTCGAGCGACCCGCCACGTCGTCCTCATCGTCGTCTACCCCCATGTTGACTTTTGCCTCTTGGTCTGGGCTCCTTTCCAAGGGATTTTCCCATTTGAATTTGAAGCCGATCAAAAGCCCAAACGCCAGTATACGTATGTACACATTGCTAAGTGCGTGAGTCACGTAATTAAGGCCTTGCGTTGCTGGCCAATGGCGACGCGTTTGGATCGCATCATCGAGGAGGGTTGTGCACGACGCTCATGCTTCTGGTGCTGATGGATGACACATGCCCCAATGCCCCATACAGAGTGTGAGGGTAAACATGAAGCGAGGGGAGATTGAGATGGATTTGGCAGCGTATTGCGTGCTGCCAGACCCACACACAGACGACAGCGTCGTGCGTGCTATGGGAGAGAGCGTGGGAGAACGGGGCGGGAGAGCTGCGGTCTGGGTCTCGCTCGGCCTGCGGGCGGGATTCTGGCTGCTCTGTGTGTCGCTGGCCTTATCTTTCATGTGCCACCATACAGTAAACCTTGGCCCCGTGGGAAAGTTACTAGTAACTAGCTCGTCCAGAGAAGCATATAAAAGCACAGCGTTCCCACCGTTTTCCCTCAATTGTCCAGCACCCCAACTGAAACGTCTGCAATACCAATTCATCGACCACTCTCATCTCCAACTAAGGATCTCCCCATAAGCATCTTCACTCACCGCAATGTCGCTCGACCCTGAGAACAAGAACTACCGGTTCGAGACTCTGCAGCTTCACGCTGGAGCTCAGCCGGACCCGTCCACCGGTGCCCGTGCCACGCCCATCTATGCCACAACGTCCTTCACGTTCAAGGACGCTGACCATGGCGCCCGATTGGTATGTAGGAGGAGCAGTGATACGATGTTGGCTTTGGCACCTGCTTGAAATTTTCCCGGCTTCAAGACTTATCTATTCCTTCCACCACATCAGTTCGGCTTGGAGGAGTTCGGCAACATTTACAGCCGTATCATGAACCCAACCAACGACGTCTTCGAAAAGCGCATGGCAGCCCTCGAAGGCGGTGTCCACGCGATTGCCACATCCAGTGGTCAATCCGCCCAATTCCTCGCCCTTTCCACCCTCGCACAAGTAGGAGACAACATCGTCGCTGCCAGCTACCTCTACGGCGGAACATACAACCAGATGAAGGTCGTTTTCCCACGTCTGGGGATCAACGTGAAGTTCGCCAATGGAGACGACCCGAAGGAGCTGGAGAAGCTGATTGATGAGAAGACGAAGGCGGTGTATGTTGAGACTATCGGGAACCCGCAGCACAGCGTGCCGGACTTTTCGGCTATTGCAAAGGTCGCTCATGCTCACGGTGTACCATTGGTTGTCGACAACACTTTCGGTGGGTATTTTGGTTGGGTTCGTGCGTTCGATTGATGTCGTCGGAAATCGTCTCTGATTCTTTTTCTCTCCTTATTTCGCAGGAATGGGATCATACCTCTGCCGACCCATTGACTTCGGTGCCGACATTGTCGTTCACAGCGCAACCAAGTGGATTGGTGGACACGGAACCGTCATTGGAGGTGTCATCATCGACGCCGGTACCTTCCCATGGAACAACGGCCGCTTCCCAACATTCACCGAGCCTTCCCCCGGCTACCACGGTCTCAAGTTCTGGGACGCCTTTGGCCCCACCGGCGCTCTTGGCGTGAACGTTGCTTTCGGCATCAAGGTCCGTGTGGAGCAGCTCCGTGACCTCGGACCGTGCCAAAACGCCTTTGGCGCTTTCCTCCTCATCCAAGGCTTGGAAACACTCTCCCTACGCGCTCAACGTCACGTCGAGAACACACAAGCGTTAGCGGAATGGCTGCAAACGCGCCCAGAAGTCGCTTGGGTATCCTACGCCGGTCTTCCCAGCCACCCATCTCACCAGCTCGCGAAGAAGTATCTGCGGAACGGATTCGGCGGTGTCCTGACGTTCGGTCTGAAGGGCGGCAAGGAGGCCGGCAAGGTGTTTATCAACTCTGTGAAACTTGCAAGCCACCTAGCCAACGTCGGCGACGTGCGCACGTTGGTGATCCACCCCTCGTCCACAACGCATCAGCAGCTGAACAAGGAGGAGCAGGTCGCGTCCGGTGTCTCTGGTGACCTTGTTCGCGTGTCGGTGGGTTTGGAACACATTGAGGATATCAAGGAAGACTTTGCACAGGCGCTGGAGAAGGCCGCGGCGTCTACTGCTCCCAACCCGATCAACTAGAGAACCCAACCCCTATCTACTATACTCACAGACAAGTCTGGAAACGTAGTTAGTGTGCTCATCCGGTCCCTCACTCTTCATTATATACGTTCGAGTTGCGCTTCTTGGCAGGTCCTAGTGTAGCTTGTACGATCTCTCATCATGCTCGGTCGTCCCGTTTCCTCCATCTTGTTCCCTTTCCTGTGGTTGGTGTAAATATTAGACAGTCTTCGCAAATCAGACTCTTTCTTTTGAGAACTCGGAAAGTAAGTGCGAGCGACTTTGGGATCTCTGTCGTCCCCTGCGCGCGTTCCGAAGCCAGCGCCAACAACCAAGCCGGTCCAGGCGTGCGCGCTGGGATGTGCAACAGAATCGAATGCTTGTAGTTGTACTGTACTTGAAATTCACGAACCCATATACATACAAGCCATCAGGTACAAATTGCAGGTTTCAAACATGTCCCCACCGAATCCGTCGTAATGTTTGTTGCCCCCAAATGGAAAACCATGAAAAAAAAAAATGATCGGAACAAAACGGAACCCCACCTCCCCCCATTTTTGACGGTGGGTAGGCGAACAGAACGCCCCCGAATGCTCACATCGACTCGAGAGGAAGCCTCTCCCCCACCCAGACCCCGCGGGAAGCGCAGGGCGGGATCGGTCAAATCAGTCTTCGGGCCGGCGGCCTCCTTTCAAACCACACGAAACGAGGTGGATCGTCATACCTCCTGAAGCCCATCAGACATCGACCCATCTGCGAGATCCTGAGGGGGGCGGGAGGAATCACTGGTTTCCCCCTCTTTCCCTTTCGTCGTCCCGTCCTTCCGTCCTCGCCCGCCGTAGTCTTTCGTCCGGGGTCCATCGACGTTCCGCCCGCCTCCCCGCAATGCGTTCATCTCGCTCCCCTTTGTTGTCCCTTTTTTCCGCTCGTTTTCATGATCAGGGTATGGAGTTTTGGTTGACCATACCCGAGAGGGGGGTGACGGGAAACAAAATCCAACAGAGAGTGGGTGGGTGCTGAGCAGGATCCCCTTGCTTGATGTGACGGTCCTCGGCGCCAAACAACCAGTGAAATAAACTCTGAATAATTCCACTGGGATGTGCACTCGATAATCACCCTTTTGGTGGCGCGGGGAGGCGGGGGGGAGAACGCGCGGAGGAGAAGCCGGGGGCCAACTCCACGGCACAGGGCAAAGCCGGGGAAGGAGAGATTCGCTCAGATGGACCGGGGCCGAGCGGGGACGGTTTGGATCCATCCGTGTTTTTCTTTCGCCAATGTCGAGGGGTGCTTCATCTGGCGGACGGAGATTCCCGCCTCGCCTCATTCTCATTCCTTGCACGGGTGGGCGCCCGAGTTCTCTCCCTAATAGAGCCCGCCGTCTTCCCCCCCCCCCCCCCCACGCTCCTCTCACATCACCTAACACACCCAAACCTTACATCCTCAACCCTCCAAACCCTCCCCTCCTCCCCCCAGCTCCTCTCCACCGTCACAACCGCATACCGCCCGTCCCTCAACGCCCCCGGATTAATCACAGGCACGTTGCCGAGCTGGGACAGGCCCCAGGAGGTGTGGGCGTGGCCGTGGGCGTGGAATAATAGCGGCGGTTGCTGTTGGGTATCACCCGTGGGGGTTGTGATTTGCGAGGTGGATGACGGTGGGGGTGGTTGCACACCCTGACACCACATATGGGTGACAACACTCCTAACCCCATCACTTCCGCTCTCGATCCTCTTCGAATCACAGAGCCATGGTTTGGGGTATGTGTCGGTCGTGGCGCAGCGCGCGGGGCCGCAGTGGGTTATTAGGATGTGTGTGTCTGGGTCTGTTGGGGTCGTGGGAGCGGACGGGAGTGAGGAGGGAGATGTGTCAGCGCGCCGATGGGATTTGGCGATGATGTTGAAGGCGGGGTGGAGGGTTAGGAAGTGCCGTTTTGCGCGGAGGAGATTGAGGAGGGCGGTTTTTAGGAGGGGGTCGGTGTAGGGATAGCCTTCGGGGTGGGGGTCAGAAGGGTTTTGAGGGGTTGAATGTAGGGGTAGACGTACCTGGATGGATTGTGGTGTTGGGGCGGTTGTAGTCGGTTTGCGGGACGGAGCCGCCTAGACCGGCCATTACGAGGTTCGGGGCTGTGAAACGAAAAAACAAAGAATAGGTAGTGGAAGTCAGCGAAAGCAGGTTGCTACCGTTCCCTTTCACGAACCTCGTCTTCATCCAACACCCAAAATGCAACCCAAGGCCAACAAACGCAAACACATACCTAACCGCACAAGCCTCGAATGGAAATTCACAGCGCCCGTCTCATACATCATCCGCTGCCACAACGGCGCATGTTTCAACGCTTCCTCCCCGTTGTCCCTCCTTTCCCTCCCCTCGTCCCTCACCCCCAAATCAACCGCAGGAACCAAATCCGGAAACGCCTCCCTCGGGTCATGATTCCCCGGCACGTACATCACATTCCTGGATATACTCCCGAATGCGGTGAGCACGGCGCGGAATTGGGTTTCTTCGGCTGTTGTTCGCATACGGGTCAATTGTGATGAGACTGAGGAGGATGATGGTGACGACGGGGATTGATAGTCGTGGTTGGCGTTGATGAGGTCGCCCGTCAGAATCACTAGGTTCGGCCTATCGGATCCGATCAATGCTTCAGTGCCTCCTTCGTCTACTTGTAAGCCGTCGTGGAAGTATACCGTCGTGGAGGGGGGTTGGTGGTTCTTACATCAGCTTTTTAGTCTGCAGGGCCATGGCGAGGCGGTAGACGTTGTCGACTTTGGAGTGGATGTCGCCGGCGAGGAGGATGCGGGATCGGAGGGACATTGCGTGCGTGTGGTTGTGTTGGCTGGGCTGGGATGTGGGGGTAGGCGGAGGGAAGATTGCCAGGGGTTGTTGTTGCAGGAGCTTCTACTCTTCTATTCGCACTCATACAGTACTCTGATTGTTAGGTGCCCCAGTTAGGGTTAGGATACTGGAGTAACAGCCCTACCGTCCAGCCTACCGTCCCACCAAGTTTATGTCGCTTATTGTCCAGCAACTCCCATCCACACGCCCACACCACAACAATGGCAACAACAATCCTCGGCCACGACGACCGCCGTCTAGTCGCCGACTCCGCCCTCGACTTTCTCGTCGTCGAGATGGTCGACCTCATGCGACGTCTGCCCACCGAGACCGAGAACGATAAGGAGGCCGCGTACTTCAAGCTCGAGAATTTGGGGTACCGTGTTGGGGTTGCGATGGTTGAGAGGTGCGTTGGGATAAAGTGGAGAGTGATTAGGGATTGAGAGGGGACGGCTGGGACTTGCATGTCTTGGGGAACTATCGAGGTGCGCATGTGGAACTCAGGACCAAAAGGGACACCCCCGGTGAAGCTCAACCGTGGAACCTTTTCGTTTCCCCCGTAGGATAACACGGGAGCGCCCACGCTTCATGGACAACCTAGACGTGGTTAAGTTCATTTGCAAGGATTTCTGGATCGCCGTGTTCAAGAAGCAGATCGATAACTTGAAGACAAACCATCGGGTGCGTTCCGGGGACGAGGGTTCTGCTGGTCCAGTGGGGGGGATGCGGTCGCGGGGGGCTGTTGAATGGAAGTCGAGGGGATGGGGGTTGTGCGTGGCGGCGATGAGGAGGAGCGTCCTCAACCGACCGGTGGCCTCATCGACTCATTCTCCTATCCGATTTCCATCAACAGGGCGTTTATGTATTGACAGACAACAACTTCCGCTGGTTCTCACGCATGTCCGGCGACGGGACAAGTACCGATCTTGGGCGGCAGGCGTTTGCTGTATGTTTTCCTCCCATCAAATCCCACTGAAAGCATTCCATTCACACTCACTTACGTTTTATGTGTATAGCACCTAGCCTTCCCATGTGGTCTCATCCGCGGCGCCCTGAGCAACCTCGGGGTGCCGAGTGTTGTCATTGGGGAGGTGTCTACTGTGCCGCAATGTAAGTCTTGTATCTTTCCGTCTTCCCGTACAATCAATCGCTGTTTATGAGTCGGGGTATGCAGAGCCTGCACTCCATTGGGGGTTTGTCTGATGCGTCATTTGTTATGTAGGCACGTTTCAGATCAAGATATCTAAGCCATAGGGTGCGCTGGGGACGTCGTTGGGGGCCGAAGTGGTGCCCTTCGCGCATGCATATTTCCGTGGGACGGTGCGATGGTGGGATTTCGTGGCGGATGGGGCGGGGGCGAGAGGGAATACTTTGCCCGCCTAACTGACAATTTTGGAAGGACGTAGTTGATGGTGGAAAGGCCGGGTAGGAGGGAGGGATAGATGGAGTTGTCGCATATATCGCGGACGGACGCTGCCCCCACCCGCCATTGGTGCTGATCAGAGGCCCCTGCAAAAGAAACGACGCGTGCACAGAGAATATCGACACGCGCCCATCTCGGTGGGCCGTGCACGCGCCCCATACCCCACCATGTCTTGTGAAACTGCCCCGTACATTTGCAGGGTATCCATATTGCCGTTACGGGCAGGCGCTGTTTGTCATACCCAACTTCAGCACATCATACGCCCGCAGGGACGTTGTGCACAAGACCGGGGAAGCGGGGGGGCGGTGGCCGTTTATGATACATAGCAAAACCTGCGAATACTACACTACATCTACATCTACCCCACCCCCTAAGAACCCTTTCACAATTGTGACCTAACCACCCCTTCCCCCTCCCAAACCTCCCCAAAGACCCCACCAATCACATCAACCATATCCCCCGTCGTCACACTCCTCCCCCGCTCCTCAAACGCCCTTTTTGAGCACAGCCGCGCGGTATGCGACGCGGCCCAGGCGGCGAGGAGGGGAAGCCGGGTTTGGAAGTCTGTGTCGAGGTCGGGGTTTGGCGGGTGGCTGGTGGAGGTGATCGGTGCTTAGTCGTGCTGTACATGTTACATGTACGGTTGGGGAAAGGGGTCGAAGGGGTATACGTACTCCCAAGCTTTAGCCTCGTAATTCTTCCCCCAAGCCAAGAACGCGGCACACGCGCCCGACAGGAGGTCGCCTTGGCCGCCGCAGCGGCGTGGGCTGCCTTCCGTATCACATTTTATAACTGATCGTAGATGGTTAGCTAGTGCTGGTCATAAATGGGTGATGTAAATGTTGGGGACTCACCTTCCTTCCCGTTAGAAATGATATCCGTCGGCCCCTTCTGCAATATAGTCACGTTCCCGAGAGCTTTGCTAAGGTTTTGCGCGGCGGTGTCTTTGTGGTCGCCGTCAAATTTCACATTCTACAATCCCAAACAATCAATCTCTCATGGTGAACGGATGGGTGGGGATGGGCAGTATGAGGTACCTGCGACTCGCACAATTTCTTGAACTCGTTGACGTTTGGGGTTAGCACGGCGAGGGTGTAGCCTTTGATTAGCTCGGGGTCGGATTGGATTAGGAGGAGGCCGTCCTGCATAAAAAGAAGGGCGTGTCAAAACCATCGCAGGAGAAAGAAACGCGAACCAATGATCCAGTGTCCCGTCCGCGCCAGTAACGAACGCAAGCCCTTTCCGCGGCACCATCAAATACTTGAAAAACTCACGGCATCAATAACCAACGGCAGTCCCTCCTCTCTCGCCCTCTCCACAATCTGCCTCGTCATCTCCCCCATAACCTCATCCCTCGACAACCCGGGCCCAACAACAAGCACATGCAGGCGGGAGAGCGTGGATGCGACACGCTCAATTTGGTCGGTGATGATTTTTTTGCCTTCGGGCGAAGAGGGGGGGTGGCCGAGGGAGCTAGATTGGTGTTGGGGTGAGTGTGGGAGGAATGGAAAAGTGGAGATGGGGATGGGGACGTACTCGGTGTTGCGGAGGTAGGGGTGGACCATTAGGTCGGGGGAGTAGGTCTGGGTTTGGATTGAGAGAGGTGGACGTGTTATGAGAGGAGAAATGTGCAATTCTAGCCCGTGCGATCCATACCGTACCTTGATGACCGTGCCTGCGTGTTTTTCACAGAAGACGTGCGACAAGTCGGCGCCCTAGTATGAGATCCAATCGCAGACGCTTCGACTTCAGCCCATGTCCATAAACCCTGTCTGTGTTGCTGTCCCTTGTGGCAAGGGAAGTCCACATGCTCAAAACTGACCAGTTTCAACCCCGAAATGGCCGCAAAGTACGGGGCGCCCGTATAACTGCACACAGAGAGATGATTCCAAGCATTGCTCGTCAGCCTCGGTCTCATTTCAGTCCATCTCCGCCTCGTTTTCGCGTCGACAGCCTCTAGATTTACTCACTCCTCGCTTCCACCAACAACACCAATACGACCTGCCAAACGTAAAACATATGAGCTTCTGACAAACACTTTTTCCGAGAACAGCAGTATAAGAACTGACCTGCCTGCCCCTTGTGCAACGCGCCGCTGAGAGGCGGGATAAGCCTCTTGATGGTGGTGATGAGGGTGGCTGGTGCGGTCATCTTGACGAAATTGGAAATTATAGTTGCGTTCGTTTGGAACAGTAGAGCGGTGAGAGTGGACGGTATGGAGTCTTTTTCTACTGGATCTGTCGCAGTCGCTGAACTCCTCGCTGGGAAGGGAATGTGTTTGTTCGGAAAGGACGGGATGCCACCTGGAATGGGAAAGGGTGACGTAAACGAGGCGGAGGCCCAGAGGGCTTTGCAGAAGGGAGACGGGAGTCTTCTCTGGAGGCCGCTAACCCGCCGAGGGCAGCCATGTAATGGAAGCACAGTCATCGGTGTCCCTATCACCCACAGCTGGTGAAGCTACCGGACACCCGCCGCTGCAACAACGCCCTCGGAGTAGGAGTACTGTCGCTTCCTTCTCCTGTTTCAGTCTTCATGCAGCTTGATACATAGACGTTGACCATATGAGACATGAGCGAGCATTCTCTTACACCACCCCAAAATTGATTTCAACTGTCCATTTCACAAAGCGCGCGGTTCTTAGGCGAGGACCCACCAGACCCACCAGAATTGACGAGAGATCATCTTGACTCCATCCAACCCATCCATCACACGCAACAACCCCCTAAAATGAGTCGCCGCCCACCCCGCTCACCCCTCACCACCGCTTCTGTGTCTCTCGGCCCCGCCCACACACCGTCCTCCCACTCCCAAGCAGAAGCAGATATGGAGCAAAACGAAGACGACTTTGCGTCGTCCTCCCCCGTTGCCAATGTCGACACGGTGCCGTCGATGAACATCCCACGGTCGGCGTTTGAGAGAAGGTTTCATGCAAAGGAGGAGGCTTTTCGAGGTGGGTTTGGGGTAGGCGAGGGTGAGGGTGAGGGGTGGGAATGGCGGTTTGGCGAAGGTTGGCTGGGGTGGGCTTTAGTGAGTCCTGGAGACCAGGTCACCGCTGGAAAACAAATGTGACATGAGGGAAGGTTGGGAACATGACCCTACAAACGTCATTGAGAAGGATGAACAGGAGCCGGGGTCACCTTGGAAAGCACAACGGAGCAGATGACCCCATATGAGGAACGACACGAAAATCTCAATATTGTCCTTGTTGCTTTCACCAGATCTGTCCAGGTTTGAGGAACAGCTGCGATCCCGCCTGAATGATGCGCGGACGGAGCAAAGGCGGTGGCAAGGTAAGGCGGCCGAGTGCAGATATGCAGGAATCCCCGGGAAATCGGAGAGAGACTCAGGGTCCCACCCAACCTCTGTCTCAACTCTTTGCTTTCCGCGCTAATCACTCGATCTGCGACCATGCTTGATAGCTGGCGTTCTTCTCCTATTCCTACTCCTGGCTTGGAGCACATATCGGATCGTCACAAACGATAAAGTCAATGAGCGGGTATGTCTTTGCTCGAGGGTCCTTACCTGGCGGATTGGTGGAGCGTTTTATCGACGTTGGCATGGTGGAGACCGACCGAAGCGTACAGGGATCGCAGTAGCGAAAGGGCTTTTCACCCTTCATTCTTCATCGCACACAGGGCATCCCGCAACAAAGCTCCTGGCACGTCTTTGGGGTGACCGTCCCGCTATCGGCATTCATCATCCTGCTCGCAAGCGGATCCATGCGCGCGAAACTGTTGAGTGCGAGGATGTGAGTTACCCATCTTCATAGACAATCGTAGATGTTCGCGGTTCCAATTCTCGCATCACCCCTGCTCACCGTGTCTCAACCCACAGCTACACCCGCCGCTGCAACAACGCCCTCCGCCCCTTCAACATGCAAATCGGGCACTCGGACTCCTCCCAACCACCGCAAACAACCTCAAAAGATACGCCCAAAGACGCACTGTCGTTCCTGTGGAAGGTGCCGCCGGAGTTCCGCGAGGGGTATAGGCAGTTCAGAGAGAGAAGGGAGGAGAGAAAGAAGGTCGGCGGGAGGGGGAAGGGGAAGGGGAAGGGTGGGAAGGCGGCGTAGCGTGGTTGGGAGGAAGGGGTAAGATCTGATTCCGGGCGGGCTTCGGGTGGGGATTGTGACCCCGATTTTGGAATGGAGTGGCTGACGCATTTTGGAAAAAGGATGGCCTTCGAGGCGGTGTGCGGAAAGATCGCAGAACCTCAGAACCTGAGGGAATGAGCAGAATCAATGCACATAAATACACGGAGTCAACGTTCTCCTTCGGCACACCGACTTGGAGAATCTCCTGGCGGTCTGAGGGGACCGAGCATTCTATTCGCGTGTCAGATTATCATTTATGTATAAAGATATGTGCAATATACACCAAAAACCTTCCTCTTCGACGAGCTTGCGCCTCGGATATGGATTCGGTGAAGGAAAGGGGGATAACGGTGCCCTCGTGTCCATCACATCCACCCAAACATCAAGTTACAAAAGCCCTCGCTCCCGCCGTACGCCCCCCACACACCGACTCCCGGAACGACCGTATCGGCGCACCCCGCCCAACCATCCCCGCCCCGCTCTCCCCACCGGCAACCCCACCTCCCCCACCACCACTCGTCAGCGCCAACACCCTCATGTCCTCCACCTCAAACGGCTCCCCATTCCGCACGAGGCGCCGACCCCCACCCGCCCTCCGCACAACATGCACGCCCGTTGGCCCAGGCATCAGCGGCGTCGTCGGGGTCGTCGGAGACGTGATCGCCAACATCGACGCGGAGACCGGGGCGCGGCCACCCAACGCCGCTGCGAATTTATCGAGGGTCGCTGACCTATATTGCTGGTGTGTGGGATTCATCATGTTGCTGGATGGGAGGGTGGTGAGAGTCGGGTGGGAGTGGTGGTGGCGGTGGCGCGGGGAGGGTGGGGCGGCGAACCATTTGGGGAGTGTTGGCGGGGAGCGCGGGGCGGGCGGGTGGAGGATGGAGTAGGGGTGGCCCGGGGGTGGGGTTTGTTGTTGGGGCTGTGGTGGGGGCGCGATTGCTGAAGATGTCGAGGAGGCGGAGCATTTGGGTTTTGTCGGAGCTTCGACAGTGGGCTCCCCGCCACCGTTGACGTTGGGCGCAGACTGACTCCGCCCTACGCCCCCCGCACCTGGGGCCGCTGTATGTGGCCGCATCGCTAGGTGGTCCCGTCTCTGTGGTATCGAACCCGCCCCGCTCTGCACGGTCGCGGGAGGATGGATTAACGGGAAGAGTGCTTCTGATTTGGATGCGACGGGAACGGGCACGCTCATCAATGCTGACCCGGCAGTTTTTGGGCGTGGCCATGTTGGCTGGGCGGGGACCGTCAGCGAGGTGGACGTCGTCGACTCTCTGGGTGATGAGTGGGCGGACGTTATCCGTGCCGCTGTTGTCGTCGTTGTCGCTGCCGGGCTTGTTGTCATGGTAAGACTGGCCGTGTTACCCGCACCACTTACACCCTTGGCAGAGTATCGCGTCCCCATAACAACCGCCCCCTCAATCGCCAACGCCGCCGCCGACGGAATCGATGCTGATGGATGGCTTCCCACCGTCGCAGGTATCAGTCCCGCCACCGTCTCCGCAGCCGGCGGCAACAATTGGCTCACACTTCCACCCCGCCTCCCGGCCGGCCTCGCCGAACTCTGCAACCGCCTCCTCATCCTCGCCATCACATCCGGCACAAGCGCGTCCACCACCGGTTGCGGTACAGGTAACCGTGGGGGGCGGGCGAACTTTTTCCCTGTTGTTGTTGGCGGCCGCGTTGCGGTTAGGGAGGCTGGTGGGAGGCGCGGGGTGAGGAGGGAGGGGGAGGAGATGGGGATTGGGATGGGTTCGAGAAGTGAAGTGGGAGGCGGCCGGCCGAGGGTTGTTTTGGGACGGCGAGGCGGGGGCGGTGTTGGGATGGGGGACGGGTCGGCGGACGGTGGTGGGGGTGTTCCTGTCTTCTGTGTCGTTATGGCTGCAATCGTATTCAGCGCCGTCGTCGTCCCCGTGTCCAACACAGGTCTCTCAACCCCACCACGCTCCTCCTCATCTTCCTCACCACCCCCTCCACTCCGTCTCCTACTCCTGCGTTGCGCCCTCGACAAGCCCCCATCTTCCTTCTTCACCACTTTTCCCGGAACCTTCCTCTTTCCCCGTTTCCCAACCTCCCTCCTCAATCTCCTCACAACATCCGGCCCCGGCGCCGGCGAGGCGTCCGCGTCTCTGTTATGCCCGTCATTCGGGGTGTCGAAACGGAGATACTGGTATGCAGCCCCCGAGAACGCGTGGGTGGTGGCTGCGTCTTCGTCAGAGGAGTGCCAGCCGCTGATGTCGTCGAAGAATGTGTCTGTGAGGAGGGGTGTAGGTGTTGCGAGGGTGGCTGGGGGTGGACGGACGAGTTCCGATGCGTGGGCGGGCCCGTCGTCGGAGTTGGAGTTGTTGTCGGACTCGTCGGCGGACGAGGGTGGGTATGGGCTATGAGGCGATGGCGATGAGGTGTGTTTTGCGGTGTTCTTTCTCCGCCGCTCTCTATCGGCTGGTAGGCGCCGATTGTCTGATCGGGAAGAGGGGATATCGAACAAACTTTGTGACGTTGCCGATTTATGTGCTTCGACGTATAATGAAGGAGATGAGACCGTGACGAAAGGCGGCGGAGCGGTCGGCGGTCGTTTACATAGATCGTATTTGCTTCCACTCAGTCCCATCGGCGTTGGTTGGGATGTTGACGTTGCGGTGGCGATGCGTCTTTCTCGTAGGTTGACATCGGATGAAAAGGGTATCGGCGCGGCTGTTCGTGGACGGTCATCCTTTTCCGCGACACCATAGCCACTACTACCGTCCACATATCCCCTTCCAACTTGCCGAAACCCGTACGTTTCGATAGGCCCCACAAAGCCGGCGGCATCGATCGCCAGCGCAGCCTCATTTCCGAGCGCATCACCATCGAAGGTTGACCTTGGCGGCCTAACATACGCGGAACGAGCGCGACGATGCAGTGGAGGTATTGAGCCTGCGTAGAGGGATGTGAGTTCGTTTGGGAGGATGGGTGAGATGCCGGGGAAGGAGGTGTGGTGGAGGGTCGGTGTTGGAGTTTCTCGAGTCATTTGTTCGAGGGAGTAAGTACGTATGCTGAGTTGTTTCTGTTTGACCGAGTTTCTATGGCCGCATTCTCGAGGGACTGGATGGAAATGGAAAATGTCCGAGGGCGCGCGAGAAACCGCAGACAGAGAAGTTGACGGGAAGCCCGGCGGAAAGAGGGGAACGCGGTGAACACGTCACGCGCCTCTCAGGCCGACCCGTGCTGCGCCACCCATTCTTGGAGCCTGTCGAAACAGGGCATTTCTCGCACTTCGCATCCACCATGTCCCCTAACCCATCGCCACATATGCACACCGGGAAACTGCAGATCCGCGGCCTCCATGTCCTTCATCTGAGCATATAGTCGCTTCCTGCATGAAATCATGAGTAATGATACAATAGACGCATTATTTTATCCGGGCTCTTACCTGTGTGAGGTCGTGAAAGCGGACGGACTGCAATCAAGGTCGAGGGGAGGAATCCAGCGGACGAGGCCGGGGGTGGCACTGGTGGGTATTATTGTCCGGCTGATGTCGACCGATTCATGTGTTGCATATTTCATGTACAGGAGGCTGCCCAATCCTCCGATCCAGGGCCGCTTGCGGGATCCCGCAGAGCTCAACGCATCACCGATCTTTGTCGCTTTTCCATTTTGGCCGCATTTTGGCGTCATTTTGGCTGCCAGCGACAAGGGAGAAAGAACCCAGATGGGTCACATATATGTATTGGAGTTTAGTCTCTGGAGGAACCGTATGATACGCCTCCAAAAATTCGCTTCCATTGCACTATACGCCTATATGGGGCAAAGCTACGTACGCTGCGTAACCAATCCCAAACACCGCACCCACGCTGGGTATCACCAAAAACCCTACCCTCGGCACTACAGACCCTATCCCCGACACAGAAACCCGACCTCAAACCCCCCCATCTTCTTCCCACCGCCATACCCCGAACTCAACTTCAAAGACGCCAGGACTTCCTCGCAGAGCGTTGCGTGAAGGGTGATAGGTTCGACTTGCGGGTCGGACGCCCATTGGGTCATTGTGCTGATGGAGAAAAGGATAGGTGAGGATTAATGGCGTAGGTTTTCCGACGGTGTAGGCTGGATAGGTCTGTTCAGCTCCTTACCTGGTGATTGCCGCGGTTTCGGCCCGACAGTCCATGTACATCACTTTCAGCGCTTCAATCGCACCGAAAAGGGCTCCGAAAAATCAGTGAACGCCCCTTCGAAAGCCTGTGCAATGATGATATGCAGTATTACCAGGAACAAAGCCCCGCGGCTCCCTCGCCAACCGCTCCACGATGACTGCCGATGCGGCTTCGATTGTTTCCTGGGACGCAGCGGCGAGTACGGATGTGATGTCGTCCGTGGAAGGATGGATGGTGGTGGTGATCAGGACGTCCGGATTGAGGACCCATAGCTGACGAAGAAAGGGGGGGGAAGATGTGATGTGAGTCTGAGACGAGGGAGATATGCGAATCGCGTGACAGAAATGAGGCACCCCCCGGAGGTTTGACAACATTACCAGTATCCTCGGCCGCTCCCCGCCCTTCTCATAAACCGCAAACCGAAACGCCGCATGTGCACCCGTCGATTCCAAAACTTCTTCCACGAAATACGTCGCAAAATGGGCATGGATCCTCTGCTCCCCTTCACTCCCCCTCTTCCCCACCACGTCCTTCAAAGCCGGTGAAGGAACGACAAGATCCGTCCAATACTTGTACAACTTGACGCCGTGGATGTAGGGCCGGATGTCGGTCCCGGCGTCGGGGATTTGGTCGAGTTGCACTTCGCCGATGTCGTGGCTGCAGTGGGTGCAGTAGGCTGGGGCGGTGCGGCCGACGCGGAGGATGCCCTGCATACCGGAGAAAGGATCAGTAAGTCACTTTCTAGCCCTTCGATGCCCCTTTTCTTTGCTATAGGTCATATATGCTCTTTTCGGTTAAGGATGCATGTTCCATTGATTCCGGCGCAAATCCAATGGCCCGCCGCCAACCTTCCACCGAATGACCCGGGAGTAAATAAGGAGGCAACGAGAAAGATGTCCATTGTGGTAGTAGATTCGTGTCCACAAGCTCTGGACATGAAGGTATTTTCACAGCGTTCAATAATATGATTGATTTTGGAAGTTTGTATCGATATGACAGCCTTCATAGAGACGCCCTTCTTCTATAACTTCCGTCGCAACTCTACCCTCTCGCACGCCGCCAACTGATGCCATAATAGAATGTTCTCGCTCACTCACCTTTTCCCGTTCACCGATTTCCACCCTCACAGCCGTCGTCAGATCCACATCATCCGGGTGCAGCACAACGTAGCTTTTGGCGACCAGGAGCGTGCCCTTGACCGCCAACACGACCCCGCCTTTCTGCCCTGGCATTTGTGAATAATCCTCCTTGTGGCATGCCCAGCAGTCCGTCAGTTCGTGCCAGTACTCGGAGGGCATCTCCACCGCCCTGCTGAATCGGGGACCCGATGCGCTGCTATCGTTTGATTCCCCTGATCCCGGCAGTAAGAGAGGATTGTGACATTGATGGCATTCAACCTGTGACAGCCCACGTAAAGGTTCCACGTCCATCAAACGCTCCTTGGGCGTCTCCGGTATCCGTGCCGCGTACCGAAGTGTCAGCTGAGCGTCCACTCCGGAATCATGACGGATCTTCTTCAGCGATGCTGGATCGACCTCTAAGGGCAATGGGATCTCTATTGGTGTGTGTCGTGCTGATTGGAAAGTCGCGGCGAGGTGTTTTGGACCAGCGGTGACGTCGGAAACTCCGCGTAAGGAGACGGCGAGTGACCGGAGTTTGAGGAGGACTTCGAGGAAGTATGGGATGGGGCTGCCTGGGTTTGGTTCGTGCCCCGAGGTGGTTCCATCCTCTTCTGTCATCGTCCTCCCCTGAACAGGCTTTTTTGAGGAATGCCGAAAAGTCCAGAGATCACCAATCAATCGTTAACGGGGACCAGAACGGGGACTGTAATAAACGCCCCGCAGTTCCTGTTTATTATGTTTATTAATGATTAGAACCGCGATCCTGAGGATCCTCTTACAGTAGGACAGCGGGCAGGAGGAGAGCAAAGGTGCTAACTTTCTGCGTTCTATGCGAGGTTGCAAGCGAAATTGTGTTTTCAGTGTCAGCCCAATGGCAGCGGAAGCTCGACGAAAACTTGATGGAAAAATTAGCGTACAGCGCCGTTCATAAAGCAAGGCCGCTGTCAATTTGATTCACCGGCCCCCTGGACGCGCCTCTCCATATAGATAGATCTATGCCTAGTATCTAGTGAATCCTCCTCTAGCTGCTATGACTGCCCTGTGCGAGAGCCACAATGGTGCTTCTCTGAGCAAAGCTGAGGGGTCTGGGCATGGTGCCCAGCCAGATGGCGAGAATGTGTTGTGCATGCATTTCCAATCTCGACGCTCGGGTTGTCCGGAGCGTCCGGCCGGCGACGACGCGGTCGAGCACTTCTCTGACGCCACTGTCAAGTGCGGCCTTGCTTTATGAACGGCACTGTAGATAGTTAAATATTGAAAGATAGATAAGATACTAGAAGAACACCGCCCGCTACGGAAGATCTACTCTAAAGATAACATGTTGGGGACCTTTAGTATATAGGGTTCTGGTGATTGCATATATGGAAGGTGGGATGCTATATACAGGTGGAGCGGGCTTGGGAATCAGGCGGAGGATTGTCGAGTCGTCGGAGTAGACGTGTTGTTGCAGGCGCGGGGGCAAAGTGTGAGGTATTGGGATGCGCATGTGGAAGGCCCAGTTTCGCAAAGAACGGTTCTTCCGTCGAAGCGACTAAGCTGTAGGCTCAATGTCTCCAGCTAATTGATGGCATCAGGGAAAGCACGGTCAGCCAACGACGAGATACGGTGCAAGTCTTTTCATCCTCAACCCTCCAACTCCGAACCCAATTCCCAAGGCAGTCACAGAAACTCACATCTTCAGAATACGGTCCTTTCCTCCACTCGCCACGCGATCGCCCGCTGGGCTCCAGTCCACCGAGTAGACCTCATCTGCATGGCCTGGCAACTCGTGGCGCAGCTTTTTGTTCTTGACATCCCAAGTTTTGAGTGTGCTGTCTCGCGAACCGGAAAGCACTTGGCGCGAATCGGAGGACCAGCACACTTGGAATACCGCGCCGACGTGACCGCGGAGGGTGGTGAGGAAGCTGGTAGGAGTAGGGAAGAGCGTGTTTATGTCAGTTGAGAGGGCAAAGTACAACGCAAAAGGCGGTAAAAGACCGTGAATGGCCTCGGGAAATGGTCAGGTATACTCACGTTCCAGTGACACCGTCCCAAAGCTTGACACTCTTATCAAACCCGGCACTAGCCAATGTGCTCCCATCGGGGGCAAACGACAGGTGTGTGACCGGTTGCTGATGGCCGGTCATTCGCGTGATGGGCTTCTTGCCCGTGCTGGGCTCCCACAAGAAGATGGTGAAATCATCCGAGCATGACGCAAGTTTCTCTTTCTTAGAGCCATTCGCCGTGGCCGTGTTGTAGCGGGTGACGGCAGCGGCGTAGGCTTCGGTCCGAGTGGCGAACTTTGGTGCAGTGTGGTCGTGGGGACCGGTGCGGAGAATGAAATCCGTCGACAGCGTCAAGTGATTCACCCAGTGGGCGTGGCCTTCCAGCGTGCGCACGAGTTTACCCTGAGAAGTGTTTGTCGTCAGTCAAGTGCTCGGAACGATTTATGAACGCCCGTGTATTCAACCGAAATTCTCACCTCCGTGGAGTCCCAGACTTTGATGGTCTTATCTCTGCTTCCAGAGTATATCAGCCCTTCCCCACCCCACTTGACACTCAGGACAGGCGCGGTGTGTCCTGAAAGGGTCATGATGACTTTCCGTAGCTTGGCGTCCCATATTCTAACCGTGCCGTCCCTAGATCCTGATGCAAACCGGTTGCAGTTCTCGTTCCTGAAAGACGCGCACATTAGAATCAGGGATGGCGTTTCTCCCGAAACGGATGGGTGTAGAGGGAAAGACTTACAAGTGCCATGGCTCCCATGATATGCTGGTAATGACTTGCGAATGTGCACGGAGAGCGTCGCCGTAGGCTTTTCCAGTTTTCGGATTCCACAATCGGATGGTACTGTCCATACTTCCAGATGCCAGCATCTCGGAATCGGGAGACCAAGCAACAATCTGGACCCAGTTTTTGTGTCCTGCGTGGAAGTGCAATACGCACATTCTCAGTACCGTCCTGATACACCCGCAAGGAACATCCAATCACTGACAAAATGGGCCTGCTCAATCCCAAGCAATATCCGCAGACTAACCTTCCAACGTGTGCTGTGGCGTCTCGGTATCCAAATCCCACACCCTGACAGTGGTATCCCCTGAACCCGTCGCCAGCTGTTTTCCATCAGGACTAAACTGCACCGAAAGGATGGCCTCGGTATGGCCTGACAGCGAAGCGCTGCATCGTGTGACTGCTCGTACTCGGAACACCGCCTGTGGGCGGTAAAGAATAGTGATCTGGTCTTCGGTGGATTTGCCGAGCCCATGAATCACATCCGTATGCAGGTCCGCCGTGATCTCCGTGTCGTCTACAAGGAAAGTGTACGGTAATGGGTCCTCCTAAAAGCCAAAAAGACACCACATTATCAGCGACTGTCGGCAAGCCTATTCCATCCCTCGGCTGTATGAAGCGCCAGGGACCCATCAAATATCTCCCTCCCTCTGTCCCGCCCTCTCCCTTTTGACGTACGTTCTGCAGCAAGTTGTTCAACAGCAGGGCAAGTTGCTCAGGGGTTACGTCCGCCGGCAAATTGAGCGGAGGTCCACAGGTATCGTCGTCCGCGCTCTTGAACTGAGCTACCACAGTAGCCCCCGAGGGCGCTGCTGGGGGTGGCGCTGGGTCATTCCTCTTGTACCGATTCGGTTTCACGTATGGGTGGTATTTTGTCTCGCCCATTGTTGCGTTATGCCTCGAGAATCCTGGAACTGAAATTAAGGTTGAGCACGAACTGAGGTCAGAACTGAGGTGCACGGAGTGAAAACCTTTTGCTCTTCAAATGACGAGGACTCAGTTTCCACAAGGTTGCAAGGGGGAGGAAGAAGCACCTTAAGGGCGGCGTCTGCTCGCAAGAACAAAAGTACAAAGAAGGCAATTCGACGAAAACTCCCACCAGAAAGTGAGGAACATGAACGCAGACCGAGCGCGCGAACGAATTTGAAAACAAAAAGCGCAATGAAACAACTTGACCAGCGTCACGTGTACTCCATCATCATCATAAAAATCAGTGCCTCGCTCCGAACGGGTCTACAATTGGGTGCTTTTCGCCGTCCCTTCCGCCTGCAGACCGTCCAAGCGACAAGACTACGTTGATAAGATGGCCAATATCGGCTCCCTCTTGTGAGATTGGTGCATCACGGCCACTAAAGCCCCCCTCAACCAAGCACCTACGAACGCCGCCCTCTTCACGCCTCGACAGACCGATGACCAGAACTGCGGTACATTTGTGTGCATGATGGCTGATGCCATTGCCTGGGGTGTTGCCGTGTGAGGTCACGGAATCATGGGCCGATGATCCGCAGACCGCCGTCAATGCCCGCCATAACATCGCGCTGAGCATCGTTTTGGCGACGTTTCTTAATGATGGGGATGCTCATCAGTATACGAATTTGACAAAGTGCTAGATCTCTGACTGTAGGTGTAGTCCTGTAGACTTCAATAACATCATTGTAGTAGTCATAATGGCGAACATACATATATTGCAATAGTCAGAATAGCCCTCCCAAAGGAAAATCTCAGATAAAACATATTCACAAAGGTAAAGGCGGCAAAAGCGAGATATGATGAACGGCTGCGATGTGTACATCTATGGTATGCGGCGTGTCTGACAATAAGAAAAAGAGTGCTATCGGGGAGGTTGCTACGAATGTACATAGATGTTTGCTGGATCTACGGGTTCAGACGGACGGGGTCACGGGGGAAGAGAGAAGTTTTGCGGATGTTGCCGAGGTTCAGGAACAGCATGAGGACACGCTCAAGACCTAGATGGAAAGAGATTCGGCACTTAGATCGAGAAGAGCTTCGAAGGCTGAATATGCTCCACCAAAGCGAAACTTACCGATACCACCTCCGGCATGCGGGGGTGCACCGTACTTGAACGCGTCGAGGTACGGCTGGATGGTGGCGGGGTCAATTGGGGGCTCGAAAGTTTCCGCGCGTTCTTGCAGGAGCTTCGGGTCGTGGACACGCTGAGCTCCGGAAAGAATTTCCTCTCCGCGCATGAAGAAATCGTATGAGTTGCTGTAACCCTGCTTGTTTGGGTCAGGCATGGTGTAGAAGGGTCGCACGGCCAAGGGGAACTTGTCGAGCATGAAAAAGTCGGTGTGGTATTTCTCTTTCACCAGGCGGCCCAGGGTACGTTCTGTCTCGGTGCTGCAGTGGCGAGACGCGTCAGGCATAATTGGGCACAGACTTCAAAATCGCCTTTCTCAAACTGACCTGAAATCGTCAAAGTCACCGATTTCAACACCATGCTCACGGAGAAGCTTAATGGCTTCGGGGAACTCCAGTTTCAAGCAGCTGTCACCAAACTCGAAGTCCTCGAAAGGATATTGTTTCTTGATGACCTCGATCTCCTTAGCATACCGCTCCTTCAAACCTTTGATCATGTGTGTGAAAAGACCGTCGAAAAGGTCGAGCACTTCATGGTAGTGCTCCTCGAAGGCCATCTCGAGATCGAGTCCAACGAACTCGGTCATATGACGATGAGTGTGGGAGTTCTCAGCGCGGAAAACTGTAACGAGACCCGGTGTTTTAGGGTCTCTCCATATTCCGATGAACTACCCTTTATCGCACCCACCTGGTCCGATCTCGAAAACCCTCTCGAAGTCGGAGGTGATCATCATCTGTTTGTAGAATTGAGGGGACTGCGCCAGGAACGCCTTCTCTGTTAAGATCGAAAGTGTCAATCAATATGAATCCACGCACGAACCATGGTACGGGGCCTACCTTTGAAGTATTCAACCTTGAAGACGTTGGCACCACCTTCGCTTGCTGCACCGAGCAACTTCGGGGTGTGGATCTCGATGAAGTTCTTGCTCTCCAGGAATTCGCGGAACAGCCGGCAAACTCCGTGTTGCATGCGGAAAATGGCATGGTTTGTTGTCGTCTACAGATTCCGTCTTAGCTTGCACAACGATAGTCCACAAGACATCCCACTGTCTGCTCACCCTCAAGTCGATTGGGCGATGGTCCAACCGCGTGTCAAGCTTCACGCGCACAAGTGCGGGGTCCTACAAGATTCACTCGGTGAGCCCTCCGGCAAAACGTCGCGAAAACCTAAAATGAGCTCATACAGTTTCGTAGTCGGTCTCGGGGCGGGAGGCATCCTCCAAAGTAAAAGGCAACCTGCTGGCCTCGCTGATAACGTGGATCTAACGTGCGCAGGGGGGTGGAGTGAGCAAGATGGAGTCCTGGCCATCCGATCAGTCATGTGAAGAACCGCACCTTCTCGATCGCGAGCTCAAGGTCCTGGATCGTGCATGATTGCACTTGTTGCAGAGCTTTGACAACAGTGGCCTCCACTAACACGAGCGACTCGGAAGAGATTCCGGCTGCAAACTTCTGCATGTGTCCACTAATCTTCTCGGCATCCACCGTCAACACGCACTGAACTGTAACGGTTCCCTGACGCAATGTAAGGAAGCACTTTTTGCTACCGGTAGGACGGGAGTTCTGAACACGGGCGCTGAGGAGAACTGTGCTGCCAACTGGACTTCCGTTCAGGTCCACGATCCGGGTTCGATGCCGACCTGTTCGCTCCTGAGATTTGTTTGTTGGAAGCAGTCCATAGCGATTTTTTGAGTAATCCTGCGTGAATGAAACGTCAGACAGGCTTCCATAACGCTGGCTCGTGCCGTCGTACGTCTGGTCTAGCCAACTTACGGGATTCGCGGCTTCGCGTGCAGCTTTCTCAGCAGCCTGGTGGAGAGGTTAATCAGCCCCACGATCTCATTTACCACTACAAACAACAAGGGACGACCCTTACCAACTTGGCTTCACGCTCCTGCTTCTTCTTCTCCTTCTCACGCTCCTTCTCGAGCTTCTTCAATGCCGACTTGGAAAGTGGCTTGCCATCCTCTCCCAGGACAATCCCCTCTACGTTCTTGGTGAGCTCCTCCACTGCTTTTTCTGTGGATTCTGACATGTTTGGGGTTTTAACGACCAAGGTTGAGGGATCTTGTGACGACGGCCGCAATTAAGTATTGGTCGATCGCAGTACGGATGAGTTGTGAGTTCCTATGGCAACTTTTTACTCGGGGTTGTGAGTCATCCACACAGATGAGTCACGAACATGAAAACACAGTGAGGCCAATGGTTACGTAGTCATACTCATGTTCTAACTACGCTGATAGGGTTAGGGTTAGGTGTAGCGTAAATTAGTGCCTCGCTCCGAACGTATCTAACGGTCCTAGAACGCTAAAGCTTCTCGGCAGAGTGAGTGAAGCGGCGCGTTCGGACAGACGCGTTGGACTCTGCCCCCAACAGCTTGTTGTTGTCCACCCACGGGACGGCAGTTTCCACCCACACAAGCCCACCCACCTCACTACTCGCACCACCGCCGCCGACAGACAAGATGCCAACCGAAGAGCCCCCCTCCGACGCCTCCCGCGCCCACTCCGCAACAACCGACCCCTCCGCCCCACCCACACGGGCCCCGACCGGCCACACCAAACTCTCCAGCTTCCGCAACAACCTCGCCATGTCGCGCGCAGGAAGCCGGATGAATCTCTCTGAACCTCGCGGTGCAGGAGGCGTCCCGCAGAGCGCGCGCACGGTTGCGGATGCGCCTGTGAACGCGGTGATGTTTGAGAACACGTTTAAGTTGAAGCCGGATCGGAAGTGCGTAAAAGGGGGGGAAATGTTGGGGGCAAGGGGGAGAACATGTATATGAGGGGGCATGATTGATCGCTTTTGAGGCAGGTTTCAGAGCGAGACGGTCCGCCGCATCGCGGCGGAGATCCTGCAGCGAAACTTGACGAAACAGAAGTATGAAAGCGGGAAGTCGCCCATATTTGCGCAGAGTATCTCAAATGAGATTCTGGGGGCGGTTAAGAGTAGTTTTCAAAAAGTCAAATCAGAGGTGTTTTGGAAAGTGTGAACGGTCGTCCTGATTATCCTTTTTTTTTTGACAGAACTGGACTATGAGCGCTACAAGATCATGGTAGACGTAACCATCGGTGAGTTTAAAGGACAGGGGATCCAGGTTGCGTCGCGCGCGGTGTGGGATACGACAACAGACTCGTATGCTTCGGCGCGTCGTTCAAGAACGTATGTACCTGGGTGTTTTCGGAACGGTGCCTTTTCAAATGGGAAAATGGCTGATGGGCTGTCATGTTTGATTCTCTAGGCAACGATCTTTGCAGTTGCGATTGTGTTTGGGTGCTATTTTGAGTAAATGGGTAGATGCCCTGCCTTTGGCACAATATCTCTTTTTGGGCAATATTCTTTCTGGGAGTGTATGGGGAAGAGGTAGGTGGTTGGGGCTCGTCAATCGTCATCAGGGATCTCGGATCGTGAGAGGGATGACGCCGGTTTCGGGTTCGGGATTTTGTTGTGTATATGTGCGCATTAATGTGGGATGGGACACAAATATCGCTGTGCGATGGTTGGTGCATAAATTCGATACAAATCCTCGTAGAGGTGTCGTTCAGAACTCCGACAGGGGTCTATACTGCACATGTCCTGCCCCACCGTCGATAATTGTCTGTCTATCTGCTATATACTCTCCATTCCAAAACTGAGTCAATGAACATTCCGGCCCTCTCTTTCTTCACCCAACCATCAATGCCCACCCAACAGCGCCCTCATCTCCCTCTCCGTAAACACACCCCTCATCTTCTCGGGCGCCGTCAACTCCTCCTCCCTCCGCATATGCGGAAACACCAACGCCCTCAACCGCCCAACATCCGCTTCAAAAGCCTGCCAATCAAACCCCGCAGGATCCTCACCACCCGCACGCGCCACGACCCCGTTGAGGGAGTATATCAGCGAGTCGAGGTCGGCGTGGTCGGCTTCAAAGGCGGACATGTCGAATTTGGTGGCGAGGATGGGGAAGATTGCGCGGTCTTCGATCGTGTGGTGTGCTTCGAGGTTGGAGAGCACAGTGCGGGTGAGGGAGAGGAGACGGGGGAGGCGTTTGGGGCTGCGGGTACGGCATTCCTTTGGGGACGAGTAGAGGGAAGGTTAGAATGGAGCTTGAGGGCACAACAGAAACACCGAAACGGGACAGTACTTTGAGCAGATTCAGGATGCCTTCCCTGTGGTGGTCGTGGAATGCCTTGAGGAGGGTTGACCACTTTACATATGGGTCTGACATTGCTCTCGGCGGGGGGTCATTAACGAGTTGGAGGGGAGGGGGGGAAATTTCACTGTTCTCACGCGTTGGAGACGGACCTGGTGGACGGGCTGGATGGACGGGACCTATAGGCGTGATCTTCAACAGCAACTCCCACAGCCAACACACTGATACCGAAAGCACCTCCCACTTGCACCTCCCGTTCGCACGTCTGGATTCCATTCCATCAACCCGCAACCATAAATCTCCAATGCCCGACACCCGCCGCATAGAGCGCGAAATCCGCCAAGTCCTCGCCGACAAAACCGCCAACGTCCATGTCGAGGTCCTGGGCGACGACCTCTGTACGTCGCATAACCCCACTTTCCCCATCCCCATCTCCACCACGTTAACCAATGAATTCCCCCTACCCACAGGCCATCTCCGCGGCCGCCTCTCCGGCCCATCCGACACGCCGTATGCCGGCGGCACCTTCTTTGTGGATATCGTGCTACCGGGGAATTACCCGTTCGCGCCGCCGAAGATGAAGTTTGAAACGCGGATTTATCATCCGAATATCAGTTCGGTTACTGGGGCTATTTGTTTGTGAGTTTGAAGAAGGGGTGGTTGGGGTGGGGAAGGATAGGGGCTGGGGATTTGATGATGTGTTCGGATGGGGACCGGCTGTGAGAGTTGGAAGCGGGAACTTGTGGGCGGAAGGACTGACCTTGCTTGTTCCATAGGGATATCTTGAAAGATGAGTGGTCGCCAGTCCTGACGCTGAAAACCGTGGTATGTTCCCAATGGATAGAGATCCCTGGGAAGGATCCTCATCCTAACAAAACCCACGGTCTCTCATACACGCACAGCTCATATCATTGCAATCCCTCCTCTGCGACGCCGCGCCTGATAACCCGCAGGTCCATATTCCATCGGAAAGTTTCATCTCCTCACGCAGCATACTAATCCATCTCCCCTCTCCTATCCACAGGACGCCGAGGTAGCAAAACGCTACATCTCCGACCGCGCGGGCTTCGACCGCACCGCCACCGACTGGACAAAACAGTACGCCATCACCGAAACCCACGCACCCTCCCAACCGCCGTCACATCCTACACCACCACCAAATCCAAAGCCGGAAAAGCAACCCCCACCACCCCCAGAGGAAGTAGGCCTGGACCGCGCCGCGATAGCGCGGATGACGGAGATGGGCTTCCCGAGGGCATTGGTGGTCAGGGCGTTGAGGCAGAGTGATGGGAATGAGGTTAGGGCGCTCGAGGCGGTTTTGGCGGATAATGTTTTATGAGATGGCGTTGTGGGGGAGAAGTTGGTAGGATGATGCATGCAGGGAACTGGTTCGTGCCGCCAGTGACACGGACGCGGGCCTCGCCTACCCATGTCCCCTAATGCTACAGTAGACAAGACGATATAGACAGCCCGCTCAAGCAACAAACCCCCAATTTCACGGACCGGATGTCGATAATGCCGTCAGTCACGTTGTATATATATATAAAAGAAAAGAAAAGAAATGGTGTGTGTGGTGTGGAACAAAGTATGTGTATATGTGACGCCGTTGAGGTGGGTGTGCATAGGGGAGTATCTACAGATGTGGTGTATTCTGCTCTGCGGTGATGTGTGCGTGCGGACTTTTGCATATCGCGGGGATGGGTTTGCCTTTAGAGACCTCGCTTCCAGCCCAGGGCATTGTGCCATCCCGAACACTCCAGAAGCAGGCATCCCCACTTTCTCGAGTCGGGTGCGTCCACTCTATCCCGACACTCCCCCATTTGATGGTGTACTGCCGATCTCAGCTTTGTGCCGTTTATACTTTGGGTGCGGGGAGACCGGGAATTTGCGGGGGAGCGCCTCCGGGGAGACCACCGAGGCCAGGTTGGACCATCTATTTGTGAAAGTAACGAAAATAAGAAACAGTCCAAGTATGCCCCAAAAAACTGAAGCGGCCGATCAAAAAAACAAATATCCTGCTGGATCCTTAAAAACGCATACCTGCTGAGCCTGCTGCTGCTGCACCCTCATCTGCGCCTCCTGCTGAAACACAAACTGCTCCCTCTCCAACTCCAACGCCACAGGCAACCCCACAAGCATCACCGCCGTCGACACCACCCACGCCGCGCTGCCAACCCACTGCGCAGCTCCCCACGTCGCCTCAACCGCCCTGGTCACCGTCTTCACAACCCGGACCCGCGTGGTCGGGGGGATGACGTCCCGGAGCGCGGAGATGCGCTCCAGGAGGGATTCGCGGGCGAGATCTTCATCCTCCTCGAACTCGTCCTCGTCGTCGTCCTCGGTCGCATCCGAACCGTAATCGGATCCCAGAATGTCGCGGGCGCCGAGGGTGCGGACGACGACATTGCCGTCGTCGTCTTCGTCAACGTCGCCGAGTGAGTCGTCATCCTCGTACTGCGAGTCGCCGTCGTCTTCTTGGAGCGCGAGGAGGAGGGCGTCAGCCGCGGCAGCGTCCTGCTCGATCGCAGTGGCGGTGGCGGTTGGGTCGACGACGATATCGGTTGTTTCGGTGATTGTGACTTCCATTTCGTTGAGTTCCACCATGTAATGTTAGGGGATGTGTTTGGTTGGGGTTGGGGGTGTGATGGAAGGTTGTTCTGTTTGGGCTTTTGCAGGTGGGCAGCGGGCGGAATATTCAATGCGTCGAGGCGAGGGAGAGGAATACAAATGGGGAGAACAGCACGTGATGTCCTCCGTGAGTCTCGCCCCGTTTTATTCCGGGCGAATATGCGCCGGCCCGCGATTCTGACAGTGCCCAGAAAAGCCGTCATTTTATGAGAAGGCCAAATAAAGGAACACGCCGGATCTTCCAGGCACCTCCCAATCACACGCCTCCATGCAGAACAATCTGGCCAGGACATCTAACAGCCAGCCAATCACGCCCCTCTGTGTGGAATGTATTTCCAGCCAATCACGTACATCACAGTAGAAAATCTGGCCAATCGCACGCCTCCCAGCAGCACAATCTGGCGTGGACTCCCAACCCAGTCATTTTGCAGCAAGCTTCCCTTCTTGACTGTCTTCAGAGCCTCACCTTCATACGCAAAGTTGGGATCTCCCCTCGTCTCCGCTGAGCTCGAAATCAACGAAAAACCCACATCATGAGCCGAAGCGGAACCAGGTCGCCCCCACCCACTTCGCGGTATTCCCACTCCTCAGGGGCACCCGCCAGAGACGCTCGTCGCTCTCGCTCGCGGAGTCAAGATCAGCGACCCAGCCGGAATCCGCCACGGGATAGATATTATGACGACGAGCGGCAAGCGCGCAACGAGTATCGAGATGACAGGCGGGGGAGATCGAGAGAGCGGTCGGAGAATCAGAGCCCGCCTCGTAACATCCGAAGTGAAAGGGATTGGGAGAATAGATACGAGAGCAATGGCCCCGCAAACGGACATCAGGGTGGGTATCACCGTGAGCAGGACGGATACCGCGGCGATCGTCGAGGGGGTCACGAACTCGAACAACAGCAAGGAGAAACGTTCCAACAATTCCTGCAAAGACGGCAGGAGATTAGGGAAGCTAGCACGGCGACGATATGGCTTTCATCGCCTGAAGTCCGCGTGAGGGATACGTCGGTGTCGCCTACGCGGAAGGGGAAGAGCTCGAAGCGGAGGAACCGGTCTGAGTCTGGAAGTCCGGCGAGACGGAAGAAGAAGAGGAGTAGCCGGGACAGCGAGGACAGCGCGGGGGAGAGCAGCGACTCGGATGCGGGGGCGAGGCGAAAGTCAAGGAAAGGGAAAGATTCACGGAGGGATAGGAAGTCGAAGAAGGATAAGAAGAAGAAGAGTAGTAAGAAGCGGAGGACTCGGACGCCGTCCCCATCGTCGTCTTCGTCGTCTGCTTCTGAGGGGGAGTCGGAACGAGCGGTGGTAGCAATCACTACCTCGACGGAAAAGCAAGCCGAAGCATCCGCCGAGGTAGACGAGACAGTGCAAGACTACTGGAGAGAGAAAACCGTAGAGCAAGTCGACGACGCGCCTGTCGGACCACTCCCATTAAACGTCGCAGATCCAAAACATGATGACCGGGCATACGGTGGAGCACTGCTCGCTGGAGAGGGGTCAGCAATGGCAGCGTACCTGCAGAGCGGCAAACGTATTCCACGTCGTGGTGAAATCGGATTGACGTCGAATGAGATTGAAGATTATGAGAAGGTCGGGTTCGTCATGTCGGGAAGCAGGCATCGAAGGATGAATGCCGTTCGGATCAGGAAGGAAAATCAGGTATGCCTTGGACTCCACCTACTCAAATGACGTGGATTACTTTACAGAGAGCTCACCACCCAATTATCTCCACGCTTCCGCCAGGTCATCAGCGCAGAAGAGAAACGAGCTCTGCTACTGTTCAATCAAGAGGCGAATATGAAGAAAGAGGCGGAGATCATTGCGAATTTCAAGGATATGGTGTCGGCCAAGATGAAGCCCGCGGAGGATGCTGCTTGAGACTGCGTTGTGTTTCTGTGGATGTGATTGTAATAAAAATGTATATACGCCGATACCTTGCCTACAAGTGATGCGCGGATAGGACTCAGGATGGGGTCTCTGCTCTTGGTGGAACGCTTGGTGGAATAACGTTTCAATATCTTATGCGATGGCGATGATTTTCGCATTTGCCTTTCTATGAACGGTTCTATGTTACGGTGATGGCTACTAAACATTACAACGCGCTGTTCTACGCTTTTGGGCTGCACAACTTGCTGGCAGGTCGGCCAAGCTCCTTTCCTTAGTTGGTGGAGCTCCTTTCCCAACTGCCGAATCTTCTTTGTGTAAGTAGTGGCAGGCGCTCGCCTACTGCAGAATGGATGTCGTTGTATCGGCCGCTAGTACGTTTCTTGCTCAATGAATCCGAAGGGTAATACGACCCTTGTTTCTTCTTCACATCACAGCCGCCGAATCTTCCGCCGAATCTTCATTGGTGTGCGACCCCTTTTTCTTCACATTCCTACGAATCCGAAGCTTCGTGGGTGTGCGACACGACCGTCTTGGATGACATCCCATCTTCCTTGATGCCTTGAAAGCTGACTCTGAAACCCCGCGGGGGCCTCGGGACACCAGCTTCTTATATTCACGCTGCGTCCAGCCCCCCTTGTCTCTCGTCTCCACAAAATCCCTTGACGTTAGTATTCTTCCCCCAATTTCGCCCTCCACATCACACAATGCCACCTGCCTGCGGTCTCACATGGGCGGGAGCCATATTACCCCTTCCTTACCTGGTGGTGTTCAGGTAGGTAATATCGCAAGAAGGAGTAGGGTTGGGGTTAGGATCGGGGTTCGCCGTTAGGGTTGGCCATAGAGCCTTCACGCTCGAACTTACGCCCTTCACGCTCGAACTTACAGCGTCACGCTCGTAGGGTTAGGGGTTACATGTAAACGTCAAAGGAAGCTTGATCGATAATGGGCTGGAGATACGATGTATTGAGAAGAAGAAGACTAGTTACGTTCAAGAATCCCTGCCCACACTGCTTCCCACCCCCACCCACCACCCCCCCCTTTTCCCCCATTCCCCCAATCCCATAGACCGACCACTGCGTAAATCTAATCAATGCCCGTAGCGACGTCGAGGGCATCTCGACCGTGAGCTCATCGGCCGTAGAGCTCGTCGACCCACCCCCCCTCCCCCCCCGCCCGGTTCTCCCCGCCGCGACACCTTGAGTTTGGCGTACACCCGGCCCGTTGTTTCACACATGTTGTGTGGGGGGGGGGGTCGTCTTTGTCGTTGGGGGGGGGGGGGGGCTTTGTCGTTGGTAGAGCGGGGGGCTACGGACAGGTGCGGTCGACGTCGGAGTGACGCTTGGCTCTAAGGGGGGTGTGATGAGGGGAGTTCACAAAAGTTGAGGGGAGCGCAGCAAAACTGGGCAAAACGCGTATGACGTAAGCAATAGACGCGTCGTTTGCACTGCTTTCCAGACATCGTTTGCAGCTCAAGGTGATCTACAGAGAGCGGATCAAGTGTCTGTACAGCAAGCATGTCCATCGTTACAGCTACAGGCAGGCTCTTGGTGCTGGCCCTCTTGCATGACTTTGTTGCGGTAGGAATTTGGAGTAGGTGTTTGAGGACCTGATGTTCATTCTATTCAATCACGGATATCCTTGTTCTCACAACTGCCTCGCAATTCAGATCGTCTCCACATTGGAAAGGATAAATCCATTTCCGACCTCTTCTCATACGCATATAGTGTCCCAGTTACTGACTCGACGCTACGCCTCGGAAATGTCACCTGTACGCTGACCGTCGACAAGTCCCCTGGCAAGTATGTGCAGCCAGGGATTTGGAATGCCGCTGAAAAGGTAGTAAAATGCGTCATTCTGTCGACAACTGAGAGGTATGATATTATGCCTATTATCAGATTGTCATTTAAGCTAGTCGATGACCCACAGCTAGTCCGCTCCTGCCAGCGACACTCAACTTAACAACGGAAACGAACGTACCCGTAGGCCCCGGGGTGCCAGTGTGGTTCGGGAGCCCTACTCGCGGTAATTCGCACATTCTTCGTTCTCTTTGGCGCCATATCAATCCATTTGGGAAAGGCGGCACTGATCGCAATGCTTTCCAGTGACCAAGAACTGCAGTTATTCGTTAATTCAGCGGCTTTCCGGGCCCGATGGTAAGCTCGACTGTGGTGCCATGAAATATTTGATGACGGTCTCGATTTACCCGGAATAGAGTCCGTGGGGAAGCGCAAATCTACGCGATGATCAAAGCGTGCTAATTCGATATCTGTCTGTCTGCTTGCGCATCAGACATGTCAGATTTCTCGGTGATTACACCGAAAAGCGACACCACACCTTTCTGTACATCAACCGCAAACGCTCGGAATGCATATGCAGACAAAACAGCGTGGCCAGCCATTCAGCGATACTATTCAGCGAGCGACAATACTCTTTCTGCCAAAACCTCGAAGCGCTTCATGGACTGCTACAAGCTGTGTGGCCAGTCACGCTCCGGTACAGTAACCATGTGTCTTTCCCCTCAGAGACAGCGGGCAAAAATCTCACGCGATAAACGCTTCTTGCTCTGAACTCATACCCAGTCACGAAATATCGGAAAAAGCGATGTAAATACTTTGCTCTAAATTTTCCGATTCCGTTCAAGACTGCAAAAGATGCTGGCAACTTGTATTCGGGTGGGTTGCTGATGTCTCTCGTTTCTCCAAGCGGTAATGTTCGTGCTAACCAGGACAAAAACAGGATCTGTGGTTCCCACTCGGTCTGCCTTTACGTGGTCGCTCAACCAAGCCTGTGGGTTCAACACGACGGGCGCGAGGGTACCTGATTGTCTGAACCGACAAGCGGGCTATAAACTCTTGTCGACGCATTTCCTGCAAACTGTGACCAACCCACTGAATGTGACTCTGGATTATTTTGACGACGTTGACAATCCGACGTCGGTGTTCACCGAGTTTGCAGGGATGTACGCCATGGGCCTGTCCGGAAACGTCGACGTCTGGGTGGATCGAAACGTTACGGCCATCAGAACGGGAACGGCCTTTGCGAAGGCTTTAGAGGTGATTTTAAGAATCATGACTTCATGTGATGTATTTGGCTAACGGCCATAACTTTTCTCCGCAAAACAACCCAGGGCGTTCTCATTTACAACACCGATGTATCAAGCGTCGATTTTCACGTCCAAAACTCAGCAGTGGCGACGGTCACGAACGAGTGTGTAAAATTCATGGCCGCGCTCGAGGACTACCTTACAAAGACTGCCTCCAAATCATGTGGACCGGGACGTCGAACGCTTCCTTTCTTCCAATGCATTGTTGAACCTGACACCCCATCTGGGAAGAGCCGGAGAGACACTGCGGTCTCGCCGGTGCGCAACAGCGCACAGGCGGTTGCGAACGGGGCGGCAAACTACACATGTATGCATCCGTTACTTTGCCGCGGCGTTTTGCGGGCCTACGGAGGTCCTTCCCTCCCAACGATTTCTGAACTTACTCTTTCTGCATCTCATACACAGTGCCGGGAGGCATCGATAGCGATCCGGACGATGTCGTTATTCAATCGATCAACGGGACCGTTCCAATTGGTGCCACCCGATCTGTGCAAAAGGCAATCAAGATCTTTCCTGATGAAGAAAGCTGCCTGGTGGGTGGATCGCTGCGCTTTAGAATTCCAGGAAGTATGTCGACAAGGAATTTTATGTTGCGAGAAATGTGTCTCGGCGAATTCGTCCGGAGTTTTGACATGTTTTCCCTTTGTCCCGTGTTCCCATGTTGCCGCCTCCTAGAAAATTTGACAAACTTGGAACAACTTGGGTTGACTCTCAACCGCAGCGACGTAAGCGTCGTGGCTGGATCGGCGCGTATAAGCATCATGGAAGTTCCTCTGCCCGGAGTTACTTTTGACGACCGCCCGGTTGGTCCGTATGAATACTCGACCGGGGAGGATCCTGCCAGCATCGAGACGGATTTGTCGCCCGTGATTACTATCTCGGGGAACGAGTTTCTGGTGGATCTGCCCCTCACGCGGCCTTTTTTCGGTCCGACGCGGCTTGGTCTCACCTTCCGGGTCAGACGTAACCTTCGAAAAAGCAAGTACTTTTTCCCATGGACCTTCGAGCCGCTAGTGGTGGTATTCTCTAACCCCCAACTTACCGCCACCAGGTACAACGACTGGTCAAGCATCGGCAAACTCGGAGACCGGGGTCATCAACGTTAGGCTCGTTTTTCAGTGTGGAAGCTACGCGGGATTCCAAGTGGAAGGGAACTCGACGACAGCCGCAAATTTGAAAGCGCGGAATATCGATGCCCCCGGCAGTCCTGAATATCTCATCTCCGTTTTTCGACGAATAAGAGCGGTCGCGAACGGCCTGTATCCCAATCAACTCTCTTCCATACCTCTGCACGATGGTAGGCTCGGATTCACGTTGGCATGGTACAGTCAAGTCTGACTGGAATTGTGTTTCCATCTAACCTTCCTCTCGAAGTCCTTTCGTATAACGTCGAAGGCTTGCCTGAGAACGCAAAGAACCCGACCAAGGGGGAACATCAGGTTTTCCTCGCTGGAAAATCGATACTCATGCTGATGCAGGAGAGCGGGAAAGATTCCCACGACCAATTCAAACTCTTCGGAAAGGCTATTTTCCCGAACCCACCTGCGGATGGTCAGGAGCACCCTTACGACTTCTGGCTAAAAACAGCTCACAGTGGAACAACGCAGCATGCCGTGGCTGTCAGGGCGGATCTCGGATTGAGTGTGGTCGCCGTCGATTTACCGAATAGTATTGGCAACCAGAGGCGTCCAAACACCGGGCGTTCAAATAGGCGTCCGCCGATAGAGCTATACAACAAACCTCCTCCCAACAAGCCTGGCGCCTTCAAGATCACGTTCGAGGATGGTTCAAGGATCCACAGCTTCTGTGCTCTCTCAGTTCATTGGCAAACCAACGAGAAGGAGGATACATGGCATGATCTGGAGTTTCAGATGGTCCTGCTCGCCGTTGAGCATCTGAGAGTGACCCAAGGTTGCACCACTCTTGTTGGTGGAGATTTTAACTCGGATGCTCAAAATGTCCCGGTACGCAGTGCGCATCGCACCCCGGCCACGGCCACTTCAACCCTGCACCCCGTTTACCCCCATGACATTCCACGCACTCACCCATCCCTACATTAATCTTGCAGAGCATCGACGCGGACGGCAACGTTGTCCAGGTGGACAAATTCAGGCAGCGATTTTTCAAAAATACTCAGAAGCAGATTGGCGTATTCAATTTCGCAACGCTTCCAGGTATTGCCAAACCCCCCACTGCCTCACAGTGGCGCAACGGAAAGATTTACGACTTCTTTTGGTGAGTCCCGGGAATGAACACCTGCAGTTCTCCTCGTCCGTCAGGCGTTTTCCGTCCCTTCTTGTGGTTGGCTTGTAACTCCGCACACGGCTTACACTCTGGTATGCAGGTTCCCGCACCTGCCAACAGTACCCGCCGTCAGCGTCATAACACCCGATAAAGTTTGCCTGAATCCGTGGGACGCGGCTGTTTGCAACGACAGTCCAGATGGCGACTGGGCCACCTCCGTTTTCCTTAGGCATGCTGAGCTGGATCCCAGCATCCCCGGTTGCTCAACAAGGCGGAATGCGCGCCCAAGAAGATGCAGGTGGGACGCATGTTCGCTTTGCTCCCATGCCGAGGCCCACTATCATCGCACATATTACTCACCATTCTCAAAGTTCGAGATATACGAACCATTTCCCCGTCTATTTTACTCTCCGTTTATTCCGCGATCAAACGAAAGCGATTAGGATCGGGTCCTACAACCTGGTATGTGTCGGTACCATTTACAACACTTTCAAACACGCATATCTGACGGCACCCCGCACATTGCAGGAAACTAACGCTGCAGACGAAGCGGACGAAGCAGACGCAGCTCCGGTGGCTGATGATGGTGATGCTGATATAGGACCCGGCATCAGCAGATACATACAAGGCGCAGCGATTGTTCACGCCATGGCTTTCCAGGAGATCAAAGCGCAACAGGTTCTTAATATTGAGGGAGGATTAGTGCCGCCCGCTCGGGTGGGATCGTCAATTCCAGCAGACCAAGTGCCGTTCGCTCCGGTGGGATCATCGTCAATTCGACCAGACGAACTATTTCAGAAGAATCTTTACAACAAGCTAGGTTACGTGGAAGACGTCTATCTGGAAAAAGTGGACTGTCAAAGCTCTCGGTACTCAAAGACAGCAAAGGCTACTCGGTCTGATGGGTCCGCCCAAAAAAAACAAAAAACTCGAGGCTCCTTTACCAAGTCGGTGATCTACTGCATGTATCGGGTCCATAGCCAGTCGGGCAATAGCGTGTTGGGATATGTGGTCATTGGGAACGTTCACGATTTTAGCTCGGATCCGGTTTTGAGTTCCGGGGAACTTCTCGGAGATTTTGGGTCCGACATGCAAAGCTTTTGTAACAGCCTGGCTGTCACCGGCGGTTATAAATGTGACTTTGCCGCAACGTCAACAGACCAGCCAATAGATAACACGAAGCGGATTCCGTTGGTCATTTTGGTGGGTTATCGATTGACTTCGATATGAGCGCCGCCCCGCCAAAACCGTCTAAACCGGACACTCCTTCCGATTTAGGGTGACTGGAATAACGTCCGGCTGAGCAATGCGCTTGCCGCAGATCGAGACAGGAAGGCGGCGCTGCTTCGGGAGATGGCGCAAAATATGTACGTACCCTTTCTTCATATGCCAGAAACGTGTGCAGAAAGGAAGCCCACTGACGAACCGTGAGCTCTCGCTTGGTTTGCGATGCCATCATATCCTTTAGAGCCACTTCGATGCAATTCACATGCCCTTCGTTGGGAGTGTTCATTCCGGACGACCTCGATGATTATGATGGAAACAACGACTGTGGAATTGGAGGAGAAACCAGACCTCAGTTTGCAACCTCAACTGCCGGTGCCTTATACGTGAGTTTGATTTGAGAGCCCCAGAGTGCAAGAAATCAAGCACAACGTCCTAATCTTTACGTTCACTTCCCACGCATCAAAGGACCTGCTATTCTTTTGCGGGAACGATTATACCCCGAGGGATGCAAACGATATCAGTGATGACTCCGTTGCAAAAGTCGTCACTGATTCCTCTATTGACGAGTATATGTTCGGTTACCCGACACCCGCTAATCCGGATCTATGCACAAACGCCGGCAGTGGGGGCGAGTGCGCCAATACCGACATCCCATGCAGAGTTCTCCGCCTCTCAAAACATCTGCCTGTGGCTGCCGACTTGACAACTTGACTCCAGCGAACGGCAGGTTTTATATTATTTATTTGTAAAGAGGACTCTGGTTTGCCGGCGCATTCAAAGGATTTTTCGCAACTAAACGACAACGTAATGGGGCAGATAGTACTTCTTCACCTGAAAATGCTATATGGTTCATCCCCTCCCCCATCCCGCCTCAGTCGCTTTACGAAAGCGGCAGGCGACAACCAGCAAGAGGGTGCAAGGAGGGCACTTCAGTGCACTCGTGTCAGTATAACGATCTTTCCTCGCCTGGCCTTATCTGCAAACGCCGTACGGATCTTGACCAACGTCGGTCCCGTCTCGAGCTTCATCGTTTTGCCCATTTTTCAAGTCTTCCTCTGCCCAGGCCACCCCGTACTTCGCCAGAAGCTGCAGCGAAGGTCCAAAGTCTTGGAACTGCTCCCTACACTCAGGCTCAATGAGTCTCGGATCATATCCTGCTTTCAAGAGCCATTCCACCGACGTAAGCAGCCGTAGGAGTTCCCAATCATCCCCGGCGTCCGCAGCTTCCTCATATGTGCTCATCCAATCGCTGAAAGGCACCGTGTACTCCCGCAAGCTCTCCCCCGCTTCCAGGAGGGCTGGGAGAAGGTTCTTCAAGTGCCGCTTGTCCAGGTATCGAGAAAAAAGCATTTTCCTCAGATGAAGACCGGTTGTGGACGTTATCGCAAGATCAGCCCTGCTCGTTTCGGCTAGCAAGCGATGTACCGCCTTGTTGACCTCTAATCTGTCACCTCCGCGCCCACCTCTTCGTCCCTTATCATCTTCGTCAAATGTCTCACTATCATCTTCGGTGGTAACATTATCCCATCTGAATGATACATAAGGGTCTGCGCACAGGCGGATCAACTCACGGAGAGTTATGCGTGCGGCCTCAGAGACCACTTCTCCATCCCAGATAGGCAGGGTCAGCTCCTGAATGGCATCGATGGGTTCGGGCATGTGCAGCATTGCGAAAAATAGAAACGAGGCAAGAAACATGTTGACGTGTGCGTCGATGTCTGCTGGTCGTTTACGTAGCGCAAGCTGAAAGATCTCGAGGGTGAACGGTACGAATGGCGCGCATCCATACTGTCGGGTTGATCCCCCATTCAGCAGGCAATCCAGTGTCGGGCAGTATGTACCCCTTTCGTCATCCAATTGTTGCATATCCAGCAGCGCCGAAAAAAGGTCCTTGAACTCCGCAAGACGTGAGTCGTTGTCGCAATATGGCACAAGGCGTGTGCAATCCTTCACGGCACGATTGGCCAGATAAGACAGCTCGCGGCAACCCTGCGCTGCTTCAACAATCACTCCTAACCTTTTGGAGAGGAAATTTGCGTCAAGTGTTGGCAAGTGCCGTTGCAGCAGCTGCAGGGATCGTATGTCGCCATTCCGACAGATGTCTCTAACCGGTTGGTATAACGAGAAGCTCTCGCCCTGTGCACGTGAGTGATCAAGGTACAAAGCCAACATATCCACAGGGGGCTGCTGCGCGTGGTGATAGTAAGTGGTAACCAATCTAACCTCGATCGACGGATACCAGAGGATGGGGTCAAGCTTCTTTCCGGTTTCCAGTATGTGCCGTACGAGTGAGACATGCCTTCGCACAACGGCGGCGTCACGGAAAGGTGTAAAGGAATGAAGGACGCCGTCCGGGGCTTCGAATTTCCCCGGCGTTCCTCCGGTGGCAGCAACGATTCGGCGGCAGAGATTATGGTCCAGCAGAAACATATCTGCCAGTTTTGGGAGCCCATACCTGAATTTCGCGAAAGGAGGAGAAAAGTCAGAATGTATGTGGGTTCGTAACCAAGATTAGGCTGGCAGGTTCAGAGACACATACCAAAACGCTTGCCGTGCGATGGCAAGAAAGATGTTACATTGAGTTGCGGTTAGGAACTCCGTCGGGGAAAAGGTCAATTTGGACTTTTCACGTTCCAGCAAAATCTGCAATACAGCTTCGCTTCTCGCGATTGCGGGCGGGAGGTTGAGCCGTAGGTTGTGTGGGTATGTGCTAAGGAAGGCATCAGTGTAGTATCCAGAGGGATCATACTCAGGATGAGTGCGGGGGAGATCGCAAGGCCTGACGTTTGCATTGCAGCTGAAGTCATTCTGATCGTACAGCGGATGGTCTGGCGGGAGATCGCGGCGCTTGGTTTTGAAGTGTTGAGCAACGTAATGGGTGAGACTACCCCTGTGCCGCAACCAGCGAAGGCGGAAGCTGGTATCTGCGGTAAGGTCTTTGAAGGGCCGACAAGCAGCAGTAATGCTTGCGATGGCGGGCGAGTCCAACCAGACCAAAACTTCTCCGAGCAGCTGCGGTTGCAGCAGCTTTAGCAGGAGCGAGAACGGAGGAGATGGTGCGCACGTCGCCATCGCAAACGGTGGGGGGGGGGTGACTGAATGCAAACCGGAAAGCGTCCTACGAGAGTTGCCCTCCAAACTCTCGTTCGTTCTTTCTCGTTGCGGAAGTTGCCGTGAGGTTTGTTCCAGCTGTTGGCGTAAAGCAGCGCCCCCCCCGTCAGAGCTTGGCCGGCCCCTCGAGACGCGGCTTGTCCAACTTGTCCGCCACTGATTTCCGTGGGGGTGGGCGCTGCGTGCAGTTCGCGCAGTATCGTCTCGACGCGTTCAACGAGAGACGCGTCCGAGTCCGGCGGGGCTTTCGGGACAACGCGTCCCTCCCTCGCATCGCATCTCTTCACCTGAACGGTTCGTTTCTTTTGTTGGCAGGCAGGGAACGCTCGGTCTGATCTAGCTGCTATATACTCTACAATGCTTCGGAAAACGAAGTGGGCGTTGTGCCTTGTCGCATGCCTGCTAATTGCGAATGTCTACGGTATGTTGGTTGCTTTTCCTGAGGACGCGCTTCCTTTAACTCATATTCTTCCTGTCTCAGCCGGTGGCGGGGAAAGCTGCCCAGATGGCACGACACAGTACGGCGACAAGTGCTGTGAAAATGGCAAGTGCTGTCACGCTTCGGTGAACTCCAAACGGGTTAGTTAATTCGGCTTCTGATACGTGACCGTGAGGACGCTTTCCATACGAAAGCCTTGCTAAGACGGAACCCTGATCAATTTCCGTTAGTGTTCGGCGATATGTTGTGAAAGTGGTGTCATTGTTACCAACGTTAACCTCGATACCAATAATCCTAATTGTGCGGGATGGTCAAACCCCCACGATAATTATGGCACGGAGACCTGCACTTCGCCGGGCTCCACTTTTTGCCAGTATTCGGGCCGGTAAGCCAAGGGCTATCTTGCAGTACACAACTTACAGAGCTGCCATACTCACTTCATTCTCGATGCTGTCAGTGAAACCGGCAATTGCAAAGGATCACAGTGCGGAATCGCAGGAACTATCAATTACCGGGAGACGTGGAAAGATTCGCAGTGCACCTATCACGAGACGAACTCTGACATCTCGTGTAAATCGGTCAACGAGTTGACAGCATCCACTACTACCATCAGTCCACCAAGAAACCATGAACCGGTTGGACCGGAGGTGCTCGTCGTGAGCGGGTGCTCTGGCGGTGAGTTCTGAGACTGCGGTTCCGTGCGGTTGAACCTTATACAGTACATCGCACCCTCGGACCCTAAGGACCTTGGACCTTGTATCTTCCGTCATCAACAGCCGGATGTGCCAACGGACAGTGCAACTGCAACGGTGTAAACAACTGGAGAGCTGCTGCCACGTGGGGATGTGCCCCGCTTGGAGCGCCCATTGTCAAATACCTCTCGCAGCAGTGGAATTTGCAGAATGTGTGGCAACCTGCAGTCACGCTTTCGGTATGTGCAACCCCAATCTGCAGTAGAGGCATCCCCCTGATTCTCAATTTTAACACCGCACCACAGTGGCGTGAGTACCCGCTGGGTTTTGACGACGTCCAGTATACAAACAACTTAGTCAGACCAAGTAAGGCGGCAACCGCGGCATCTACACGGTATTCGACGATGATGCTCTAATCACGTCTCTCTTTACTTCCAGACCCATCATCTTCTGCTTGGCCAACAACAACCAGAACGTTCTACATCGTTAATAGTAAGTGAAAGTCCTTGAACCAGTGTCACAAAGCCCGACTCTGACTCATGTTCTGCGATCGTCACCGCCATCCCTCTCCATACCACTAGATGGAGTATCCTTGAAGCTCGACGAGCAGCCGACGGTCAAGTGCGACCCCGCGCTCGTAACCGTAACCGAGGCAAACTTCTTCGGCAACATCCTCTTCGGCAACATCCGATACGACAGTTACACGTCAAACCTCCAATGCTCCATAAGTTACACACCGCCAGCGAATTTATCTACAATTTTCGGAAAAATCAACTTCGGCAGTATCGAGACTTTCACTTTGAAAGCGACGCTGACCTCCGAAGCTAATGTAAACGGACGAGACGTCGATATGGCCACGTTTTCCTTCGTTTATCCCGCAGCAAAGGCATGGAATCTGGCCTTAGCGGCGGACAAATTCGACAGCAATGGCTTTCTATCTAATGTCCGAAACCTGGGATGGCAATCTACACCTCAATTCGAAGATTTCACCGTGACCAAGTTGGAGTTCAGAGTTTCCTGCACGATGTACTCAGAACTCTTAGCCAGTCCTGGAGATCTGACCGTCTGGACATATAGTCAGACGATGCCGACCGCCAACGGCTTCGGATTCTACAAAGCCCTGGATTTTGCGGCGGGTGTCCTTAAACAGTCTGTTTGGGAAGCAACTTGCGATATTCAAGGTCAGGCTTTCAACGGGAACCCAATAGCAACTTTCAGCAACCCCAAAACGGTGCGCTTCGGGATTTTGAAAGCGAGACCAGAGGCAATCACAGCTCCTTCGCATGTAAGGTTCAGAGCTCAAAAGCCCTGGCAAGCGTCCTAGAGGAACATTTACCCATTTTTTGCTAATCCTTTTCATCGTTGTACATAGGCATCGGGCGATTCGAATGCTCCCGTCTTCTGGACTGTTCCGACGAGCCTGTACACAACTTGGGCGAATTGTTTTAGAGGGAATACAAAAGTTGTGGAAGCTATGAAACAAGCTTATCCTGGCAATACCTTCTGGGCAACGGGTGGCGATCACGGAATATTTGGCTACACCTTGACCACGGTGGGAATAGTGCCTCTTCCGCAACTCCAACATGTACGCTGTTTCACTGACACTTGACGATATGCAGATGCTCGACATCACCAGTAAGGATCAGAGTACTTTGAATACCGCACTCCGCAGCTACTTCCCAGGAGTTCCGGGTCCCGTAAATATCATGATTTGCGTCGAATCGTACGCTGGTAACGAGGCACAATTTAAAGAGTCTAAAAATCCACTCATAACCGTAAGTTACATTTCTGACTTGTTTGTCATGAACGCATTCTGACGACCGATTTCCGCCCGAACATGACTGCAGTCCGCCATGGAAAAATGTCGCCTCAGTTCTGCCCTCTTCAAATGCGTCGACTGTTTTACTTGCAAGCTTAGCGTACTGGTCACTGCCAGCGACGCTGTAGGCAACTCGACCTCCAGTGTCTCGCCAGGAGTGGTCAGTACGCAACGCATTTGGGAATGCCAACCTGTCTTTTAACCCTGCCCCCTTTAGAAATTGGATCTTACGCCCCCAGTCATTACGGGATTGACGTTTGCGACCGACAAAAAACCATTGGAGGGGACTCTATTTTATGCGCGGATGACAGATGTCAAACTGAGCACCGCCGTTTATGAGCCGGAAGCGCCACTATCGTCTGTTGTTCTCAACATGGCTGTTGCAGATTTCACACAGTTCACAAACAGCGTTCCGAATATCTTTGGCACACTTCCATTCGGAAAAAATGTCAATTATGCGACCGGTGCTCTGGCGGTCGACGCAGCCTCGTGGAATGGCAAGAGTTTTCACGGACAACCCTATGTCGTTCAAATACAAGCTACATCCGCTGCTGGGCTTGTTAGCTCGCGGAGTTCAACTGTGATCGTCGATGGCACGCCTCCGTCGTCGGGCTACGTTCGCTTCAATCAGTCCTACTACGATCCCACTGTTACGAGCGCCGTTAGCGCGACATTTGGCGGGATAGCGGACCTGGAGTCGGGAATCAAGGAGTTCTACTATCGGTGGGGCTCCGATAATAGCTTTTGCACCGGAGCCGACTTTGCATTGCCTCTGCCGGCAGGAAGCAAGTGGCAGCCATTCTCACTCCCTGCAGACGCGGACGCCTATGCACCCGACGAGCAGACGGTTCTGCTCAAGCTCGGCAATGTCAATGCTTCGAAAGTCTATTTGGGGATCGCTGGAGTGAATCGGGCTGCGACGGCTGGTTCCTCCATGTCGCAGAGCGTTTCATTTTCGTGCTCACTGGGACTCGTGGTGGTAAGTGCCACAACGGCTTTTTAGCAGAGTGTATTGGTCATCTAATGCTCATCGTCATGACCACCGCTCTGATAGGACTCGACAGGCCCTTCCATTGATATTAATTCGATCGAAATCGTTCAGGCAACTCTGTTCAACAAGAAACAGTATCTGTCCGGCGTCGAAAGAACTGTTACGGCCAAATGGTGTGCCCTCGCTTCGTTGTCAGGTGTCAGCTATTACAATGCGTCGCTGTATTTCGATGATAAGCTCGCGGTAGGACCGTCAACCTGGTACACAAACTCGGCCACCTTGAGCTACAAAGAGTCTGGGCCCCTCCCAGCCAGCACCAAAGTGAAACTTTGCGTCACGGCCATGAGTTACGCGCACAGGGTGGTGGGACCGGTTTGCCAGGATACCTTGATCAACACCGTCGAACCCGACTTCTCAACCTGCAGCACCGCAGGAATGACATTGCCTACATCGGCAAACAGCATGGCGACGCTTCAATTAGATTGGATGTCGTGTGTGTCAGCCACTTATATGGTCGATCACTACGAATACAATATCGTGAAGAACGGTCAAATTGAGTATGGTGGAAAGCGCGGCATTCTCTCTGGAAATACCACCAGTTTGGCGTTGCCCCTGAACAGTACGGTTGTCATTGGAAAGATTGTGGTGTGCCTAACGCCTGTGGACATGTTTGGCGATTCTCACCAACCATTTTGTACCAATCCGGTCACCATTGATTGTGAGTGGTTAACATGCATGTTTGACTTCCATCACAATCATCACTCAACGGCTAACTTATCTCGCATCCGTGGTTAGCAACTGTGCCAATGCCGACGGGGGGCGTGCGAAACATTGATCCGGCGACGAAGTTGCCAATTCAAACAACTACAAGTCTGACCGGACTTTCAGTAGGGTAAGTGCATAAGCGCACGCGTGGTCAAGTTTAATGCTGTTGAGCGGGTTCCCGCTAAAGAATGCGATCGACAGGTGGGACGCCTGGCAGGATGCAGCAACTTTCATCTCGAACTATACTGTCACAATCACCGCAATGTCCTTGAACAAGACAGAGTCTGTCTTTGCAGGACCCGTCACCCTGTCGACCGTGGACCTGAAGCCGCACGCGGATGGCACGTTTTCTCATGATTTCTCGGGGTATAGAGTGGTCGTCGGATCGACCTACACCGCCTCGATTTACGCAACAAATGCCGCTGGACTTTCCAGTGGCCCGACCAATTCCAGCGGTATCAAGGCCGTCGATCCTGCCCTCTTTCCGGATCCTGTTGTAACAATATTGGACGGGATTGTGCTCCAAACTCAAAGCACGCTTTATCGCCTGTAAGTGCCATGACAGCACGATGATCAAACCCGTCAACGTCATGCTGAACTCACTACTAATCCTTTCCATTAGCATACCTCAGGGAAAGGATCAGAAGTTGCACATCACTTGGCAAAAGTTCCGGGGCTTTAGCGGTGCCAATCGCGTTTCCTATGCTGTCCAATTCGTTTCCGAACTCGACAACCAAGCAAGCAATATAACCGTCGGAAGCTCCCTCGACGCGCTGGTCGCCATTCCGTCGAATCCAGGAGCGTACCGTGTGTACGTAAACTTGCTTTTGACTGACGGCGCGAACGCAACTACCATCGCGAAAACTGCTTTGGCGCCGGAGAAGCTTATCATCTCAGAAACGATCGGATTCACACCGGGAGTCGGGGAAAGTTCGTGTGACGTGCAGTTTGATGTATCTTCCGTGAGCGTTCCTCGGCCTGCGGCAACTTTGCAGGCAAAGTGGCCTAAGTTTGTGGATACCTATGGGCTCATCTCCAACTATCGGCTTGCCTTCCGCCGTCAAGGCCAAACCTTTCGCACGTCATCCTGGTCCGAGGTTGGATCGAGCTCGCAGTCGTTCGCTGGAAAGGTCGCCTATCCGTATGGGGTTCCGAATATGCTGACCCCTTGGCAGCTCGAATGCGTGATCGAAGCTGTGGATGTTGCGAATCGGTCTTCATCAATCACAGTGCCTGCGAGGTGGACGACTCTCACTACGCCTAAAAACAAGGCTGCTGTGGTCTCGGTCCCCCTCACCAAGTTGAGCCAGACTCCTGCGAATAGCTCGGATTTCGGCTTTCTTGAGGAAATCACCATGACCGCCGGAGGAGATATGACATTCGCCGCCGCTTTTTTTGGGTTTCCACAACTGCAAAGCTCGGGGACGCAGTTGGCGACCGTTCAGTACTCGGTAGGCAATGCGATGTCGAACACTACGGGCATATTTGACAACATCATACCTTTGACCGCACTCGACCTCTCCGGAGCTACCAATCAATCCATGTTGATTGAAGGTACTTACGTGCCAGTCCACATGTTTGCAGTTCCCATTACATATCTGGACGCAACGCCTGGTAAGCATTTTATACGGCCAGGGCGCGTATGTGGTAGGGCATCAACTCACCCTCTCTTTGCTGTACAGTGTCGGTGTGCGTCAACGTCACAGTGCAGGCAACTTCGGAGTCGGTTTTCACATGCAGTGCCGGAGTCGCAGCAGATTCAAACCCTCCTGCTGTTGGCACCACGGAGATTTCCCTGGGTGCGCAATACGCAACGACCTCCTCCTCGCTTGTGATAACTTGGGATGGCTTCACATCCCCAAGTTGGCTGCATCCCAACGGATCGGGGATTGCCTTCTATCAATGGACATTGGGTACATATCCGGGCGGAGACGACATTGTGAGCGCCACTCGATCCTACCCAAGCGCCGGGAGAGCGCTGGTAACTGGCATTAAGCTACTGAACGGATATAGCTACTTCGCTACTGTAATAGCGACGGCCGACAACGGGCTTTCGTCGAACGCAACTTCGGACGAAGTCATCATTGATTACACACCGCCGAGATCTGCATCTGGCATCACCGCGATTCGTCCCATTCAAGTTTCCGACAAGGTTTGGAATGTCAGAATTGAGTACGATCACTGGACCGATTTGGAAACCCGCGTTGCAAGCGTCACTTGGGTGATCGAAACACAATATGGATATGGGGATGTTCTCCCAGCCACGAGGACTGACACGCCGACATCTGCCGAAGCAAAAAATCTGCAGCTCGGCGTCGGTATCACGTACGTCGTCAGAGTCATAGCGACCAATACGGCGGGATTGGCGCAGGAGTCTATCCGCTCCTTCACGGTGCCGTATCCCGTCTGGATTCTCTCGCTCGTTGACGGCGCTGCTATAGGTCGAAGTCTTTACTCGACGAAAGCATACTCCACGGAGAAAAGTATTTACAATCTTTCGTGGAGGTTACTGGGGTCACCTCTCTACGCGGAGTATGCTCTAGGCACCAGGCCAATGCAGAACGATATCTATCCTTGGACGAGAGTTACTTCGGAGACTGAAGCTTCAATCATCTTAACGGAACAATTCAATGACGGATTGACATTGTACGCCTCGATGCGAGCATTTGGAGAAAATGGAATCATCGCCGATGTAATTTCGACGGCTGGTATCACGTTTGACGAAAGCCCGCCTCTGGTGGGTCGAGTTATCCAAGGTCGTGGGACAGTTCACAAACTGTGGACGATGAGTTCCGCCATTGTGTCCTTCAGCTGGACTGGCTTTTTGGATCGGCACAGTGGTATTGCCCGGCACCATTATTGCATTGACGCTGACCCGGACCCTAAAAGGTGCGCATCTGAGATGACGGAAATTTATGGCTCCACCGGTGTCTACAGTGCAGGCTTGGACACTGAGCTTGTTGTGGGCAAGAAGTACTACATCAAGATCCGTGCCACAAACGGTGCCGGCCTGTCTTCCTATGGCATGTCACCACCATTCAAATACGATCCATCACCACCGACCCTGGGCCTAGTCACAGTCCATCATCCGTCTTCGGCCGATTTCATCCCGGCTGCTCACGGTGGGGCACTGATCTATCAAGACTGGTCCACCGTCCAGGTCTCATGGACTGGTTTCTCAGATAGCGATAGCGGAATTGCAAACTATCAAGTCGCTCTCGCTGAACAAGAATCCGGACAACTTGTGCAACAGTTTGTGTCGGTCGGTGGAAGCACCCTTTGGAGGTTTACGGACGCCGACGGTCTCCTCTTGGAGGATGGCAAAAAGTACTTCGCGGTGGTGCTTGCCACGAATGGCGCCGGGGCGGTGTCTCAAGCGACATCCGGATCCTTCATTGTCGACACAGAACCACCTTCGGGGGGGAAAGTGGAAGTCGACTTTAACCCGAATGGGATCTCCACAACAATTGATGGTTTCTTTGACAAGACTAGCGAGATCGTGGAGTATCGAATACTCATTGGGTCTTTCCGTGGCGCAAACGACGTGGCACCCACTCGGGTCCTTCAAATGGGAAGTGGAAAGGATTGCAACCCATGTGTTGAAACGTTCCCGATATCGTTGCAAGAGAATGCCATGTACTTTGTGACGGGTAAGTGCGCGGCCAAACTCGAAGGTCTAGTCTGAAATGGGGATAACGAGGACTAAGCACCTTCAAATTCGTCAGTGTTTGCGGTGGATGCTGGAGGACTTTCATCAGCGCCCGTTTCCATCGGCCAGGTCTACACAAAAGATCCAGTCCTGATCAGGGCCGCTGCCGGATTCACCTGGAATATATCGGCGGCCACACCGAATGTGTTGAACTTCGGCGCATCGAGTCCGGAAACCGTCACAGTAACCGGATATGGCTTGACGAACTTCGTTGTTTCTGGAGGCGCCGTGCAGCCGACCTTCCAATGTCAATTTCTTTATCCGGGCGAAGCGAGTTGGTCCTCAGCATCAGCACAACTAACCTATGAAATATTCCAAGTAACTCAGCTGGATCGCTTCCACGCCGAAGTGCGTTGCCCGCCACCAAAGAGAGTTGCTTTGAACAATCAAGATGCAGTCCAGTTGCGACTTGTGGCGCCTGACGGGAAAAGCACTTCCAACCCGATCCGGCTTGTCCACAAAGGTACTTGATGCCCAGAGTTCTGCATAATGACTCGCTGCGGTGCTGATCATCCTTCTCACAGTCGCTCCTACAACCTGGGGTTCCACCTCGGCCGTCATCACTATGGGCCTCAGCAATAATATGGCTTCAGCATACCGGATATCGAGGGCCTTGTTTCAGATGACCTGGCCCAATCGTTTTCCGGCAAAAAGCGTTGCGTACTACTCAATATCCTCCTTCGGTTCGCAATTGGCGATCGTGCCCGGCGATTCATTCGAGTGGATCTTTACCATTCCCCGAACTCTCTCGAACTTTGAGCAGTTCAAGGCCATGACATCCGTCAGTTTCGAAGTTTGCCCTTACTTTTACGGACACGGTGCGGAGCCACGACAGAACTGTCTTGCCTCCTCGGAAATCGTCTTTGACAACAAGCCAGTGAAGCTGAATCCCGCCGTCCAAAGTCAGGTTCCCACCGGAGTTCGCATCCTCGGTTATGGTTCTGCCAAAGGATTCTTGTACGAAGCGGTCCAATTCCAGCCGACGGATAAGAATTTGGCAGCTGAATGGAAAGATTCCTTCGAGTACGCAGGGAGTAAGAAAATCGACCATTATGACATGATGATCGGGAATGCACCGTTTGAAAGTGCGGTTGATGTTGTTCGCGGCTTGACGAGCACATCCTTCAACACGTCGACGGCGCTCGAAGTTGGTGTCGCGTACTTTGTCACAATAACTGCATGGGATGAAGCGGGAATTCCGTCGCTTCTATCGTCGGCGCCCATAACCGTTGACGCCACAGCTCCAACTGGGTAGGTTGTGATTGAGAAGTTACTTTTTGGCCGAGGACAAAACTTTCATACTCTACAGGGGCATTGTGTATGATGGAAACGTGACATCAGTCTTGGAGAACGGATATCAGTCAGACCCATCGTCAGTGACGGCGTTCTGGCGGGGTTTCGTCGAGAATGAGAGCGTCATTGCCGAGTTCCGCGCATGCGTGTGGGATGGGTCCAGGTGCATATACGGACCGGTTTCGACTGGAATAGCTACCAGCTTGATGGCCGGCAATCTCTCCCTTTCGCCGAACTCTACCTACTCTGTCCGTGTGGAGGCGTGCAACGGAGCCGGTCTTTGGAGCGACCCTGCATTCTCAAACGGTTTTAGGGTGGATATCACGCCACCCGTGCTGAAAGGGATGATTTTTGGGACAGGAGGTTCTATTGCGAAAGCGTCTGTGACAGAAGAAAAGCTCAGCTGGACGTTCGTGGATACGGAATCGCCGGTTGTGGAATATATGGTGCAGCTCGGTAGTTCCCCGGAAGGAGCTCAGATCCTTCCGCTGACCTCGGTGGGACGACAATCTTTCCTGCCCTTGAACGGACTTGAATTCGCTCACAACTCCACGGTCTACGCGATGGTTATTGCCAGAAATGCCGCAGACCTCAGAGGGGTCGGAACGTTTGGGCCCGTACTCATCGACCTCACACCTCCTGTGTTGCAATCTCCCGTCACGGCAATGGACGGCAATGACGTTGTCAATGTTGTGGACAGCGTGCAAATTAACGCGCGGTGGTCCTTCGTGGATTGGGAAACAGATATCGTCGAATACAAGGTCGCCCTTGGGAGTCCATCTGACAGAGAAAGCTACCGAAACTTCGCGTCTGTTGGAATGAACAGCATGATACGCAATGTGACGGTGGAGGTTGTAGAGGGAGCGCAGATGGTTGTGTCTGTCATCGCGGTCAATGCAGCTGGCTTGGAAGCCAATGCTACATCCCAAACTGTTCGATTTACAAAAGCACCTCCCAGCAACTGCTCCATCATTCTGCTGGACGAGCAGTTGCGGGCTCTGACGGACGCCGCAATTTACAAAGGCATCACCTACTTGTCACCTCAAACAGACATCAAGGCACAACTGTCTTGCTCGGCAGCCACGCTCGCTGACATTGCAGACATTTCCTTCCGCCTCGCGAAAGATGGTGGTCAGATGTTCGACTGGGTTCCGATTGGCCCCCACGATATCTTGACGATTGAGAGCGGCGGATTACCGAAACTGGACACAATGACTCTGGAAGTTCGGGCGAACAACGCCGCCGGTTTATGGAGCGACTTCCGCTCCGCTCCGTTCAGGATATCCAGTCAACAACCGGTTCCTGGCGCCGTCACCCTCGAGTGGAGGAACGGCACCGACGCAGCGAGCGCCAAGAATCTTGTGGTTGCGATCTCAGCTTTCAAAGATGCTAATGCCCCGACATACCCCGTCAATCATACGTTGGGAGTTTTTTCAAGCGATAGTGTGGGCGCTTACAATATCTACAGCTTGGAAGCCTTGAAGCCCGATTCGACGGGTAGCCTTGCCCCGGTGGTCATTCCGGTGACTTCCAGTGCGAAAGGAAGGAACTTCACAGCAGTTGTGAGGGGTGTTGGCTTGCTAGGACTTGAGACCAGAGTGATTACTATGCTTCCGGGCGCTTGATCGCTGGTGCACACACCAATGCTTCATGTTACGAATATTTCGATTTTAGATGACATTTTGCGAACAAAAATAATATTTAATTAGGTGACTCGGAATTTTGTAGACAGCGGAAGGACAGCGTATACGGAAATTGGTGTGAGCATGACGATTACATCGAACGTTTGGGATGAGTTTTCGACTTTGCAACGGTGAATGCTGGTTATTCCGCGCAGCCAAACTCGAAGGCCAGCCGCGTAAAGTTGATGCACCCTGTAACAGGCGCCATCTAAAAACTAAAGGGGGGGATCATGGTGAACTAAGGAGAACTACCACCACGGCCCATTCACAACCAGAGGGGATAGGGATTGGGTTCCCAAGGCTGACGGTTCATATCTGGTCTGAACCCGTCATATCGCGCATATGTGTAGAGGAGGTAACGAAAGTTGGCGCCTCCTTGGATGTCTCTGTTCACCATGATGGGCTCTCGCGCGCGCCTTTGGAGCCCTGGGCCGCCTCGGGCACTTTCTCTTTCATTGTCTCAACCCGTTTGCAACCCAGTGCACGGATACGTCTCAGTGCGTCCCACGCTCCCTGAACCTCTTTCGGAATCTCTTCCTCGGGCTCGGTTGCTGTATCCGAGTCTGATCCGCTCTCTGATGTCAGAGCCCTTTCCAGTCGCTTTCGTTTCTCCTTGACTGGCGTTAGTTCGAGCTTCACCACTACGTTGTCCGGACACTGATTGATGCGAATGTCAATGTGCGACGTCGATTGCGACGGAATCGGCTGCTCTATTAGCATCGTGTTGTTTGGAGGTTGAATCCGGGTTCGCACTTTTGCTGAGCGGCGGCAGAAACTGGTATGCCTTTTATCTGCCTTATTTAAATTACAGGCGCCCGTTCACGTGACCATGGTGCGACGTCGTTTCGAGAAGGATTTGCTCAGGTGAGAAACTACCGCAGAGGAGGATTCAAACCGTTGGTGAACGAAGACGCCGGTGAAACGTCCGTCACGGACTTTGTTCCTTTGCAAGAAAAAAGGGCAGAGTAGATGGTAATATGATTTTAGACGTATATGCTAGCCTATGTTATGCTATCCGTATATACTATCATTGTGCATCACTTCCTTGACATCCATCTCCCTCAACTTCTTCTCTGTGCGGTGCTTCACACGCACGGTGTTGCAAAGTTCGACAGCGCGTGTACATTATAGCACCCGGTGCCCCGGTCGGCCGAATCGTACACAGTACATAGTAGGTACAATGAACCAATGTACTGTACTGTACATCCTTCGGTTTAGTGGGTTTTGCCAACTTTGCCCACTCGATCGCCGTGCCCACTATTCTGCACCCAAAGCTTCTACTGCGCGTGTTCTTCCCAGCCCGCGTGTTTCACCCCAGCGCGCATTGCCAGAATCTTGACCCACCATTTTAACCCAAATTTGGCAAGCGAAAGTTCAACAGAGGAAAGCGGGTTGAGGGACTTTGGGTTCAAAACCCACTAAACTGCACCCTTACCCATCCTTCGTCAGTCAAGTCTTTCTGACTTTCCTACTTCGTGTGGTGGAAATGGCGTGAGAACGGAGAAAGCGTGTACTGGTGGTCCGGGTGGAAATAAATGGTGGGTGAGAAAATGATTCCCCCTTTCATGGGATTGCCGAGAGAGATGGAGAGAGAGATGGGTTTGTGGTAGATGTGCAATGGTGGGTTTGATACTCGGCAAAATCCAACGCCAGGCCTCCGTTAGGGAACGCTCCCGGGCAGCATCAACTACAAGTTGCCTTCATTGGCGACGCCTCAGGCAGAGGTACAATGATGTGGATGGCAGATAACCACCACGGAAAATGGGATGGGGTGAAATCTAGACTACCGGTTACGGGAGAATGCGTCTGGTCTGCGGCCATTGCCAAACACCACCGAACGCACAATCGAGAGGAAATTCTTGGTGCTCAGGACGTCCCGATTGTGCACTTTCATCCGTAGTCGTAGTGGTCGTCTTCCAGGAATCTCAAATGGTGTCCAGTCTTGGTTGATACATTCGGGGTTGGGGCAACCCACCAATCCATGGACGTATTCCATTCTTCCCTTTCTAGCTTGCCATGGCCGAGATGACAGCCGCTGTCGGATGTTTTTCTTCACACGGCCGTGGCAGTCAGGGCACACGGACGACGTTCGATACTCATCTAGCAAGTAGCATGGAATGCTGTTTCTTGCAAAGAGTGTGCGGAATCTGATTTCCATGATGAGTTAGCATATTATAATACATAGTAGGTACCACCAATCATGGTTACTCACCCCTTGGTCTTCGATGACTCCTGAAAGCGCATCATTTTCCCAGCATCGCTCCAATCACCCAAGATGACCGAAAAATTCTTTCCATACCGGCGTCGCATGTTCTTAATGAGCTTGCTCTCAGACTTTTGCCGCAGTGAGAAGGCCTTGAACCTGCGAGCGATGTGAATCTCATCCTGGTAAAACTCATCCAGGGCGGGATCTGGGATATGGATGGATGTCAGCCCAGGTAATACTAAATTTGAAGACAGCGCATAATACATCATACCTGCATGTATGTGATCCACAATGAACGCTGAGAACGCCTCGATGTTCATGCTCTTGTGCGATGGAATATGTGATTCCATCTCGGCGATGCCGGCATTGATCTTTCGCTCTCTCATGTCTCTTTGAAAGTACCGAGACTTTGTCTCGACCGCCCGTTGATTGGATGTGTATCTGATACGGGGTGGTGCATTGTGGGAACGCTGCAGCGGAATGTCGCCGCAATGGGAATGGTGGGGATAGGGGCGGTGGGAGCGGCAGCGGAGACGGGGGGCTGGCGGGCGGAGACGGGGGGTTGGGGGGCGGAGACGGGGGGCTGGCGGGCGGAGACAGGGGGCTGGGGGGCGGAGACGGGGGGCTGGGGGGCGGAGACGGGGGGGGGGGGGGGGGGGGTAGCGCAGAAGGGGGGGGGGGGGGGTAGCGGAGACGGGGGGGGGGGGGGGGGGGTAGCGCAGAAGGGGGGGGGGGGGGTAGCGGGGACAGCAGGGCAGCAGTAATCGACTGAATCGTACCAAAATGGCCGCTCCTTCTTGATGTCTCGACAGAACAAGAGGTCACGCTTGCCCGGATCAATGCTGACGATGTTTGGAGCCTCCCGTAGTTAGGCGATGTGGTGCTCAAAATACAGCTGCTTGACTTCTTCCTGCATTTGGGCTTTGCTGCGCTTCCGGGCGCGATGGCCGTACTTGAGCCCTGGCTTCTTGAAGTGGATGGTAGCGGAATACCCGTTTGTGCTGATTGACCCATCAAATTTGAGACCAAGCTTCTTTCGATGCTTGAAGACCTTGTCCTACAATCCGTCATTCAGCAAGGTAATCAGATTGAAATAACCGCAGAAGGATACAGACTTACATTGATATTGAGAAACTGCCCCCACAGCTCCCGCTTGCGTTGATCGGTGAGTTTCCCCATGCGATGGTGGCCCAAGGCCAGGATATGAGTGGTTAGGATCTTCGTGTCGATCCGAACAGATGACTGGATTCGAGATTTGCGCAGCGGGATAGCGGAAAACAGCCGCATTCCACGGCGCTCATAGAGGCGTGAGAGCTCACAATAGGCACCTGTGATGAGGCAGGTGCGGACTACGATTAGACAAAAGAGGAAGCAGCGCGGGGGGGGCATAATTATACAGGATGTAACTCACCTAAATATGGCATTGCGTCCACCGCAAGGCTGTACGCAAGCGCTTCATCCAGGGGAGGAAGCAGAGCCCATAACTCGTCGAGGACGGTCCGCTCAAGTCGTGTGAGGCGCGCAAACTCTTCTTCGGTTGGAAACTCTTCAAACGTCGCATACTTTTTGAACTGACGGACACGCTGGTAATAGCGTCGCCGCTGCGCTCGGTTGACTCCAGCTCTACGGAGATGCAGTACGACTTGCTTCAAACCAAGCCTTTCATTGACGTAGCGCAGAAACATTTGCATGAAATGCTCTTGTACGTTAACTTTGAGGTTTGTGAAGATGCTCGTAGCCGTGTACGCTGCGGTCTGTTGGCAATACCGCATGCGGATGGGGGCGAATCCGTGAACATCACAGCAGTCTTGAACCCATGGATGCAACTCTTGCGCGATGACCGGATTGGCGTTGTAGCCTGGATTGTTGAGCAGCTCAAATATCACACTGATGTGCTTGTCGGTGATGTCCGGGAAATCGTGTAGAGGATGTGGTGGGGGGGAGACGTAGCAGTCAGGACATTGGTTTATGCGAAATATACAGTGTAACTCAAAAACTCACCAAGGTAGTACTTGAGAAAAAAGCTGGTGTGGGGCGCCAGGATGTGAACATCGGCGATGAAGGTTGTTAGGCGCTCCCTTTGCACTTGATTGTGATTTTGGATTCGGTAAAGGGAAACCTTCGTGCTGGCATGCGTCTGCGGGCAGGGTCGTTGAACTGGTGGTGGTGGGGGGGGTTCAAGCACCAGGGATCCGCCCGGTGTGCTGGGAAAAGGGAAAGGGATGGGAGCGGGGAGGTTCAACGGACGCTGCAGACCCCTGTCCGCGGGTGAGAGCCCTCGCTGCTGTTGCTGTTGCCCGTCTTCATCGCCAGAACTCTCGCTAACCATGTCTGCGATTGCTTGGGGCAAGTGGCGTTGGACAGACGGTGGGAATTCGAATCGCGGGGGTGGTTGCAATGGTGTCTGCACAGCGGTTGGCAGACGTATGGGCAACCGCGGGGTAACCGGAGCAACCTTCCTCCTCTTCCGCCGTGGTGTGGTAGCTTCGGTAAAGATGCCACACCACAGGTGCCCCTGGAGCGCCTGGTGTGATGGCATGATGGCCGTGCTGTGCTTTAAGTCAGCCGAGACGGGTGGTGATTGCCGTGATAGCTGTGCGTCAAGGAACTCACGTCAGTGCTGTGGTAATGAGGCTGAGAACGGTGAGGAATTGCGGTTGTTACCTGGTGGCGGTTGAAGGTGAAACCGGGGATGCTTACTGCTCACAATTGCGTTGGGAAGGAAGGGGGTTGGGAAGGAAGGTTGGTGGGAAGGAAGGGTGGTATGTAATTGGGAGTGAGGATCCCCACGTTTTTTACACGCGTGTAAAGGTAGCTTCCTGGTGTGTGTACATGTACAGGTGTTGCAGGTGATTGCGGGACTTTTTTTTTGAGAAGGAAGCGCCTTTGGCAGTGCAGAGAATGCAAGCTACTCGACGCACCTTCCCAAAGACCTTGTTGTGGAACTCGTTACTTTATTTCCCTTCACACATACCACTCGTTTTATAGACATTTGATCGGACGGTCTGCCCAAACACACAACCAGCTCTGTATCTGCAGAGAAGAAAAGGGGGGGTACGGTAGCTATAAAAAGGAAGCTGTGGCTGAAACTGGTTGTTTACAACACTCCCTCTCAGACTGCAAATCGAATTCAATCCGCAGTTGCCGTCGCAGTCGCTCTGCATGATCCCATGGAACGTTCCGCTCTCAACTTCCGCAATCGCTTGAGTCCAGATCGGAGTAGGAGCCGGGCTCGCGATTGGTACGCCATCAACTTTACGCTGTCAACTTCCGCCATCGCTGATCTCGACGCTTCCAGTGCTGAGCACGACCGCCGCTTGCGGGAGGTCGACCGGCATGGGATGCGTTGTCGCTTCGTCGTCATGGTTGTGGATGCCTCGGTAAAAACCTCTCCCAGTTGTAAAAACCTCCGTGAGGAAAAAAAAAATAGATCCTGGGAGTAGGAAAAGAGCGCATCGTCGTATCAGGAAACATCGGCTGTTGGGCGCAATCCTAGAGCGTGAACAAACTTCCAGTGTTTGTTTTCATCGAGTGACTTGGTAAATATATCCGCAATGTTGTCATGTGTATTGATCTGAGTGACGCTGATCGTTTTCGCATTTTCCTGACGGATGTAGGCATAAACCTTGGGCTCGATGTGCTTGGTTCTGTCGCCTTTAATGAAACCGTGGGCAATTTGGAAGATGCATGCGGAGTTATCTTCAAATATCGTTGTTCGTTCATGGCAGGTGTCGCCTCTTTTTGTCGTAGATTCCACATGGTTGATCATCATCCGTAACCAAATGGCTTCCCGGGTTGCTTCATGTAAAGCGATGAGTTCAGCGTGGTTTGAGGATGTTGCAATGACGGGTTGTTTCGTGGGCGCGATGACAACAGCAGCGGTCTTCGAGTCATTCTTGCGAGACGATGTCATCCCTAGAATCGACGAAGCCAACCAAGTTCTTATTATGGACAATGCACCTATCCACCGTCGATGTGTTATCAAGGATATTATGCCAGATGCGGGCCATACGCTGAAAATGCTCCCCTCTTATACCCCATTTTTCAACTGCGCAGAGTGGGCAAGCCCTTCATTTGTTGTCACGAAATTTGAGCTACTCAGGACAACCTTCCCCATCTTATTCATGAAGGGCTGGATTGCATTTCAGCGCAGACGGTGGAAGGGTGGATGAGAGAAGTCATGAGGAATTTTACCATTGCTCTTAGAGGAGAACGACTCGGGCGTATGTATGACTGTCAATCCTACTTAGACCTTGCACAGTTCCAAGGTCAGGAGCCTGCGGCGGATGATGATGATGGTGATGACGATGATGGGAGCCAGAATGGGAACGAGGTCGGCGAGAACGACAATGAGGAGTAGCTAGTTCCATAGAAAAGCGACGATCTTGTATAGCTGTGTGTACGCTACTTGGTGAATAAGCGAATATGATTTGCTACAGCTGTGTGGAGGCTCTTTACGTTGCAAATCTGCGCTGTTGTGCGAATGTTAAACACTGACAACGATTTCGGTGTGCAGCCAGGATATGTAAATTTAGACGTCATTATTATATGCCTACACTGTCAAAATACTGTCAAACGTACCTACTTTTGCGGTCCCTGTCTCTGAGACCTCTTTCTCGCTCTCTCTTCTTCCAACCTCAGCACACTCCGAGATCCACACCCCGACACAGCAACAACAACAACAACAACACAACAACAACGACAACAACACAACAACAACGACAACAACGACAACAACCATGCCCAAAGCACCCCCACGCCGAACTCAATCTGGTGCAGGAGCAGGCAGGGGTAGGGACGACCGAAACTACTCCTGCCTTGCTCCTGGAGGAGTCTGCGTTGTTTGCGGGGCTCGGACGTCCGCTGCGTGGCGAACGGGCATTGTGAACAACGTCAAGACAGCCAGGGCGGCCTGCAATAAGTGTGGGCGCGCGCAGGCATATCTGGATGCCATCGCTGCCCTCCCGGGCAAACCCGTCGTCCCCTCAACCACCCTCCCCGCACCCGCCCCAGCCACCACGCACCTCACCCGCCAGCCCCCCATCTCCGCCCACCATCCCCCCGTCTCCACCATCCCAACCCCCGTCTCCACCGCCCAGCCCCCCGTCTCTGCCGCCGCTCCCCCCGTCTCCGCCCCCCAGCCTCCCGTCGCCGCTGCCGCTCCCACCGCCCCTATCCCTAACCCCCTTGCAATCACCAGCCTCCTCAACCCCGCCCCAATCTCTGCCCTTCTCAAACCTGCCCCCATCCCCACCCGCCCCACCCGCGCTGCCGCCATAGCAGGGGTCGCAGCTGCAGCAGCAGCAGCAGCAGCGCCCACCCCGACGACCGGTGACGAGGAGGAGGGGTATGACGAGATGGCGCAGGAGGAGCTGGCCGCGCTTGAAGAGGAGGAGGGGCACTGGAGGGCGTTGGGAAAGCTAGTGAGGGAGACGTGCGGTTCAACAACACGCCAGGCGATGAAGGCCCACACCACGCCCCTCTTTGACGCACACCGAGCGCGCCCGGCCGCTGCAAAGGAGAAGGCCGAGGAAGTGCGGGCTTTTACCCCCGCCTCCGACGACGCCGATGATGATGACGAGGAGTATACGTCGGTGGAGAGCAGCCTCCCACACTCCGAGTCCGTGTCGTCATACGGATCTACATCTGGTGGCGACGAGACAGCGGGCTCCGAGTTGTGGGAGGAGGAGGATCATGCATTTGCGTGAGGGTGAGTTCATCATTGTCTCCGAGACAACTGTCTCCGCCATCTCCACTGCTCCTGACACACGCTCTCTCATAGAGCAAATCACGAGGCTGCCCCTATTCCGGGCTGTCTCCATCGATCGCGGGAGTTGAGAGCGGAACGTTCCATGAGATCAGAATGCAGAGCGACGGCGACTGAATTCGATCTGCAGTGTTTATAAACAACCCGTTTCAGCAGGAATAAAACGCAAAGGACCGTGAGGCAGAGGAAAAATGGTCGTGGCTCGAGCTGTTTGAGAGTGGGTAAGGTTGCTTTCTGTTGCGATACATAGTACGTACGGTAGTTGTGCTGTTCAGTTAACACCCACGAAGCGCCGAGCGCGACAGTAGTTACCACGCCGCGCCTAGCGCGACAGGGGTCATAATCTGAACAAAGAAGTTGTCTGGGAATGGGAATTGAACTCGCTACCTGCACGTCTGCAGGGAGAGCAAGATTCAATTGTGCCAAAGCGCCAGTGTTATCAGAGTGCAATTACAGTAGGTGGCCAAAAGAGCGTCCGAGAGAGCGTTCCATCACGTGGGTTTCATCAAGTGAGCGTTGCGCAGGCTTTAATAAGTCTGATCCATATTCATCAGTCTGTCTGACATTTCCGCCTTCTGGCGCGTCCTCAACTACGTGTATTGTCCATCTCATTAAAAAGAAACCTCCGCATTCACCCAAGTGTCGTGGCCAACGCCAGATTTTGACCCGGCTTCAAGTTTCGCGAAAATGGCTGGGAGATGACCGTTCCGTCCGGCTTGATGCTCCACAGGAGGACATATTTCTGCAGATTGCCTGACGGACCACAGGTAGCTGTTGGGCTCGTACACTGCAAGAGCTGTTGCATAATAGGGCCGCGGTTAGGATTATTCCGTGTTGCACCAGCCTGCTCCTGGCCGCACTCACCATGTCCGTATAGCCATCTCCATCCATGTCTCCGGGAAGATATGCTGCCCATGTCTGTCCACGACGATCTTGCAGCGTGGTTCGGAGCACCACCTCGGTTGCCGTCATCTGATGTGCCGTCCCTTTGACCGTGACAGCGAGGTTTTGAATGGCAAAGGCGAATCCGTCGTATGTTCGTTGCCAGGAAAGGAAACCGATTCTGGTTCCCCATGCGCCCAGGCCAACTGGCGTTCCACTGGCAGATACATACACAGTCTCGGTGCAAGGCTAGAAGAGGGTGGAATTGCGTCAGAACTAGGGTAAAAGCAATCAGCGCGTCCGATTGCTTTCTTACCAATGTGAAATTGCTGCCAAAGCAGAAGGACACCACATTCATGATCCTCGAAACCCAAACACTAAAAATTGCATTGAATTCAGCGGTTGGAGAGAAACCATATGGGGAAAATCCTCCAAGAAGACCACGTCTCTGTCGACTGTCGTACCTTGCGAGCCTATCATTTAGATCAAGATCTGCAAATCCCAGCAATCGCGGACCCAAAGGAGGTGAATAGAACGCCTGTTCCGCTTTCAAAGTGCCGTTCGGCTTCAACAGCCACGCCCGGTAGAGGTTCGTAGCGCTGTTGTAGATTATGGCGTCCGTAACCAGATCGGCATCCAGATCGCTGTAATGGTTGGTTACAAAGAATAGATGGCAACGTGAGCAAATGGGAGGGAAGTAAGCGCGCCCACGGCCCTTCAGATTCCAGGAGCAGCGACTCTTACCAAAGTGAGACGATCGTCATGGTGCTGGTAAGTGTCGGTGACTGGAATGTCGCATTCATAAGATAGGAGGTCGAAGGCCAGTACCCGTAGGTCGTTGGCACGAAGGAGACAGGTGCACGTTTCTGTCTTTTTACTGTTGTTTCAGCGGGATCATCGATCGTTGATACTTCTTCCGCTTCTTCCTCTTTACGACGCAATCTATGAGACGGGCTGTCCTGGGTATATAAGATGTCGGGAAGTCCATCCAGGTTCAGATCGACAAAAGTAGGCACGGTTTCATTGACGTAAAGCGCGTACATCCCCCCGAAAGTGGCCTAGGAATTCGTGTAGCCTAAGTTAGTCGGTCACGCACACACTCGTGAAGTCGTACCCGCCACACCTACCGTGAAATTGAGGGAACGTTGCGCGCTGTTGGCGATAGACTTCACTCCGACCCATTGACCGCCGGTGACCCTGACGCCATAAACCGCGAACGACTTTACATCCGTGGCATTATCGTTGCTCGTAAAAGTACCGTTAACCACAACAAAGGATCCACTGTTGATGTTACCGTCTTTTGTGACGCTAAGGATCGCAGCCTCGGCCCGCTTGTACCGACCGTACTTTCCTCCGGCTCGCAAAACGAGTAAAGGTGGTGGCAAAGGAAGTCCGCCAAAGCTGTCTGGCACGTAGCCGACATTTGCGGTCAATGGCACGACGAGGATCGCATGTTCGCTTGTCGCCGGCAACAACGTTGCCACACTTAATCCGATGGTCTCATCTTGAAACCCCTTGATCATCGCCGAGTTGTTCTCGCGAGGAGCCAGCAACATGGAATCCGTGCCCAAATAATACGCCGCCCGAGTAGACACCTCGCTCGAAAGACTCCCCAAGTTCGTTGCTCGAACACGGTAGAAGAGCGGCGAAAGGATGGTGCGCTTATTCGTTGGGAGGAGGTAAGAGGCATTCGGGCCAAAAATGATGGCGCTTTCCACTCGATCACTGAACGAAATAGCAGTCCAAGGAAGAACATCAGGGGCGCCTGAGTTCCCCGAGCTGACAGAAACCTCGTAATATGCAATCGAAGTAGCGGACTCGATAAAACCGGTCCAAGCAATCTGGCGCCCATGCATCTGGAGCCTCACAGATGCCGACGCGTTATCGGGGGGGTGCGTCTGCACCGTGGCACATGTGACCGTGCTGTTCATATTCAGCGCTCCGTCTGTCGCGTTCAGGCTGACGCACACCCTCCCTCCTTCGGCCGGTAGTGGGGCGGTAGTCGTAAAATTTGCCCCTGTTGCGTTGGTTCGGGTCCACGCATACAAGTCGTTAGAGAACGGGGTTGTCCCTAGGGCAAAGTCGTAAAATAAAATTCCAGAAACGCTGTCTCCAGCTGCCCAAGCTAGACTGATGTTTTGGCTTGAGATCACAGTGACGTTATCGCCGTTGCGCATAAAGTCCAGTGACTGCAACTGCGGTGGCTCAGTGTCTATGGTCATTTGGTCTGACCATTTGATTGCTTCGAGACCCGCTCTGTTGATGGCCTTCAGACCAACGTAATATTTTGCGGGGTTGATGTCAGGGTCGGGTGTGATGGATCCGGCTGGTGCGCCAGAGATGTTGAAACGGGCAGGGTCATAGAAGCATCTATCGTTCATCTTCACATATCCTTTCGTATCGTCGCAAATGCAAGAGTAACCGCCAAAAGTATTAACGCATGTGGCCAATGGCTCGCAGGTATCGGTTCCCTAAGTGTTCGGCAATCACTCCATTAGCCTTCGCCTCTAGGAAAGCTTGCTTCATTTGGTCATGTCCTTACCTCTAAACATTCGTCATAGTCGACACACGATTGAGTTGCTGCATTGTATGCAAAGCCAGTATCGCACTGAATCCTATACGACGGCGTCGTTGTGTTGCCAGATATGCACCTTCCGTATAACGGGGTTGGCACGGCCGAGCACCAATCCACTTCGTTGCAAGAGGCTTTCCTTTGGGTGGCAATGTCAACAAAACACCAGGGAAGACGTCCAGCAATGTCGCTTACGCAGTCCGTTTGAAGAGTAGCGTTGTACAAGAATGGTAGAACACAGGTCTGGTTCGTTGTTGTCCGTCGGGGTGCCACTAGGCTAACCGTGTCTGTCGGCTTGTTAAGGCTCCCATCTGCCTTACAAGTTTCGGAGATTCCACACCACATCGGAGGCAGCGCGACTTGAAATAACGGGAAGTCGATGCTCATCGTGTACAACGTGTCCCCGCGGACGGCGGGGTTCGGGTACGAGCAACTGGAAGTCGATCTCGCCATACTTCCAGGCGGAATGTTTGGCATGCACACACATACGGATGACGTGGAGGAAGAGCCATACTTGACAGCCGATTGGTAGCTGAAGAACGGAAGATTGAAATTCGAGCATTTTGTAGCGCAGGCGGCTAGGCTCAGATCGTAGGTCAATAAGGAACCCTCCATCGCTCCGCGTAATTCTATTCCACTATTGATCCACGGCCGCGGTGTGTTGAGGCAGCCCTTGAACTCCGGAGTTACAGGACTCACAGGTAGGCCTGGGGCGGGACCGGGGATCCCTGACTTCCATGTTTGATTGTTTGAAGTCGCTTCGATGCAGCGCCTTCCGGATCGAGTTGTTCGCGGAAGCATTTGATACTGGCGAGCATTTCCAGCATTGGAACTGCGAGCGGAGAGTGAAATTGTATAGTTCACAGGAGCCTCATCAAGAACCAGGATGTACACTGGTTGCCCACGAGCTGCATCGAGCTGAAGCGTGCATTGTCCAACGGAAGGAGAGCAGACCGAAACGGCCATGGCATCGAAGAAGCAATCGCCGAATGCTGCCATGAAAAAGTCCCATTTTCTTTGCGGCGTCCGCTGGGTCCGGGCAACTAACTGGTCCCCCGTTCCCACCAACTTGTACCAGTTGCCAAAAGTTGAGACGGGCGTTCGCTTATCGGACCGCTTGAAAAAGCCGCTGATCGATCCGGTGGTGTTGGTTCCGATGTATAGTGGGGCCGCCCCTGCGCAGCTCAGTTCCGGATCAGGTGAAGAACATCCCTGTAGACCTACTCCAGACCCCACTTTCCCAGACGGGCACAAGCATTGGTAACCCCCGAGTGTATTAACGCAGGTAGCTAGCTTATTGCACTTGTGCTGACCGGTTGCGCACTCGTCAATATCCACGCACGTCCACTGGTCAATCCGTCGGAAACCTTCGTAGCACTGGCAGGTGTATGACCCCGAGAGATTTTGGCAGCAACCTGAATTTCCACAAATCGTAGTTTGGTTGGCGGCGGATATTGCGCATTCATCTACGTCGGAACATCCATCCGATGAAGAATAAGGGTTGGTCCCCGCAAATCCAGCATCACAGGAGCACATGTAAGAGCTATCATTCGGTGCAGGGAGGATAGCATTAGCTCAAAGATCATGAATTGCTATGTGACGCCAATTCGACAGGTCATTATTTACCCTGGTAAATTAGTGCAATGCGCGTTCTTGCCACAAAGAGACACGTTCTGGGCAAGTGCGACGGCGCATTCATCGACATCTCGGCAGCCACTGAAACCAACTCCATCTCCCTCGTAGCCTGGAGGGCATGCGCAAGTGAATGGGAGAGCCGGCTGCACAGAAATTGACGCGACATTGTTGGCGTTTGTGCCATTTGCAGTGACTGCGACAGTGCCGTTTGCTGAAACATTCGTTTGAGCACCGACCCCTCCGAGGGGCACAGCTGCAAGCTGCGCACAGGAGGCAAGTGGCGAGCATCCTCCCATCGTAGCATTGAGCTTACACCAGTTGATGGTGGTGACCGTCGTAGGCAAGACACTCGACACCATTCCAAGTCGAACAAGCTCGCTAGGCCGCAAGTTCACGGGTCCAGCCGAAAAGGCGGATATGTTGGGCTGAATGCTTTTCGCATCGACCTGGGTGAAAGACAAGACATCCGTTTGCCCTGGCTGGGTGCCGATCGCGATCTCGTATTGATGTATACCGGACTCAAGATCATTCCACGGTTCACCGTAATTACAACCATGCGTTGTGTTTAATGGGTAAGTCATCTCACTAACGCTCATAGTCGCGTTTGTGGTGAGAACACCGCCCAGGCTCCAGAGACGGAACCGCGGAGCAACTTTGGGAAGCGCCGGGAAAGCAATGGGGCCTGCTGCCAGCCCGCTTGTCGTGACTGATCCTACCGCATTGCCCGAATCATCCGTAACCACAATTCGTGATGCATCCTGACCGATTGCGACTGTGTAACGAAGGTAGGTCGAAGTGGCGTTCTGAGTTAAAGAAACCTGTTTGCCTCTCCAGATTTTATCCCCTTGTTGAGTTGTCCAAACAACGAGGACGCCAGGGGCATCGGCATAAACGTCAAAGCCAAGTGCGGAATAAGCAGGGGCCTCGGAAAGCGTTTGGTAGGTCGTGTTCCAGTAATCTCTTTCGAGAACAGTTTGATCCGTGTTCGCCAATATGATGGTACTGACGGTTCGAGAAGCATTCGAGGCCTTCATTCGGAAAGAAAATGACGAACCGGAGGCGTAAATGCTCGACAAAACTTCGCAGCCCGAGAATGTCTCGGAATCGTTGTTAGAAGAGCTTCCTCGTAGAGATAGGCCGTTGGAGTTCGACGCGGCGCACTGGTCTCGGAAGTTCACTCGAGCTGTTGTGAGGTTGAAATCCCCCGGACCCCTTGTATACCGCATCCAGGCGGGAAGACTGCCATTGCGAAAATCCTGAAAGCGCCTTGGGCAGTTCATACCAATCTCGTCCTGCGCCTCGAGCCAAGTGATCTGCGACTCGTTTGAGAAGGCGCTATACTTTTGATTCACCGTGACGTCCGATCCCAAATTGACTGTTCCGGCGACTGGGTGGCTCGGGTCGAAGCGCAACGGGGCACTCAGCGTATAAGCTTTCACCCCAGCCCCGTTGATCGCACCGATGAGAACGCGATACGTCCCACTCGGTGTCAATGTTGTTGCAACGCTGATATTCGCGGCGCCTGCTGTCTGGTCAAAATTTCCGATAGATTGAAATGGTTGAATTACCGTTTCCGGGTTGAACTGCATTAAATTCAACAGGTTATCAACCAACACCGTGCTCGGATTCGATCCAATACCCGCCGTATCCCTGCGGGCGATTAAGTCCGGAAGAGACGCGTTTACGACCGCGTATTCCAAGGCAAATATTCCGGTACTTGCGGAGACATTTGAAACGAGAAACTCCAAACTCGTGGCTTCCGAGGTCCACATCAATTCTGAATTGGCCAAAACCGCAGAAGCGCTATAGCTGGGGAACGATACATGCCCAGGTTTTGGAGGCACTACATCGACGATGAAGGAACAACTGCCAATGACACTTTGGAAAGATGCATCGACCGCTTTGACGAAAGCGTAGTACTGAGTGGTGACGTTCAGACTGAGGTTGGCGAAAGTGTACGTGGTCGTGATTGTGCTAACATTCCGGAACTGCGTTGGGTTCTCAGGATTGGCGGAACTACTAAGAGCGACGTAGTATTGGAGCGGGCTCCACGTTGAGTGAAAGCTCTCCCAGTTTATGGTGACGGTAGTCGTTGAGCTCTGGGCCGTTGCGTTCTTCGTTTCGAGGCCGTTGTCAAGCCATACGTAGCCTTTCGAAGGCGGTGGTCGCTCGCCGATCGAAAAGCCATTCGATACAGCGGAAACAACGTTCCCTTGACATGTGACCGCTTGCACAGTCGTATAGATGCTCACGTACGAAGGAAGCGAGGTGGACAGCTCAAACGACACTGATGTGTTCAGTCCTACATTCGTGAGAAGGAAAACGTCACCCGAAGCGTCTCTATAGTTGGTTCCAAACGAGACCGAGTAGGAGCGGATAGCGCAGGTTGGGGTTGACATGTCATCCCATGAAGCGGACAAACTGGTAGAAACCCGCGTTTCATCAATATCGACTCGGAAGAACGGTCCGTCGTACACTCGTCCGGGATAAGGGGGTTGAAAGATGATTGTTATCCCATTGCTTTCCGTTTCCGGCCCGGGGATATGGAGACTGTCGTATGCCTGTACTCTGACAATGTATGTCCGATTTGCAGCCAGTCTGAGATTCGATGCCGTTACTCTAGTCTGGGTTGTGAACGCCTCCGGCTGCGCAGGTTCTCCAGTCAAGGAGTCGAAGATCGACCACCGATATAGCACGATGGCACAGATGTGCTGCGACTGCCATTCAACGGAAATAGTTCTTGAATCAAGGGAAAAGGTCTCCCCATCGTCCGTATTGCTCAACGATTGCCCGACCCAGAGGACTTTGGGCCCCTGATTGGCAACACCCACTGGTTTTGATTCGACCATTGACGTCAAACCTGCCACATTAGTTCCCTGCAGAATAACAGACAGCTGCATGCCGTGCACAGCACGCTTGTTCAGGTTGAATACCCCCGATGTAGCATTTCCCTTTTCCACCCAATCCAGAAGGACTTCACCTGGTGACAATGAGTCATCCAAGCGTCGACCTTTGATGGCGATTCGATAAGATTTCATTCCACTCTCGGGGTCATTGAATACTCCATCCCAACGCACTTGGACACGCGAAGTTTCACGTAGGCAGTCCGTCGATTCTTCCAGTTCGGCGATGAAAAATCCTTCTGTGTCTTTTTGGAGACCTCTACCCAGCGGTTTCACCACATACAGATTTTCGGGTGATACCAGAGGCTCAGTAAAGTCCACATTCACGGAAGTGATAACGGGGGTTTGCAAGCCGACGGAGTTTGTGCCCCAAAGTGTCACGAAGTAGCGAGCGGTCTGCCTGTCCATGCTGTACTTGGAGGAGTCAAAGACAAAGTACGTCCCAGTCACGTTGATACGATTTGTGATTTCCGACCCGCCGGGAGACGTGCCAAGTGCAATCTCAACATGGTCAATCCCGCTCTCCGCATCGACGAAGGATCCCCAATCGCAAAAGATGGGGCTGCCGGGCGAAACGATCGCTGGACTGCATATAAGATCTGCAGGAGGAATCGGTGGGGTGCTATCGATAGCGAGAGGTCCAGTAAATTCGCTCGAGACGAAGCCCGTGTTCCTTTCGACGGCAACGCATCTACAAAAGATTCCGGCGCCAGGGGCAAACTCGCCGAGATCCAGGACGGAGCTCAATGTAGCACTTGTTTGCTCGGCGGTTGTAGTAAGAGACTGGTTTGGCGAGGTGGAAACTTGTTCCGCATGGTTCCGGGCAGTACCACATACTATCGAGAGCTGGCCGATTGCACTTCCGAGGCTATCCGCCGTCGTCGAGCAGGAGACTGGCACGATGGAAGAAGTCTGGTTCGTGATGTATTTCGACACCGTCGCGATGTTGACAATAGGCTTCGGCAGTGCCTGATCAATCACCTATAAATCGCAAGTTTAGATTGATTGCGGAGTTCGCCATAGCCGCCCCACTCCCTCTTCCAACTCACCCTGAACGCATTGGACGTAACGGATATAATGTCCGTCCCTAACACTCCGCCGAATGTGGCGCGCACCGTGAGATAATAATATTGCCCCGAAGATAGCGAGATGGCGGAGTACAAGATTTGTCCACTTTTCTCTTTGGAAGGGATGAGGAGACATTCGGTCGTGTAGTCCACGAGATCAGTCCCGCCGGGGATCGTTCCCAAAGACCATTCGTAGAAAGCCCCGGGTAGTGAGTGAGTGAAATTCTGGGAGAACGTGTTAGCGAAGTCGCGGGGCGTAGGGAATGCTTAGGTGGAACTTTAGGTACACTTACGTTAAAAGTTGCGCTCAGTACATCATTTTCAGCTTGGAAATCTACACTCCTTTTCGGATCTGGACCGATGAAAACTACACCGGGACGTGCGCCCGGCTTGACCGTCGTTCCTTCGGTGAGGTTTCGGATCCCTGAGACGAGTCCAGCAGCGTTGATCGCTCGCACGCTCATGAAATAGACTTGCTCGTCAATCAATGGATGCGGCACAACCACGTAAGGCTGACGAACGGTTGTGAAAGCGGCATAATCCGATAGTCCGGGGCCACTGCCAAAAGCAACCTCATAGCCCGTTATGGGCGCGAAGGCATCCTGTTTGCAATGCGTGAGGAAGGACTCATGCAATTTTCAATACGCTTTTACTTACCTGGAACGTAAACCATCCCCGCAGGGATCCATGATCGGTAGTTCTCGGGAGCGTTGTTTGACCGATTACAGAGCTCCCAGTTCCAGCAGAGACGAACTTCGGCGGGTTGATTACGATCTTTAGAGGCAGTTCCGCCGTGGATACCAAACCGGCGCCGTTTCCGGCCGCCGCCGAGACAATGTAGGTCGTCCCTTCAACGAGCGCTGGAGTTGCACGAATGGTACAGCCTTGCAAGGTTGCGTTCGCGTTGGCGCCAGGAACTTCTATCGCCTCGCCGTTGATCATCTGGAAAAGAAGACACTTGATGGTCGTAGGATCAATCCCTGACTCCGGATCCTCCCAAGACCAAAGAATGGGAACGCTAGAACGATCAGTCACGTAGAGCGCAAGGCCACTGGAATTCCTGCCCAAATAAGAGAGGGATTGCAAGATAGGCGACGTCTCATCGATCGTGACCACCTGAGTACGAGATGCCGTGGTGTTCGACGCTCCATTGTAGGCCGTGATCGTAGCGTAAAACCGAGAACCTTGGAAGAGGGGCACACCGAACAGGACCGTCGACAGTTTCCGTGGATCCTGATAGTCCACGACGGCGTCTTCATACAAAGTATTGTTGTTCGAATAGTCTGTGACGGATACTCTGTACTCAGCAATGCCGCTTTCCCCGTCCTGGGCCGCCGTCCATTCCAGGGATATATAAGACCGTTGGAACTGGTACGCTGAGAGGCCACCGGTTTTGACTGTCGCGTTAAAAGAGAGTGGGGCCGTCAAATCAACGAGAGTGCCGCTGCCAGAATTGACGGTGGCCTGGGAGGCGTTTCCGTTGTTGTTCCACGCTCGAACGTTGCAGAACACAATGCTGCCTGTTTTTGAGAGACTTGATCAATTCACATAATCCCTTATGTTCGGAAAATGTGCCACTTACGATGTCCAACGGTAACGTTCGACGGGACCGCGAGAGTAGTGTTGAACGCGGTGACAGGGACGTCTTGCCAGAGGATGACGTCCGTTAAACCGGGAGAGAAACCGAACGATACTTCAGAGCGACCGATCCCATTCACAGTGTCGATAAATGCTGTCCAGCTGCACGAAAGTGCCGTAGCGTTGTCAATATAGTTCGTTTGTATCCAAAGTCTTGGTCCATCAAAAACACTGCCAGCGATAGGCGGGAAGAAATCCACTTTACTGGAAAGCGACAAACAAGTCAGTGCATCTTGGGGGCATGAGGCCACGCCCATACGATCGTAGCTTACATGGGTTGCTCCGAAGCTGTGAAAAACTGGTTGCCCGCAAAATCAACCAGGTTCAATTGCCCTGCGTCCAGAGGTGAGAGAGAAAGTCAAGCAGTGTAGAATGAGGTAAGGTAAGGCCAAACTGAAAAAATTTACCGTAAATGAGCACCCCGGCCAAAGATTGATCGATAGTGAACATATATGTTGTCGTGTTGGGATTCGTGGGGACCTCAATGGTAAAAAACTCCTTGTAGATCGGTACGTATCCGTCGCCGAGCCCGACTCGCACATATTGTACCCCTGAAAGGTTATCTGTGTACTCGAAATGGATTATAATATCGCCAGGTGAAGCGGGATCATTTCCGTGTTCAAGCCAAAGGGAGCCTTTTGGAGGCGTCGTGTCGACGACATAACCATTTTGGCAAGCCATGGATTGCATGCCCACCCAATTCGTGACTTGGACGCAGATGGTGTGATTTCCTTCTGGCAGCCGCAAATTGCCGATTTGAGCATTCACATCCTTCAAGAGGGATTACATGAGTCAGAGGAGGAATAAGGAAAGGATAGTTTCGATGCGGTTACGGGCACTCACCGAGGTCGCCCCGCCGGTGCTAATAACAGGCGATGTCCACGATCCGAATGGTGTCCAGATGCCCAGACGACTAGGAACCATTTCCGCTGCCGTAGTGTTGGGACCAATCGCATAGTTGAAATCTAGGTCAAGCGGTAGATTAAACCATTGCTGACGAAGCTCAAATCGATGACGATGGCTGCTCACATGCTACATCGGACTCCGCGTCGGAAAACCCAAAGAAATTGAAGACCGCATTCTAATTGTCGATGGGAAAAGATGTCAGACAATGCGCGAAGGTGTTTTTACCGTCCCTCCCTATACAGGTGCTCGAGGTACTTACGGTGATCACATTGGTGGCATTCCAATTCTGGCGAAGCGTTGGGCCCATGAAGATGCTGCCCACCACTGGTGGTGTCAAATCGATCTAGGAAAAGAAGCGTGAGCATTCCAAAACCGCGAAGCGCGTATTTGCGCAACACTTACAAGGGTTCCGCTAGACAATGTTGTGCTTTCGTATCCAAGTGCATTCAAAGATCGTAACGCCAAGTGGTAGGTGACGCCATGAGAGAGCTGCAAGCTATCAAACGCCAGCGTCCCCTGAGTTTGTGTAGCCGGCAGCTCTGTCCAATCCCTCAAAGAAGTAATCAGATCTGGTGCGGCACCCGTGCCGACCGCATATTCCAGTGTGCTCTGAGCAGTGGCATCCTGTATCACGTACGAAAAATCGAGCCGGTCCGAAAATCCTTGTAGCGCGCCGCCTCCTATCTGTTGCGTAAGATCGTACTTGAAGGTCTGCATTGCCTTTCGCAGTGCTGTGCGGGTCTCGTTTTTGCCAATCGGGAAAGTGTATTGCGCAAAGGGCGTGAATATCTCTGCGATTTTGATCACGGGAGGACTGAGATCCCATACAAGCTTTTGCGACTGCTTCGTCATCATCTGGTGTTGGTTGAAAACCGTTATAGTGACGTAAAGCGTCTTCTCGTCGAACAGCGAGATATCAGCGAGACCGGGGATCGTAATCGACTCGCCTTGGTCTCTGGGTATCAGAACGGGAGCGGCTACGGTAGAGTCGCCGGGGTTCCAGCCGACGGCAATGGAAGCATTCGCAATGCCGGATTCGGGGTCACCAATCGAGAAGCGAGCAAAAAGAAGAGGCGCTGAGGTTGGCACATTCGCGACTTGCGAAATGCTCAACTGATGAACGATGGGCGCAGTGACATCCACGATCGTGCCAGAATCCTTCGGCGGGAGCTGACGGGAGTCCGGTTGCGGGCATGTGTCGGTCACCAAGAATGTGATCTTGTCCAAGGTGAGTCGCACGATTGTCACGAACCACGATTTGGAAAAAAAGACAAAGTCAATCTCAACCCCGACTGAAACCTCGAGTTGTAGTGGCAGGATCTCCACATTGATTTGAATGCATGTTCCAATTGGAAACTTTGCGAGCGGGAAAAACACGGCGATAGGCACGTGCGTGTCCGCTACCGTTCCCCTTGCCAATAAGGTAATTTCGATGAAAGCCCCTACGGAGAGAGATCCCTGCATTGCGACCCCAAATTCCGGAGTGACTTTCGGCTTCACTTCCAGTCCTATGAGACAAACCGAAACTCCAGCTTGAATGCCCATCACTGCGTCGAACTGCCTGTAAAATGTTCCAGATTCATTAGCTACGGGAATCCTAACCCTAACCCTACCTACCGCGCGGTACCTACAATTCGAACGTGACGGGCACAAACCCAGCAACCAAGAAAAACTGCTTCGTTTTGAAGAGCAGCAGACTGCGCCTAAACTCGGGGAGCATTCCCCCTCCACATATTTCCGGTGCATTCTGAAACTCGTCGTCCGTGCAGACGTTGGGGATCTTGACATTGAACTCGGGCAGGCCAAGATCGGAAAGCAAGTCTCGTCTCGCCAGTGATCGGTCTTGCCCAATATCCGCTTCAAAACCTCTCCTGGCTTTCGTGCTCGTCCGCCCGGTTTTGTTCACCGACCTCAAGGAGTTCAGATCGATAATCGCCGTGGGAGGCACAATCTGCTTCCCTACGACCGTGAGGGAGTAGAAATTCGGATCCGGTTTAAATCCGTTTCCTAAAATCCCAGGCATTCGACGGGGTAGACTGAGGACCATCGAAAACGAATGATGAGACACATCCTCCACCTCATTCGGAAACTTAACGCAAACGTACTATTTGGCGGGATCAATAAAGCGCTTTGTCAACTTGTGCTGGATACTGACGTGGATGGTGCTTTGACCGGTGGTAACAGTCCCGATCGTCGCATTCTTCTTGACGGGCCCAGTGACACCAGCTGCAAGCGACACATGACCGAGGAAAATGTAGTAGTTCCGCAAGCTAAGGTGTCATCTAGCTTCAGTTATTCAGCTCTCGAGAACAAGGCGCCTGCGTTGAACGCACCTGTTCTCAGTTACTTCCAGCCTGACAATGTCGCTTGAAACTTTGCTGACCACGCCCGCCATTGGAGCAACGATTGGTGTTCCTGCCGCAGCAAGCAGCGAAGTGCCATTGTACGTTCCGTACGTGTTGTTGGGAAAGACGAGGGCGACGTCCTGGAACGAGGCCGGCTTGGAAGGAAACTGTTTGGCAAATTTCGCACCAAACACGCTGTCAATGAAAGTCTTGATTTTATCGTACGCCGAACGCAGTTTGGCAGTCCACTCTTTAAAAATATGCAGGGCCTGCACAAACTCGGCCTGGAGCTTGGTGCCCATGTCCATAATCTTGGTGTACGCATCCAGTAGTGGATCGATGAAGCCCAGTTGATCTTTGAACTGAGTGGCGAGGGACTTTAGGGAATCGAAGAATTCATCCTCAAAGTCAGGAAGACGGCCCTCGAGGGCGGTCAAAGAGAAAAGTCCTTTCAGAGTCGTCACGGCGTCTTCAACCTTGTGTATTGTTTTCTCTACGTCCTGTGTTTGCAAGGCGTGGGCATCAAAGCTCTAGATCCTCCAGCATTATTTCCGGAATGAAGAAGTTACCTCCACTCCCAGAACGATCGCTGTTGATGCTTGCTGGGGGCAGTCGAGAAATTGAGCAACTCCGGCAAATATATCCGCTGCAGAAAGGGATTTGTCAGTTTCTCCGGACCGGTTGTTCAGGTATTTACTTGCTAACCTATTGCTTGTGGAATCACTTGAATAACGGGCTCGACTCCAGAGACGACCGCCGTTTTGACTTCCTTTCCAAAGTCAACAATCTTATCCTCAATGTCCTTGAAAAACATCAGCACCGAGTTGAAATCGTCCACATCATCCAAGGACAGGTTTGCCGGAACAAGTGGAAGCTTGAATGAAAATTTGGTGAAGTCCAATCCATCACCGCCCGTCCCGTCGGTCAACTTCTTGAACTTTGAGAATGCCGTGGAGAGGCTAAGGAAAGCAGTCGTGAGACCCGACCTGACTTCTTCAAACTTCGTCTTGACATCATCGGCGAATTTGTCAAACAGCTCGGCAATGTTGGTGATGTCTGAGAGCTTGAAATCCTTGAGCATGTCCATATCGTACCCGACTTCGGCGTGAAACTGAAGCTCAGCGTCGAAGATCGGGAGCTCGAGGTATCCACCGATGTCGACATAGAGGAATGCGCCTGCCGAGTCCGATACGTCTATGGTCAGCCGGGATTGCAATACGGAGAGCAGGAGATCGACGCTGTTCTGGAACTTTAACGACGCTCGCACTGAAAGACAAGGATGTTATTCAGCAGTATGCCCCAACGTTTCTTAAACGGCGTGACGGCGTGGAAAATGCGATCACGTACCTCCCACCAGATCCGCGCCAAACTTCTTCTCCCATGAGAAGCTCGGTGTCTGCAGATGGAACTTCACCGATGTCTCCGTCTGGATAAACGACACCAATTCCGATGCACGCCGCGCTTTGGTGGAAAGCGGCTCGGAAGCATTAGCCCCCTCCCGCTCTTGCAACTCTTCAATGCCCGAAGCGACATCTTCCATGGTGAACTCTCGCTTATGTACTTTGTACGCCACGGCAGCGGCTTGCCTTACAACAGCGTATGGATGAACGGATGCGACCATCAACATGAAATTTTCCGCAGATTTGCTCTTGTAATGACCAAGAGCCCGCGCAGCAGTGGTTTGCACAACCACCGGTAATTTCGAGTCCGGCACTGTCGCATCCACGATGTTCCTAAAAGCTTCCACTCGCTGAGTAGCTCCAAGAGCGGCCAAGATATTTGCATGGTTCGCAGCCTTCTTGCTAGCAATGATTCCTTCACGATCGAAAGGTTCCTTCGAGAGACGGTTCCTATTTAGAGGGACCGAGGTCCCTGCAAGTGCTGCGTATTGAGCCGGATCCTATTCCATCGCGTGCAAGTAGACAGGAGACAGTAAACGACCAACGGATGTTAAAAACGCATGCATCCCCGAGGCATCAAACCCAGCGTCGCCGTCTTACCTGCTTTTCAAGCGAGTTTTGCAGCTTCTCCATGATCCTGCGGGACGTGTCCTCATCTTGCGCTTTGAACGCTTTCCGGGACATGTGTCCAAGCGAAAGCAGGCCATGCTGGGCGACCGTCTCTCGCTGCTGTTGCCCTGCAAAAGGTGAAGTCCACGTACGTCAGAAATGCGATTCCGTGCATGCAGTGGATGCCCGTCGCCATGCCTCACCATTTAAAGTCCCGTTGAATGCAATTTCAGACACCGCGTCAAGCAACTCTGTTGTCGGCGCGCCTTTACACTTCCCAAGTGCTTGCAATGCGCTCTCCTTCACACTATCCGCAACTGGCGGCCCGCCCTTGGTCGACCCAAACACCGTGCGAAACAGGACGTCGGCAACTCCCGCGCTGAGGGCGCAGCTCTCTGCTGCGAGGTCCACAGCCACAAACGCATTCTTCGCTAGAATGGTGTCCGCAACGATGCGCTGGATGACTTGCGGGACGTGCTCCTCCGCCAGCCGTGCCATTGCGATCCTCGCCGCGCCGAAACACTTCGCTTTTCGCGCATGTGATGGGGTTGTCGTGCTGTGGAGGACAGAGCCGTCGAAACATGCAATGCTCTTTCGGGCGATCCTGATGGCTTCCTGGGGCGAGATCTTCTGTACAATCGCATCTTGTTGAACGATGAGTGAGAGGGTTTCGATGGTGCTGGGTGGCAACAGATGCGGGGAGTTCCCATTCATAGACCGACGGCCGAGTAGCGTGACCGTTGTCTTTCCGGTGGTTTGCATGAAAACGCTCGCGGCGCGGGAGGGCGCGGGCTGTTCGTATGCATCTTCGTAGTCGTCGTCACCACGTTTGCTGAGACCTGTTGATATGGACATAGCAGGGAGATGCTAAGGAGCAGTCACGCGACGAGCGGATGTTGGAGATACTAGGATTGCTCACCGGTAACCTGAGTTCCTGCAGACCCATGCGACGACACAAAGTCATCAATCGTGACCGACAGAATCGCGCCGTCCTGGAGGATGCCGTCTCAATATTAGCCAGAAGAACGATGAGAAGAGGAAGGACGCGTCGAACACTGACATCGATGCTCTTCGCTATCTGCTTCTCGCTGCGATGGCTCATCCTTTCATGTTCCTCGTCCCGAAGACTACGCTTGCTGTACACCAAGTTGCGGTTCGCTTCATCATGCTGCACCTCATACTTTGCCAGGTTTTTTCCTGCGGAGTCGCAAGATGTGAGTGTCTTTCATCATATGTTCCTTGCAGAGTCAAAGACACATACCAGTCAGGTCATTCTCAACGACCTCGAAATCCCTTCTGTGCATCCCGGTATCAGAATGGAGTCTGGCTGAAAAAATGTTTGCGATTCTGAAGCATCAAACGTCAGCTCAATGGGTGTAGGCCGCTCAGGGAACGGTGACGATATTTGTGCATACCCTTTTTTGATTTCCAACGCCTTTGGATGCTCTTTGGGATCAGCCAGAATCTATGGAGAGGCCCACGGACGCGTAAGTCAACCTCTTCAAGGCCTACGTGTACTGGCGGGAACCAGGCAAGAGATATCTTACCTTGTGCACATCTCCTTGCTCAGTAAGCACAAAGCCAAACCAGTGCTCATGAAAGTTGAGCACGTTCTCGGGTATAGTCACCCGCTTCAAGGTTCCGTCGTCGTGCGAGGTCTCGGAAACGATGATTGGCTGCTCCGGAAATGTCACTTGACAGTACATACGGCCATCCTCATCAATCTGTACATGTTTGCGGGGAAGGATAGTGATGCATCAGGACCGCTCTCGATCCTCGTTCCGCTCACGACTCCCAGTCTCCTTTCCTTTCGGCCGTGACGTACCTGGTAAGGAGTCACATCGAATTTGGCATCGAGATGAAACTTTCCGACACTTGCCATACAGAAAAGGGGAATGGATAGATTAGAATTGCACGGCGATTCCCCAAATCCCGTGCTAACAGCGTAGCAAGCATAGTAAAAATTACCTTTGAGCGCGATTTTGGTGCGGAAGGCCAGAGAACCCGGCGAATGAGTCGGAGATGTCGTTGAACGAGCTGACTTTCGTAGACACCTCATAGCTGTATGTTTGGTTGAGGCGAAAGTGGACTGCGCTCGCCGTTTCGCAAGAAATTAGTAGCAGGCATACCAGAAGAAGGCTGGTAAGCCGCGAGGTGGATATCCCATCCCATTTTCTCCAGCGCTTATGAGCGGCAAGAGACATTCCAGAACCGACAGATCCAACAAATCCATTGCGGAGCCCCATCTCCCCCGGCAGGCAGATGAACGTGCCGATTGTTTGGAATCACAGTCTCTAAGAATATTGTAACAAAGGCCCAGGTACGCGTGGTGGTGCCCTTGGTGATCTATAGTGCTTTTCTTGGGAACGCGAATTCGTGAAAGGGAGCGGATGCACCGAAGCGCGAAGGGGAATCACCCTGGCAGACTGTGGGATAGGAGGCTGCTAATGCTGATCCGCTGTACAATAAGACCGCTCGCTACGGACGAGAAAAGGCCGTCTTGCGTACAGTAGGTCGACGAAGTAAGTACATACCTGTACACTCGATGGCTACAGACGAAGTGAGAAGTCGAGTCTACGCGTCGAGCGAGACGCGTTTGCCTTTTCCCAGCCAGGCCCAGTGAGAATGCGCAGGAGGGGGAAATTCGGACTCCTCATTATTCCCGCCCGATGCACCCATAACCTGAGAGTATATTATTGCAGATTGCCACGGCCATTGCCACCGCCATTGCCAAGATCTTTTTTGAACTACACACCTACAGCACACCCGTCAGCTGCAGTAGTGTTCCAGAGTGGAACCCCAACTTTCTGCTCTGCTTTTGTTTACAAGGTGACTCCAAAACCAGTCTTCTCATTCTTGCCCCGGCAGTACATCCTTACGCCAACCACCACCCCACAACACTGACGGTTTTGACACACAGCTATCACGGCAATCACCGCACTGCAACACGGAGTGGGCAATCTGACCTTTACAACATCACAAATCCGGTAGGGAGTGAGCAGCGGGAATGTGAGGAGATGAGGTACCCTGCCCAGATGGTTTCGCGCATATGGCGCATGTGACCACTGTCAGCAGCCCCTGGGTTCGCGCATATGGCGCATGCATCCGGGGGATAAAGGAGAAGAGAGAGAGAGATAGAGAAAGAGCGGACTATACCCTGCCCAGATGGTTTGGTGCATATGACATATCCAACCAATGTCAGCAGCCCCCGGATTGGCGCAAATGGCGTATCCACCCAGGGGATAAAGGAGAAGAGAGAGAGAGAGAGCTCAGGCTGCATTCTCGCCTCCGATTCCCTACCCACTCCTCACTCTCACTCTCACTCTCTCTCTCCCTCTCTTTCGCTCATAGGGGACCTCACCTCCACGCCGTGCATCTACATCTACATGGAACGAACGGTCCGCCCCACTATAGGTGAGAATCAGAAGCCACACAGATTACCACGCACATTACCAAAGCCGATCGCTTGAGGGACAGCCTGCATTTGGGCACTTGCGTTGCGCTCTCCTGACTTCCGCAATCGCTTGAGGGACAGCCGCATTTGAGCACTCGCGTTGCGCTCTCCCGACTTCCGCTTGAGGGACAGCCTGCATTTGGGCACTTGCAGTTCGTTTGCCACCATTCTAGCCACCATTGTACCAAACCCACTCCCATGACTACGCGAACTGCCCACGCGTATCCACCCAGGGGATACAGGAGAAGAGAGGGAGACAGAGAGAGGAGAAGAGAGAGAGAGAGAGAGAGCGGGCTATTCCATGCTAGTAGAAAGGTAATGCATGTGTAGGAATAGGAGACGAGTTCCATCATCTCTTAAGCTACTGAAGAACACGCAGTGTGATAACTCCATGGGGAAGGGCTATGGGGAAGGGTTGTAACTCCACACGGACAGGCTATAACTCCGCGTGGAAGGGCTCTTTCTCTGGGTGGGAGGCGTGGCACCATAGCGCCGACGGCTACGAGTCTGCCCCGAAGGTGCGGCACCCCGCCAAAGTGGAAAAGGGAAATGCTGCTGCGGAAGAAAGTGCCCTATTGTGCCTGTTGTTGTTGTTGAAGCCGTGCAGCACCCTCGGACACATGTACATAGCAGTAGCAATGGGTCGATGATACAGAAATTATTTCCTGGGATTCCTTTCACATCACACATTCACAATGTTATTGCTCTGGGTTAGGGGTAGGGACAGGGTTGCGGCATGCGCGTCCTCCTACAGTAGTAGGATGCCAAAACGGACGTTACGACGACATACATCACCGGCTGCCGTCTAGCCATTGCGTGGTTGACCGGGGACCGGCCAGCCGCGACTACTAACCTAGGTAGTAGCCCAAATGCCGTCAATTTCGACGCGCCCGTCGTAACGTCCGTTTTGGCATCCTGACTGTAGGTAATCATTTAACACTGGCTGGGTGCAGGTCTATCCGGATGAAAAGCTATCTAAAAGGGCTTATAGTTTCGTGAAGGATTCTATGGTGGCGAGACGACTAACGGTGGGGCCTCTGAGTGAGAAGGGTTTACACTTCTGACCCCTCCAGGGTTACCGCTGGCCCCCGCTATCCCGATATACCCCGGTGATATAGCGACGCAATATCCGCCAGGTCTCGGTATATCCATGTCCGGCCGGTTGGGCTAAGTCTGAGGTCAGACTTGCTCTCCAGCTGCCATTCGTCGTCATGACTCCATCACGGGGTAAAGATTGCAGTAGGTATCAGGCTAGGTTGCTCGCCATACGCGATCTCCCCTTCCCGGCAATGTATGGCGGCAATCGAACCCCGCCTTTCCAGCTTTGTGGTCGTAACCTGGACCCATTCTCTCCACAAACGCCCGCTCCAACTCTATATGCAGACAATCGAAGTTGTCCGTGGCCAACCGGCGCGCCTCGATGCCAAGCCACCCAACGAGCTCCACAAACTCCCGGTCGAACCCGTCCAGGATCTGTTGAATCTTTCTCTCCGCCGGCTCGGTGTGACCCATCCTCATCAGGATCGGTACCTGGTTTCGTTGCGTGGTGAAGGGACGGAGACGATATTGAAGGCCTCTTTGCAGACGATCAACGCAGGTTTGGACGACGGGACCGAGATCGTCCGTCATCTCCCATATCTTCAACTGGCCGTCGGCCGGTAAGTCGTCCGGGATGTGCAGGCACGGTGCACTCAGTACGCGGGCCACCGCAGCAGGAAGCGTTGAGGCTGGGCCAATCGAACGATATACTGCGATGACGCGAGTGTTCTGTCGGTGTCGGCAGGCGAGGCGAACTACGTGGGTATCTGTCACGATGTCACGACAGAAAGTGAAGAGGACGGAGTATGGACGACTGTCAAGCGTCAGGGTCGTAGGTGAAGGATCAGAAGAGAGGACGGGTGCGGCTTTGGCATTCTCTGGAAGGTAAACTTTGATGCGATCCGTTGCAGATACAGACGTGACGCGGAACGTCTGTGGTGGGGAGTCGGGAAAAGCGAGAGCGAGCACTTCATTGTCCATAGTTGTGTGTGGGATAGCCGGTGATGCACGATGCAACGAGGGTCTTATGGTTCTATGGACGACGTGTTGGCGAGATGGACTCCGTTCAGAGGTTGCTTAGTAAGCTCTCTCTATTTTCTTCTCGAGTGACAGTATAAATAGGGAATTGCTAACGACGCCGTGTTTGCTATCCACGCTACCCTCCGCGCTTTTGACAGTAGCTTTTGACAGTCTGATTGCGACGCGTCGCATATAAAAGGCGACTGGCGCGCCCCTGGGCCCTTGGGTATAATGAGGCTCACTTCTGACGTGACCTTCCACCCCAGTTACCTTTCCTGAGCATTTTCGAGTGCAGGAAGTGAGCCACACACACACACATGCTTCCACCACCCACCGAGCCCCTGTATGGCATGCTGGAGGAATGTATGCACAACGTAAAGGCATTCACTTCTGCCCAAGGCTACGCTGTCACCAAAATCAACTCCCGCCCTGGTGTCAGTACCTATTTTGTGTGCGACCGCCATAGAACCCCACGCCCATCTCCCCAACATTTCGATGTTCACCTGAGGAACACATCAACCCGGGGAACCAATTGCCCGTTCAAGCTATACGTCCAATCCTACAAAGCGCTGGATTATCAATGGCAGCTGACCGTAGTTCATGGTGAACATAACCACAAGCCCTCCCACAACCCTGCCGCCCACCCAATTCTGCGGAGACTTACCGATTCCCAGAGAGGAATGACACATGCGCTGCTTCAGGCAAACGTTCAGCCACGCCAAGCTGTCACCGCTTTACGACAGCATGTGGACCCGTGCTACGCCATCCAGAAGACAATATACAATGAGCAGCAAGCCCTCCGCACGCAAGCATTGGATGGCCGCACCCCATTGCAGTCGCTTCTCCAACAGCTACAGAATGGATCCTACCATACCGAATACCGCGCCAGTGCCGACGACAACCTGACGCACCTCTTCTTTGCACATCCTGAGTGCATTGCCCTCCTCCAGCGCTATCCTACCGTGATCTTCATGGATTGCACGTACAAGACAAACAAGTTCAAGATGCCGATGTTTCATATTCTCGGCGAGACCTTGCTCAAGAAAACGTTCACCATACCCATCAGGTTCCTCCAACAGGAACTTGAGGCAAACTATGCATGGGCACTTGAGTGACTCCTGAAACTCTTGCCATCACCTGATCTAGTGAAGGTCATGCTCACGGATTGCGAGAAGGCATTGGTGAATGCAATCCCTTCAAGGTTTCCGCACGCAGCGAACCTTCTGTGTGTCTAACACATTCAAAAGAACGTACTTGCCAGGTGCAAGCCCGTGTTTGGTGCAGGCGAGGAGTGGGACAGCTTCCTGAAGCTTTGGACTGCGGTAAGGACATATACTCAATGCGCACATGTTATCCATGACTAACGCAAGCATTGCAGGTGATTAATGCAACTACACCCGATGGGTTTGCTGAAGCGTGGGACTATCTCCACCATCAGTACGCTGGATACCCGGGGGCCATTCAATACCTCACCGAAACCTGGTTGCCATACAAGGAGCATTTTACTGCAGCCTGGACAAATCAAGTGCGCCATTATGGCAATGTCGACACGTCCCGGTTTGAAGGCGGTCATGCAACCATCAAGAAGTACCTCAACGTGTCAACACTCCATCTTCGGGATGTGGAGAAGCGACTTGCGACGTACTTTACGAAAACAAGCCTCGAAATCAAGGCCGCACATGCATCCGATCAGATCCGCATGCAATTTCAGTTCAACAATGTTTTCTACCAAGATGTAACCTACCGCATCTCATCCGTCGCTCTCGCTAAAGCACACCAGCAGCATCTACCTGCGTTGTGGATGATCAAGGGGTCCAAGGATGAGCGGTGCTCAGGGGCATTAACCACGACCATGGGCATAACCTGCAGCCACACGTTACACACTCGAGTTGAAAACGGCAGGGGCCTATGTGTACCTGATTTTGATGTGCATTGGCACCTCACCGCACCTGTGAACAGTACCCTCGACACACAGGCACCTGGTCCTCCTGCCGTCCAGCCTCTGTTGACACAGATACAAGAAACTTATCCACGTCTCGCTCCGCACCAGCAAGATCGAATGCGGGAGGTTCCAGGTGCCATGGGCTCACAGCACTATGCCTTGCATGACCTTATCATACGTCAGGGCAAGGGACGCCCGCGTGGTGCCCCCAATCATGACAAACGTTAGGGTTAGGGTTACAGGACTTAGAGTTAGGGTTAGGGTTAGGGTTAGGGTTAGGGTTAGGGTTACAAGACCCCCTGGGTTGGGTTTAGGGTTAGGGTTAGGGTTAGGGTTAGGGACAGGGTTGGGGCATGCACGTTCCCCTAGTCTATTCGCCTTTATTGATTACCGGGCGAAGTCCTGGTCTAAGCGATTCCAGGTCTTCTCTCTGTGTAGGGAGGTGTAATCAACACTTGAAATCACTTGCATCGTCCCCGCGATTGTCCCGAGCAGACCATTGCAGAAGAGATCTTGCAGAGGTGGTAAGAGTGGGTCGGATTGAGTTCGGGCTATTCGTGTTCATATTTCTGATATAAGTGACAGCGTCACCTCCTTCGATCGGGAGCACTTTGTTTCCGCCGATACCGCAATCGAATGCGGAGTATTCATGGTTTCACAGGAGGTTAGATCGCCGGATTTGAATCTCATCCGGTGCTCCATGATGCCCACGACTCCAGCCTCCTTTTTTTGTTGATAATGTGGGAGGCGATTTTGGAGTCCGTTCCGTTCTAAGCTTCCATACACTGCTCATTCGCGCAGCTATCGGCCTGCGCATTCATATGTTGACAGTCAAACACAATAAACGAAGCCCCCGCTCTTGACCATTGTCGCCAGCAACCTGTTCGGGACGGGAACGCTATGGACGGGCGCACGGTCTCGTTCCATTGGGGCTGTTGACTCGCGTTGGCAGAGCCAAGGAACACGTCAGAGCTGTCAACATTGCTGCCAAAACGGCCTGAGTTACGCCAACGCACATAGAGAACCCGACTGCAGAAATGTTGGAGATCCGAGGACACTTGCATCTGGTCATCCACATGTCAGAATATACTCTGGAGATACTGAAAACACTCGAAACCTGGCTTACCGCTATGAGGTTCCCACGTCGGACAGAAGGGTCCGAGGCAGACATCGCTCTGTCAAGGCCGACACATGGCACATGTCAGGAACCACAATTGCACGACAGCTCAAGGGGATCCGAAGCCTTGCTCGTACTCGGGGATTCCACCGTACCATTCCCACATTGAAGCACTTCCTCCGTCCCGCTTCCCCAGGCTCTGCGGTGACTGCAACGAAGGGCACCACCCCACAGCCGAAGACTGGCTTGGGATCAGAGCGAGCGGGATCATTTCGCTTTTGATAAGTCTGGAGGTTCCGCCGGGGCAGGCTCCGGGTTTGGAGGCTAGAGACCGAATATGGCTCTAAAGGATAATCACACCACACCCGACGAGATCTCATCATTCCACCCCGCGCCATTGCCGGCGGAGCCTGGCGGCCGAATCCACCGTCCACTTGCCGCTCGGCCAACCGCTTTTGATGTATATCGGCCTATGTTTGTCGGAAGTGGTACTTTCACTTTCCAAAGTTGCATTGGGTCAACAGTGCGCTGTTGAATGGTTTTGGCCTTACAAAAAGGGTATGCGAGGGTCATAGATGAAAGCAAAACCGGCAACGTCGCAAGCCTGCCCGACGAAAATAACTAATGGGGCCACCTTCGGCTCCCGTTTTCCTGCGTCGCAGGGCCGATGAGTGGGCGTGCCCGAGTTTCGGCGCCGAGGGCCTGGTCTGACATATTTGCCATGGTCAACTTACATTTCGAATGAGTGCACAGGGAAGGCGGGGCCCAAGCGGCGCTGCAGAGTCAGGTGTAGGGCCTACGAAGAGTCTCCAGATGGGACATCGGTCTCACCCGCGTTGGGCTTCCAACGCGTCCTTCACTGTATTAGAAGTCGTTCGCACTAGGTAGTCGCTCCCTACATTGTCATAATCGAGCGGCCAGACGATATCTCTCGGGATGCTCTTGCGTAGAACATCCCGTGCGTCGGCAGTGAAGATGACCCCATCTGCAGATGTTCCCCCGGGTTGCGATCGCTGCAAGGCCAGGAAAAGGCCCTCGGTGTTGGCTTCGAGCCGTACAAGCTTAGCGAAGCCAGGCAGCCCGTCGCTCTGCTCAATCCCCACCACTGCCCCAATGGGCGGGATGACGTAGCGAGGGGAAGAAGCGCCTTCTGTCCCTTTGTTGAAACCGAGAACAGCCCTCTTAAATGTGTCCGTCGCAAAGTCCACAGCTTTGCGTTTCCGCTCGATAGAGCCCGCGTCGTTGTACACGAGCTGCTGCATTCTGATCCGTTCAGAGGAACGTCGTAATGTCAGCCAGCAGTCCTTCGATGTGCATCACATACATCACATACATCACATACCTGACGGTGTGCCGCATCGCACGGCTAGCCGATTCTCTCAGGCGCTGATGGTCCAACCCGTCCGAAGATTCCACGAAAGTAGCGAAAGCATGTCGCAAAGCATTCGGCCCAACATGCGGAATGCCCGAATGCTTCTCCACAAGACCGGAGATATACGCAGTCCATTGACTGGCATCATCGAATGCGTCCCCACTGCGCTTGCAGAATAGCAATCCATGATCTTTACCGCACGTCGTAAGTTGGCGAACATCCGCACGCATGAGCCACAGAAGATATTTCAATAGAACTTCCTCATCCTTTGGCAGTTCTATTTTATCTTGCATGCCGTTCGATAATCTGTTTTTATAATCACTGAAGATGGGGCGTCGGTGTGCCTTCTTGTAAGTAATCAACTATTCAAACCTTCTGCAAAATTCACATTCACAGCCACATTCACGTCTCACCTCATGACTGCAACATAACGCCCATGAGAGGTAGTTATATGGTTTTGCGATGACCCCCGACTCTCGGACTCGGGTAAGATGCAGCCCCAGAGCAGTCGGACTTCTTTCGACCTTGCAGGTGGCAACGCCGTGTATAACGACAACGCAACGAATGCCTGAGCTTCGGCAGCCAAAGCTTTAATAGGCTCATCCGAGGTCGCACCCCATAGTTCCAGCAGCGCCCGATATTGACGGTGAACGGCTTCGAGGACCTGGAAGAGCATATTGTCATCACATACGCGCCAATATGCCAGACCCGCCAATACGCCAACGTTGACAAATGTTTCAACAATCTGGAAACGAACCTGTTCCCAGATGACAATGCCCCGAGGTTCAGAGTATTTCTCATCGTTCCTTTCCCTTTCCGCTAAGGTCTGTAAATTGTTACGAGCTCGCATCAACTTGCGGATCTTCAAGTTCGCTTCAGCTCCGCTACCGGATGCCTCTTCTGTTGTGCCGCGGTATCGCAACACGTCGAGGGCGCTACTCAGATGATTGCCTTTACTACCAGCGCTCAGACCTCTGACACGGCCGAGATATCCGTCTACATACTTTTCCTACCGCAATGAGACATTAGCGGTGAGTGCGACAACAGAGGATGTGGAAATGGCGTCAGAGGATCTCTCACCAAGAACAGGTCAACGTCTTCGAAATTCTCAAAGGATGGAGTTCGACAACGTCCCGACGCTTTCAGCCATCCTAGGAAACCGCAAATCCTTTCGCGCGATTTGGCGATCGTTTGTTCATTCCGAGGGTGAGCGTGGCCCCGCCTGAAATCGTGCGAGGCACTGAAAAATGCACGCAGATTGTGGAACTCCACGTGATTCAGCGGCGTCATGTCGAAAGTCTGCAGTGTGTAGCATTTGAAACGGACCACGCTCTTGATGCCGCGGGATAAGTCGTCCCCATCCACGTCTGGCATAACGTCTCTCGGCCGTATGGGTGGAGGAACCGATGGCGATCGACCAGAATCGTACGCGAGGGTAGGAAGGACCTCGTTTTGCGAGTTGACGCCGACGAAATCTCGCTGCTCATTGCTTGGAGTAGGTGGAAGGGGATTCCTATTCTCTGAAGGATTGCCGGGCGAGTCCGCTGCCCTCCGCCGCTCGGTCTCAGGGGTAGATGGCGGAGTGACATTTCGTAGCACCGCCCTTGACGTTGGAGTGTGGGGTACATCAACGTCAACCCGTTGATTTAGACTCGCATCACTGGCAGGTCTCGGCGAAGACACCTCATATCTTTCCTCGGCTTCGTTGGATCTCTCATCGCCGCGACTCCGTGGATAGGCAGTGTGCGCCTCATCCATTTCGGCGTGATGAACTGATTGAGAAAAGGGAAAGTGAAGAAATAACATCAATTCTGAGTCAGTTTCGGTGCCACTTGAGCGACTCCGATTGATTTCGTATATTGCTATCGGATATCGAAGCTGCAAACTGGCCAGGGAGGGGATGGCATTTCCAACGCCGATTGGAATCGATGCAATTGTTACTCACCGGACGCCCGCGGCAAAGTCGCGCTATCGAGGGCCGTCAAAGTTTCTCCTTCCTGTTCTGTTGTATGCGTCCGCTGAGGAGGACCCTCCAGAAATCGATCGTCCGTATAGCCAATATCTCGAAGAAGCTTCCCTAGCGCAGCCTGCTGTACGAACGCCAGGTGGGAGGCCGTCGTACCGTAGGCCAACACCGCCTTGAACTCTCTCAGTTCCGCCCCAGTCAGAATCAGCACCGGGGCCTCAGACTTCCTCCTGTTCAGCATGCCACGGATTCTTCCATACGCGACTCCTAGCGCGGAGCAGGCATCTTTGAGAAGCAAAAAGGTAGTGCCTGAACGTTCGTCTGTAGAAAGATCAATTAGTCGTTTCTCCAGGGTTCCCACGGCAAGGTGCGGATCTAATTCCAACCTTTCAGTACAGGGACTGCAACATCGCCGACCCGCTTGCGCCAGATGAGCAGCGATGACGGGTACGCGGGCAGCTGTAAGCTCATCCTCGTCGGATTTCCACCTTCAATATACTAAGACACGGCGGCGAACGATGAAAAATCAGCTGCTCCCCCGGGGGGACGCGAGATGCCGCTCAATTTATGCTCGCTGGTGAGACGAGTCCTTGGCAACCAGACACGTGATGCGTAACCCTTCCACCACAAACTTTCCACATGATTCACACCCTAATCGCAAACGGACTGAATGTCATATCGGAACCTCGACGTCAGCTCGAAAAGGCGCTGGCGTACAGCAAGTGAGCCCGAGGTCATCAGGGGGTCGAATTGAACATGCTGCTTGAATTCTGACGTGCCGCTGAGAACAAACTTTTTCAGCACAGCACCGAATGTTGTCCTCACATATGAAGATCCTCGCACCTGTACGCCTACATCGAGAAGGGTCTCATCGTCAAAGCAGCACCTTCACACATCACTCTCGGCAGCGCTGAGGAAGAGACCCGGGATATCCAAACAGCGTACGGCGAAGTGGACCACTTGCTCTTGCAACCTGTAGCGTCAAGAAGCGTTCGTTCCTAGTTCGGTCACTTCCTCGGCGGCTGCATGCGTGGCTTGTCGTTCTTGTCAAAGTTCATCAAATATCCCTCCTGCTACCGTGGTGTTGGCATCAAAGAGCATGGGTGCGAATCGATGCTTCGAACCATTTGCATGTGTCTCAATATATCGCATATACATTCCGTTTGCGACGGCGGCTGCAGTCTGCTAGGCGCAGTTATCGGCGGGAACAATTTGTGGTGGTGTTCGCCATGCGTTTTTCGAACTTCCTGCTGAATCCCGGTCCGCGATAGTGATATCAGCATTGTCTGTTCTGACGACAAAGAAAGGTGGCTCTAGTTGTGAGCAAAGGCGTACGTTGGAAACCCTATGCCTAACCATGCCCAGGATCGTTGATCGCTTCCCGATATAACAATCAAGCTGGCCGCAAGGTGCCGCCTCGGGTGTGGGTGCTGAATACGAAAACTGGTTAAACTGATCATCCCGAGCGGGTTGTTTGGAGCCAAAGTCCACTGAAGCTCACTTACACTGCGCTCCTTCCGGGCCCGTCGTAGCGTATCATCATAGTCCACTCTAACTTCGAGGCAGACATCAGTGTGTTGGTTAAAGATGGTAAGCTCCATGTCCGATCGCTGGCAACGCTTCATCCTTGCAGAGGAAGCTAGCACTGTTATCGCGTCTCCCAAATAGCTCCCTGTGAGACAACACACGCGTCACAATGGATGTCCCGTTCCTAGATGCCTAGCCGCCGCACGCTGTGTGCATTGTCTAGAGTTTCAGCGACAGAGACGCCTAAAGGTCATCCTTCTGGCGCGACCTCGAAGGTTGTATGTTTTATTACGAATCGTTTATATAACGAATCGTTGACTCGGCCGAATCCCTGAACTTCGGGTTACAAGTTTACTACCGAGAGGCCACGTCCTCTTGCTGTTTGTTGCGTCGGTCCGTCAGGGTAATAGTGGGATGTCACTCGCAGCTGGACGGCGGAAGCCTTCCACCTAAGCGATCATTGAAACCCTCTCGACGTGACCGAACAGCCAGATCGGAGGTGCGATCGCGATTACAGTCGGGTGGTACTCAACTCAAGTGCACCTCCCAAATTCTAGCAAAGAGTACACACGTCGCGCGTGCCGTTCCATTCACCACCGCCGTTGTAACAGCACAAATCGCTTTCCCTGCCTTTGCTCGCATATCGCTCCTTCTCACACCGAAAACTACAAAGCGACGCTAGAGCCCCCTTTCACCGCGCTGTTTCACTACTAGTTCGCTCACGTTATCAAGCGTCAAGCGTCAAGGTCAACTCTGGAGCCTTTCAGCCTTCTCCCATTTCTCAGCGAGCCGAGCCGCTATCGAGCTTAGAGATAGATATGAAGCCGAGGGTTCGAGTTTAATGAGATATAGCTTTCGGGTGGCCATCGTCGATGACGACTGCGTTTACGTCGACCTGTTACCATATTCGGTACTTCCCCGTTCGTTGACCCGTATCATTGTTGCCTGGGAATATGGCACTTGAAACAGAACCCAGAAGTTCTTCGCCAAGCACTTGCCCGGTATCTGGGAATTAAGTCCTGCTGGAGGATATAGTTTCCGATGCGAAAGAGCTTACACTTGCGATGGGCGTTGCGACTTTACGGCTTAGTGAGAAGCCCTGATCTTTCACAAGCGCGACCTCGGGATGGGAAGTTACCCGATTACCAGATAGCTGGTAACTTTGCTGGTAACTTCGGCACACGAAAGCATGAAGATTGTAGGGTAGGGTGGAGCATCTGGTAATCTGGTACTTTCATTTCAAGATTTTGATCTGAAAATTTGAAAGAGAGGGAAACTGTTTTCATTTCTCACTGTCACATCTGGAGAAGAGAAAGGTGTTCCGAAGATACCAGATATACCAGCTGGTCACCACGCAATCGATTTCCGATGGATGCCTTCGATTCTTTCGCGCGGGGAAGTTACCAGACCAAGATACCCGGAAGTGGAAGATATGGTATTCTCATATGGTTTCGTTCGGCGAACTATTTCTTGATTGGATTTTTGCCCATGAATCATCGGCCTTTACTGAGATCTTCCCATAGCAAGCCCAATAGTCTGAAGAATCTTCCCTTGGTCCCGACATCGCAGAGCTTTACTACGTCTCGGTCAGAGAACAGTCAAGCGATCCATCTTCATCTCGAATCGGCGTATCCCATCTTTCAAACGCACAGCGTCGACTGCAGGGGTTCACCAGACTGCTACAGCACAGTAGAAGTTTGCCATATATGTATGACAGAGCCCTTATCAGATGTATGCCCAGCTTTGGGGAACCATACTTTCAATCGTCACCGAGGAAGTGGGAGTCCGGCTTCAGAGAGCCTCGGACGTTTCGCTTAGGCGTTAGGTTTTACTCTGCTACCTGTAAACAGAGTGCCACATCTCAAATGAATTATTCACGCTTCCCCGTATTTTACCATATGGCGGTTCCCTCTCTCACCGTTGGACGCAGAATCAACCGTGTGGTGGCTCCGCCGAGTGATGGGACCTGACGCCGAGCAAGCTTCAACGTTGGTGGACATCTGCGATGATCCCTGACGCTGCTGAGGCACCGCACTGTTCCACCATCCAAGGTTGATGGGGGTTACCAATCAAGGCCACCTCCCGACTCGCACAACGATGGGTAGTGCGGAAAACACAAATGCTATACATTGTATTGCGACAACTGGGTACATATGTGGGAACCCATCACAATCAAAACAGAAGGATAACGAAAGGTACGATTACACAGAAGGGGGGTGAACGGTACTGATGGAAACATGGCTGACTTTGTACAAGGAAAACAATGAACACCAACTCTGGCCGACAACTGAACCAAAAAACGAAGTTGCAAATCAGGGTGTGGGGCGAGGGGGACAGCGTAAGGGTAACGGGGGATGATGCCAGGGTATCGGGGTCGAAATGTCCGGGTATCAGGGGGGAGAGGCACGAGCGAGCTGACGATTGGGGGTGGGATGCCACTCGCACGAGCCCATAGGGTCGGGAATGGGACAACGACAAACCACCCAATTGTAGATATAAGCCGTAAATCCGATCGTTTTGTAGTATTTGACGGGATGGGTGTCCGCAAAGTCATGGCCGTCACCGCCCCGTTTGTGGAGGTATTCGAGAAAGTGGTCGCAAATCCTTCCGGCCTTCTGCAGCACAATTCCATCATTTTCTCTGATGGACTTGATGTGGGCGAACAGAACCTCGCCCAGCTGCTTCTTGACCGTTAAACGCGGGAGAGTATCGCCGGACTTCCTGCGCAATGCTGCGTCGATTGCAGCCTGCGGAGGGGGGATTACCCATTCCTTCTCCAAGACATCCTCAAGGAAGGCCACAAATTCGGAGACCGTGAAGCCTTCGAAGGTGTACTCCTCATCCTGCTCCTTTTTCTTCCCCTGATGAGCAAGATACTGTGTATCAGCCATGATTGACTTGCAATCGGACTGCAACGAGTGCGTGTGCGTTCGGATGGCTCCGAGGTGGTCGTTGGTGGCCCGAGTCGAATCGGCTAGGCTTTTGACGGCGGTGACGATCTTCCTCTCGCTGCCCTCGACATGCTTCTTATAACTTTCGAGCTGCTTCGCCGTCACCTCCGAAAAGCTTTCGAGGAGTCCTTGCGCGAACTGTTTCAAGGGCTCCAAGGAATCGTTCTGCTGGCGAAACGGAAAACCCCAGGAAAAGAGAAGACGATCGAATCAGAGAAGTTAAGGCTAGACACAATCTGTTTCCACCCTCACTTACGGTGACACTATCGTTTGAGGCGAGCTTCGCCCGCTTCACCGCCTTGCTGTTACTGCGGGCTGAGGGAGCCTTGGAACTACCGATCGGATGTTCTGGAGTGCTGTTCTCCTTACCCCCATTGGGTAAGTGCAGGGTGTTGTCGGTAGGGGAGGCGTCGCCGGTTGTCGGAACAATGTTCAAGCTGACCGGGAGGAGGTGGGTGCTTGTCGGCGACGTGACGACGGCGACATCGTCGAGAGTGATGGTCGGGGAGGTTCTGTGAGTCATCGTGAATGCGACGCGTTTCTGAGATTTAGATTTCGGAGATGTCAAGTCGCACAGGCGTGTCGTTTGTATCGCTTCAAAATCATCATTTGTACCTCTATTTATAGACGCGCCGGACATAGTGGCAACCTGCATCGCCGTTTGGATGAGTCACAACACGCGTGCGTACTTTTGCGTCGGTTTCGGTCGGACATGATGTCCGAAAAATTCACACAAGCCACATCGACTGGCTGGTAAGCCACCTACTCTGTGGCTAAGCCACTTCATGACGTTGCTAAGCCACTCCGAAGCGTCGCGGATCCGCCGGACAGGCTCTCTGGCAGCTGTAAGCTCGTACGGAATGTTGACCGCCTGTTAAATATGCAAACGGCCATAGGGTGAAAGACATGTTAAAGTCCTAACATGAAAGAAAGAGTAAGGCAAGAAGGGACAAACGTCGAGATCACGCTCATATTCGCACGAAACGGGTGCATACTTCTGGAGTGTTCAAGCTGTTCCCAGGCATTCTTCATGCTTGTCCTGTTGAGAAAGATAACTTTTACAACCCTGTGCGTCGTATAGTGATGTCCAGCAGCCCAAAAAGCGGCCGGCTGCCTACGGGGGGGGGGGGGGGTCTCCCGGACCCTCTTCGACAGGGGTTGCGCGCCGAGAAGGCGCCCCTTCCCAGAGAATGAAAGCCACCATCTCAGCCTCTCAACGGGCGGGCTCAAAGCAGGAATCCGTGCAGCCTACGGTTATCATGAGAAACAGTTGTGTCCGGTGGCAAAAATGGGCTTTCATTGCCTGACAAGTGGAAGTCGTTCTCCGCCGAAGGTGATGGTAACTTCACCTCATGTTGTTGCTTTGGTGGTGGTTTCGTTGTTTTTTTTTTGGTCTTGATGTTGATAACATGAACGTCCATGCTTTCCATGCTCTTGGTGATGTGGTTGTGGTGTCCTAGATAATATGTGATCATACCCGGACTCCATCCGCTGTATGGTTTGCTGCTGCAAGCGGTATTCGAGATTCACAGTCCAGCGGCCATAGGAGCGCTCTCCGGAGCTATCAGTCGATCTGCCGTCAATTCGGACGGACTCTCCGGGTGACTTCAAAGGAACCACCAACCGAGCATTGCCTCCCACGATGTTAGATACATTGATGTTCTTCTGTTATGTTGCGATTCAGTGCAACATACAGAACGTAACATCTGCTCAGGAATTCACATTCACGCACGAGGAGTGCAGATTTCTAATCTAGATTGGTGTTTTCTTTAGTTATTTTGTTATGTAGAAGTTGAGAACTAGAGGTCTATAGGGATTCCATAGATACCATGAGAGTCCTCACCATAAGCGAGCCAAAGGTTTGGAAACCATCATAACAAAATAACATTTTGACCAGGAGAGGTTATCAACCCCAATTTACTTATTAACGGGTTGGATTTCAAGCAAACCGCTTGTTATGATTGTAAAACATAGCACAACAACAACCATAACAACATCGACAAACAACAACGTCAAAATCAGCATCAACATCAACAGCAACAGCATCGTCACCGCCACGTCATCATTGTCATCATTGTCTTCATCACCACTGCATCATGTCGATGCTCCCGTTACTCCGTCCGCTTCAACGTCCAACCTAGAAGAATCCGACCGGAGTTGTTGCAACTGCACCCTCCTTTGACTCGGTCCACTTTTTCTGGGACGTTCAGATTCATACCTTTGAGCTGCTTGGTGGTCTCCTTTGTAGATGGGCCGCGGAGCTTCTCGTCGTTATTCTCCCTATGCAGATGTTGTTCGAAGAGGTTGGCAACGCGGTGCGCGTGGATCTCTGCTTCAGCACTGGGCTCGAACGCCGAGTGGAACCAACTCGGAAATGGATTGTTCTCTGTCTTTTGCTCCTCAAGATTGGCGCTGACCTCCGCTGGTTCGGTGAGCTGTCGTCCTGTGGCGATGTGCTCCCGGTAGACTTCCATGAGCAGAAGGAGGAATTCGCCCGGCCACCGTTCCATCTTGGCACCAAGGTCAAAATCCACGAGCATTTCCTGGGGGCACTCCGGCCGCGGCGATTTCACAAACTTCACCTCAAAGAGGATAATCTTCAGACGTCGCCATAGCGCGTTCAAGTCAGTCCCCCCACCCGACATCTTCGGAATGTCATTGCACAGAAGTGTGGGTATAAACCGCGGGAGGAAAGACACGATTTTATTACTGTTACAATCCCGTGCGGATATGTGGTCGTTCCCAGAAAGGACCTTGATGAACGCACCGTTGGCTTTCTTCCCGGCCTCCAGTTCAGAGCAGAAGAGAGCTCTCTTGGTCGCGAGATCCACGAGATGTGGTGCTGGCCTTTGCGCGTCTGGCACTTCGTTGGTCAAGAAAGTAACCATCGGCTCCGCGAAAAGGAGGTGGGTGAAGACCATCTTGATGAACGACTTCAATTGAGACTTCCCATTTCCTCCGCATCCGGTCCAAATCGTCGCGATCTGATGGGAGTTCTTTCCCTCTAGGCTCAAGGCCAGTGTCAGCAACAGGAATTTCCGAACCCCTTGGTTCGGCATGATCTGCTGGAAGAAACGAAGAATCTCAGCGCGAAGGACCGGGTCGGATCTGCCCGGTATGCTGTGGGGAAGCAAGTATGAAAGATAGTCCTCCTGGCGATGTTCCCGGAAACTTCCATCGCGCGAATCGAAGACGCCGTTCTGGAAACCGAGGAGGCAAGGGTTGCTATCAATCGGAACAGGAGGTTCGGTCGACTCTCGAAGCCGCTGTTCCAAATCGGCCATCACGTATTTCCTGCGGTTGCTGTTGCCGAGGTCCTCGACGATCATGTTCAACCATCGAATCTGCTTCCGGTCATTGTAGGAGTCGCGTAAAGAAGCGTACGTTCTGCTCACTTCTCTGGTCAAGAAGGCTCGCGGGGTTACTCCCTTGTTCCAGTACGAGCCTGTGAAACGATACCAGTTCTCGTCGATGAACGCGTACTTCCCTTTGATGGCCTCCTCGACATAGGCAGCAATGTCGTCGGTGCGGCCCATGGTCAAACTCTCGAAGCAGAGCTGGTCCAACCTTTCGTTGTCATGCGACCTCGGAAAGTCCGCCATGCGTCCAAAATCCCGGATATCTCCTTTACCATCATCGGTCGCGCAGTTCACGTTTATCACGTTGTTATTACCTTGGAAGAGAACGTTCGTCACGCTGCTCGGGACAGTCAACAATGGATGGCCGGGTGTGAAAAGGGTTCGGAGACAGTGCAGGACGATTTTCCCAGTGGTGCTGCACTCGAGAAAGTTCTGAGGGTCTTCATGGTGCTTCTTGCACTTGATGCAGTAGAGGTCCCTCAACATGAGCCAAGCGCCCGATTCGTGGACTGCAGCTTGGTCTTCATCAAAGTCAAACTGATTTTGTGGATATTCTATTCGTAAACTGGCAAGCTCCTTGCCGATGAGATCGGCCCCGCTCCGTTTGTCCGCCTTCCACGCTAGTCCGCCATCGGTGGAACTTTTCAATACCCGACTGCGTAGAGCGTCCAAACTCTCGCATATTGGTTGTGGGATGGTATCGTATGTGATTCTTGAGCTCCGGGTGCCGCAGCCCTCGTCGTGACAGCGTATTTCGAGGGAGGTCCTATGGAGCAAGAAGTAGACGTGGTTCGCCTTGTGCTGACCTCGTTTGAAAGGACACGCCCGATCTCGAGTAGGAATGATAACCCCAACGTTTTCCTCCACCCTCTTCCCTTCCCCCTTCCGTTTGCCGGGCCCGGGGATGCGCCTGCTCTGGTCGATACATACGTTATTCCCGTCTGACAGGGAGAACTCCGTAGCTAGCCATTGCTTCAGTCCATCGTCTGTGACGTGGTCCCCGCTTGAGTTCGCCACGCTACCAGCCGCGTCAGCCAGCTCGGCTGTGTTCCGGAATTTCCCCGATGTCCGTGTGACGTCCGAGGTTCCCGTCGTCCGCTTTGTCGCCAGGCCAAGTGCGGCTTTCGCAGCGGGGCAGAGGGGTGTTACGCTGGGAACGGGTTCCGGGATGATACTGTAGTCGTCCAGATCTTCCCTGCAAATGCGCCGCCTGACGAATGTTGCGCTGTCCACGGGTTCGTAGGCGTAACGAAAAGTTCCTTTACCGAAGCGCATCTCGTATTTCTCCACGTCCCCGAGGTCCAGGCAATCCCCTTTGTGACATCCGAGGAGTCGCAGCCCCTGTCCGTTATAAACCGAGGTGTCGAGCCATTCCTTCTCCATCCCTGCTTTCAGACAGCCCTTCTCCAGCAGCCGCTTGCGCAAACGTTCACAAAAGCTTCTCGCGATGTCCTTGGTCACAGTGATGTCCGGACAGTTTACGTGAATCTTTTGCATGCATCCCTGCGAGATAAGTAGACAAGTCCCGGCAAAGCCTACCCCATAGGAGGCAATGACTTCCGCTCTGATTCCCTGCACCACCTGCCGATTACTTTGCAGGACCTCTTCGTCCGTTCCCACTTCGGAAACCTGAACATCCCAATCGAAGAACAGTCGGAACAGTCCATCCTGTGGTACGCGCTCGCACAGAACGCACGGTGATGATCGGATGTGGTCCCCGGCCTGCTGCATCACCTGGAACAGCTTGTCATATAGGTCGGAGCGCACATGCCCAGAGGGCACGCTCAACTTTGCGAACAGGCCTCGGCCGGGGAGGTTGAAGTGCGTCTGGTAACGTGCGTCGCCCTTCCTCATGCCCAGCTTTCGGGCCGCGTCTTTGTAAGTCTCGGGTGCCATCTCCATCCTTGTCGTCGTCGTCGCTGTCGTTTGCCGTTGTCTAACAATGGACAACAGAATTTTTTTCTTGTGACTTGAACGCGATGATGCTTCGTTCACCATGGTCGAAACTGATTTCAAAAGAGGACCGTCTGAGCGGTAGGCGAGTATCACACCAGAACGCAAGTCAACGGTAGATGTGTCGACAGTCGCGGCGAACGACCTCCGAAACTACGCAGGGAAGCCGCTGTCTCTGTCCATGTGGCATTTAGCACGTGCCGCATGGGTAGCTGACCAGGAGAACGGTCCACTCCGAAATGAATATCAAGCCAGCACGAGATGTTCTCCTTTCCGATGGTTGTCTAGTCAAAGTCAAGGATAGCGTTAGCGTGTGAGGCACACTTCACGGTCGAACTCAACAACGATGGCCGAATCATCCACCGACCCGCCGGTGACACACCGGCTTTTGGTGATCCCGACACTTGCAATTGCAGTCACATTCATCGATCGGACCAAGAGCGAAAGTGCTCCAGAGCCACTGGAACTCCTCCTGAACCTCCCCTCGATCTTTGTGCGAATAGCAAATGCGCCTCGGTCATGGATATGAGACGTCCAGTCTCCTCCGACCCGCAAGGAATCGTGCTGTACCTCGTGATGAATCTTTCTCCGACGTCCGCCGTGGACAATTTCAACACTTTGCCCGTCGCGCTCGTCTTCACCGGGATCCTAACAATCAGATCAATCTCACTGACTATCACGGCTGCTCTAGTTCTAAGATGTTGTCCCACCGCGGCAGTTCGTCCGCTGGGGTGGACATAGGGCCTCCTCCTCCTGGGGACAGCCACAGAAAGACCTTTCAAAGTGTGGTGTTCCCAACGTCCGTACCGTCTCTGTTTTGCCACAAGTAAAGACGAGAAGAAGTCCAACGTGCTGATGCGTGATATCCGTCGTGAAGCCTCTTGCAGGAAACGATGATCCTTGATCGCCAGATTCATCCTTGTCATCGCCGTGCCCGTTGTGCTCGTTGTGCTCGTTGTGCTCGTTGTACTCGTTGTCCAACGTCGTGCAACCCAAAATAAGTTCCCTCTCTTGAACGCCGCGACGGGGAGACCAACATCGGAAAGCACGAGAATGTGGCCGCCCTTCGACAACAGGCAGTGGCCACTACGTGCGTTTCGAGTCTTGAAGCGTTGAAGCCTACCCACCCACTCCTATAGCACATGCCGGTAAGACAGCCGCTGACTTCCACACGCCTGAACCTGAGTTGTGCACGCTAGCTAGTATAGCTGTAACTTCATCCGAGGTGTTCCTCCCCTCCATTATGGTAGACTGTATGTACAGTACATCTGACCGACGTGAAACGCGCTCTCCCTGGTCCATCCCCAGCACGATATCATCCCTAGGCTATGTACAGCTAGTTCGGCGCTCGATATTTACTCTTTTACCTGTCCTGCAATGGTCGCCCTCTTTGAGAATACGTACGATCGTGTTCACAGATAAGCCTAGGACCTTTGATAGCTCCCTGAGACTTTGTGCCTCCACTGAACTGGGCGAGCAGCCAGCCCAGATAAATCTGGCCTGATAAGAATATTTCTGTGTCATAATGGTTACAAGTGCACCCCCAAAATTTATTTTTCGCGAACCGGCAGTGCGAGGATGAGTTCTCCTGCGTCCGCTGAGGACATTTTACTCTTCTATGTAATGTATCAAAACGGAGACACGCACACCTGTTCCCGCCAACCCCCTGAATCTGACAACGGCAGTTATGTTCCTTATGACTTTGAGTGACTTCGAAAAGGATATCAGCGTGCGGTGTCCGGGAAGGAACAAGCTCTCAAGAATCCGGCAGCGTGATATCATGGCTCTGTGTCGAGAGTGGTTCCTCGACGTGGGCATGCCGTGTGATATTCAATCTGGCATGGAAACCTCAACGCGACACGGAGAAGGAATTCCAGCGATGACGCTAGGGTCTGCCAACCATGGGAGAGCTTCGAGGCCACCGAGGGAGGCAGACGTTCAATTTCGAGATGTGTCTGAGATACATCCCTGACCGTACCAGGAGGAGGTCCGTAGTCAGTTGGAAGACGAGCCCTCAGCGACGATGTCGATGCGATCATCGGCGGAAAACCGGTAAGGTTCGCGGCTTTCAAAATATCGAGGCCAGGGGAATGGATGAGTCGAGGTGCGTTCGTAGAGGATTTTGTTTTCTTTGTACATGTGTCAAAACAGACACGCATCTTTACACGTGGAAGCAATATGAGCGACACAACCAACTTCGACTCCAGGAGGAACCCTCAGCAGGCGCAAGTGGAGTATTGCAGCTCTTTGCTTGAAGCTCTGGCGCTGGATGGACGGCAATACGGGGACGCCGAAGTCTTCTCCTTTGTGGTCGAATGCTATGTGCGACTATTAACGCTGTTTGCAACAAGGATGGCGAACTGTGATATCACTGTCGATCTTCATTACATGGTGAATCGGTCCGAACTCCATATACCGGGTCCCGATGCAGACGCCATCGCCGATACGTTGAGATGTTGTGTCGCTAACAGCTATCCTGCAGCGAGATTGCACGTCAGGAAGTTTGCATCACACGTCGTGTTCGGTGTCGGCCGTGCTGTATAAAGATATGTCCGAGGGCGCGAGAGTGATAGGCGAGTACACCTCCTCTCGTTTGAGAATCATCTGCGTCGGGTATCCCGGACAGACCTTCGTCTCCTTCCTGGCGAAGTCACGACACAGGCGGAATGAATTTGACAGCGCGTAAACCTGTCATTTCCTTTCGTGCCAATCTCAATTCTACCCGCCCCCCTTTCGGGCCGCACAAACCTTCACTTTGACCGACGCGTCTGACATCGCAAGATCCATCCTTGTCCGCACTGTCTAACATTTGTTGACCGACGCAAATGTTGCATGTCATGTTCTCGAGCGGCATGGTTGTGATTTATCTGCCGGAGTTGAATCTGACGCTGGGAAGTAAGATGTTCGCACAGACAGACCAGCGGTAGAGTTCCCGACGTCATCTTTCCTAATCCTTTCTATCCGGATGGGCATCTTTCCTGCATACTTGCCATCCCCAGCGAGGAGCATTGCGGTTGAGCCATTGATCTTGAGCATCTGAGCGAGGGCTCGCAAGCTAGCCGCTTCGAACCTTTTCTCAAGGCCGTAGAGATCATAGGTGGCGATGTAGTCGTACTGTGAGGCCGGCATGTACGATGGATTGTTTGTGTTGTATAGAACCAGTCCGCAGATTTAATACCCCAATTTCTGACGCACTTTGCTCCGGAGTCGCCGTGCGTCACAACCGACGCCGCAAGCCCTGACAATGACAATCAATTTGGCAGGGCGTCACCTCCCGTCGATGGGGAGCGTCGAGCTATCATTTACCACTAACGTCCTGCTGAACACATCTTTATGCCGGGTTTGTGCATGGCGGCTGAGCGATATAAGATATACATGACCGTCAGAATGCATCTGAGGGCATGGATGTTGGGGTCGCCGACTTTGACTGCCCATCGTCGTGGTATCAAAACAGTGACAGGTCTACTGCCGGCTTTGGTGACTAACCTGACGCACGACTATTAGAGGAAACGCAAGGATGTACAGCCAGGGTGCCAGGGCAATGAGACATGCATGATTTCGGCTGTACCAACCCCGCACTACAAGTCGAGACTTTTTTATCCATTCACAGGGGATCAAAGGAGGTCTCGTCCTTGCAAGAATGGCTGTCGAGTTGCACGCCCGAGGACGATAAACGTGGAAGCAAATGGACGGCATGATGGCACGATATGTTGAAGTTGAGGTTGAAGTTGACGTTGACCTTGATGTTATGTTGATGTTGAGATGATGTTATGATAGAAAATGGTTCGCAACATGCGGTTCGCTGGAAATCCAACCCCCTCATAAGTAAATGGGACCTGACGCGCTCTCCTGCTCAAAGATGTTATTTTGTTATGATGGTTTCCTAACCTTTGGTCCACTTATGGTGAGGACATTGATGGTATCCATGGAATCCCTATAGATCTCTAGTTCTCAAATTCTCCATAACAAAATAACACACAAAAACACCAATCTAGATTTGAATTCTGCACTCCTCATGCGTGAATGTGAGTTCCTGGGCAGATGTTATGTTGTGTTATGTTGAGATTCAGCGCAACATAACAAAACAGTATTTCCCCTTGGTGCAAGGATGAGGGATAGAACATTGACGATACGTTTTTTCAACAAGACCCCGCGGAGTACGAGGCGTTAACAACTCGTGAGCCCGTTGTCTGTCGGGATTCTGACAAATGGCGCTTCTTGTTCAGGGCCCTCGCCCCACATCATTCACACGGTCACATGTTTCAACTGGCCCGTCTGGTCCGTGTTTGTTAACCAACGTTTACCTGATCTTGACCGCGAGGTGGTAACTTATACGGAGCGAAGCTGCCGCAGATGTACCAACAGCAACATGCGGGAATACGATATCGAAACGTCGCACTCTTCCGCCAGGGTCTAGGCAGCCGAGACCTTTACCTGGTACTAAGAGGGGCAAGATGGAAACAATCGTGAGCGGTGCCGAGAGGATCAACTCATTCCGGAACGATACCCATCTCCATTCACGCGGGCTAGCTTGGGGAACACTGCCACCGCCGAAATAAATATTTCATATAAGTCTATATTGCTGATGGTGGGTGGAACATTGGCAACGGAGTGCCGAGGGAAGGGATGTGGGAGTGATTTTATGGGGCGATAACTGCACGTAGTCCTCTGGACATCCCACTGCCCGAGCGGGAATCATCATATTCTGTTGCTGCATGGCGCATGGCGGCTAGGCGAAGACCTCAATACAAAGGGCACAGGAAGATATCTACCAACGACCGACCGGAACTTGCATACCATTCGCGCAACTCCACATGCCTGTTCGTTTCCCGAACAGCGGGAGGCGATGGGAAGCGAGAGGAACCAAGGGACAACCACATCCTGACGCCCTCTCTGCCTTACTCTTCGTCGTCAACCTCGATTCCCGTCTTCTAGCCGCTGAAAAGATGCCCCCTCACCCCGTAGAAAGTCTCATCTCTCCACAGCTCACGGTTGTCCACAGCAGCCCACCCCTCCAACCAATAAACGAGTTTCGGTGAAAATCTCCCATTTCATGAATACCTCGCCCTCTTGTGCGGTTCCGATAGAAACCCCAGGCTTTATTTTCACTAGCCACTGAATATCCACGTCCCCTACCATCCTGTAGTCGGTAATTTCCATGTCTCTACCCGAATCGCAAATCGAAATTTGGTCGATGAAATATTCATCTCCGTGTTCCGAGTCGTACACGCGGGTCAGTGGGGATATATGTGGCGGCGAGGTTGACATGTGTTTGACATGTTTCGGGTTTTGACAGGGCACTGACAGCGACGGGCTGTCAAGGCTTGCTGCCCAGATGAATGCTGAGGTGAGCCATGGTATGGACGGCGCCATCCCTAACAACTCCATATCACCTTGATCCTAGGTCCGCGCATTGACTACCTCTGTCATCCCCCTAGTGAAAATTTCACCTGTAGCGGGACATCATCAATGTATTTACGCCTTCTTCCCGCTTGGATTTCATGTCATGAAGTTGAACAGGGATATAACGTAAGATTTTGTTTATGAAAGAGAAACCCGGGTGAAGTATCCAGTATCCAGCAGGCAACGGTACAATGTACTGGCAGTATCTCGGAATATGTGTACTATTTATCTTGGCGGTACAGGCATTGCAGGTTATGCCTCGCGCAATGCTCGTGACGATGCACAATAGTTGGCCTACCGGCAGTCAGGGACATTCCATGGCTCATTCCATGGACGGGGTGAAACCTCTTGTACGAGTGACTGCAGGATTGAACAATGACCTCAACGCAGTGTGGAAACACATGAATGGGAAACGAGTTTTCCCCATCTTCCGCCGCCTGCTCCGTGGGCCCAGCGCTAGATCAGGAAAAGGAGGCTACATATACATGTTCCGAAACTTGAATCATGGAGGAGAACCCGATGACCAAGCGTGTTGGAAAATTGGCTGCACGGCAGCCAGAGTCGGGGTGCGAAAGCGCCTGCGTCAATGGGCAAAAAGTTGCGGCCACTCTCCCAAACTGATTGGTGAATGGAGAGTCACGAGATATAGCTTCTGTGAGAATCTCATTCATGCCGAGCTCAAAGCGCAAGGCAAGTGGTTGGGAAAAGTCCGCTGCGGTTGCAAGACTTCCATGCATTGTGAGTGGTTCCGTGGGTCGCTCCATGAGATGCAGGACGTAATCTCGTTCTGGGTCGACTACGTCAATCGGTTTTACTGATATGGTATCGCGAAAGAAAGGCGCTTGGGGTAATGGGTTCATAGGGATTCCTACATTATACGAAGCTATGATGGTTGACTTCCTCAGAGATGTTCAACAGTGATTCGTGCTTGAATATGCCTACGGATATCTATAGCGGTGTCTTACAGGATCATTGAGCTCTCATGCAGGAACGATGGTCAGTCGGATGGCTTGTTCGTGAAATAGCCCAGCCCAGAGGAATCCGGGGGAATTGGGCAATGACCCAGTACCGAAGCTACGAGCTGCGAAATCGCTGATACCGGACACAAACGCGCGATATCCTCAACCGGTGAGCTCCGTCAAAGATCCGTATGCAGGTTGGCAGGCGGTTCTTTCGTTGTACCCCTTCATGATGGGATGGAGTATGGCACATGATTACCAGCACCAGGGTCGATGCTTCGGCGGCTGTTGCTGGCCGTCGAATGAGACTCCGGATTCATCTTCGGCCGACTTCCTGTACTCAGCGACGATTGAAGTGGACAAGTCGCTTCCCCTTGGGAGAAGGCGGCGCAGTCACTCACGCGTTCGTCTCTGCTGCGTCTCCTTCCTGATCCACCGGAAACTCCGATTAACGCTGCGTCCAGCCCACCGCGTTTTTTGCGGTTAGCGTTTGTCCTTTCGTGCCCTCCAAGAAGTATTAATACCCGAACCCGCTCGCTCCTGATGGTTGCGACCAAAGTAAAGTTCAGCTAATGACCGGAAACAGGTTCGCAGCACTCGCCGAAGATGACGAATCTGTATCTGCGGTAGCCGCCGCAGATGCAGCACCTCCCCGCAGTCGGAAGCCTCGGCGGAGAATCGCCTCGCCTCCCCGCAACGTACGAGAGCCACCAATTTTCCCTGAAGAGGAGCCGTTCGACGATGATGCGGGACCTAGCCAGCACTATATGGTGTATAGCAGCACAACGATAGATCCGAGCGTCACGAAGGGCATGTACATGGAGTGGCGCTGGCCCCGCCGCTGCGAGGAGAACCCGACGGACCTCACCAACCCGTATTATATCGCCATGATCAAGTGCGGCTGGTCCGCGTGGTCCGCGGCGAAGAAGTTCACAAGGAAGCAGAGTTCGCTGGACCGGGCTCCCGAGTGGTGCTTCTCGCCACGTTTCGGTCGGAGTCGCACCGTCCTCGATCGGCCGGTAGCATCAGTGGGAGGCTACATGCTAGAGGCCGGAACCAAGCTATTCATTGCCGGGGAGCACGAGGACTACTACGACGATGACTTTTGCATCTACAACGACGTCACCGTGGTCCGGCCCAACGGCGAGATTCGCATATACGGCTACCCGACGGACGTGTTCCCGCCTACCGATGGACACTCGGCCACTGTGGTTGGCGACAAGATTTGGATCATCGGGTCCGTGGGTTATATGTGGACGCGCGGAAAGGAAGCGCAGGTCTGCATCCTTGACCTCGCCACCATGCGCATGTCCCGGCACACTACAACTGGCGACGACCCGGGCTGGTTGGCGGGCCACGTCGTGACTCGGGTTTTCGAGGACGCGATCGAGGTGGAAGTTGGACAGGAGCCGTGCCCTGGAACTACGGCCCGGTCGGGCAAATGGACGCTGTATACCACCGATTTCAGGTGGGAGAGGAACACTGATGCGAACGTCGTTCCCGAGAGGACGTCGATGGACGAGGCCAGCTGTCGCGGTCTGACCGCTGTCCTAGATTTCTGGAAGAATCGTGGCGAGCTGTGCGTGTACGTGGGCGACTGCATTCGGTCGCGTCGACGTCCTGGAATGGTGGAAGAACAGTGGGCTGACTTGCAAATGGGAGGCGGATCCCCGTTGGCTCAAACGGACTTGTGCCAGCAACCCTAATAAAGCCGCGGTGAAGAAGTGGTGGACCGAAAACCAACTGAACCTCGAGCTTCGTTTTGGAAGGTAGCAGGGCGATAGACAGTGTTAGATTTAGGCTTTAGGCTTTAATTTACGATGCAAGGATAATAGGCATGTTCGTTCATATGTATCCCTGAGCGGGAGCGCGTCTCATGTAGATGATAGATAGTAGATCCAGCCGGAGAGGCTTTCATCTGTTGCTGTCGTTTAGATTGACGATGTTGGGAACCGGCTTCGAGCAAATCGTGTCATTATCATAACTTGGGCCGCACATACCGCGACCCCACCGTACTCTTTTCGCAATTCGTTCTACAGCAGTCTTCACCTTCCCCAGAATAAAGAGTCTATGCATTGGTCGCCGCTCGCATCCCACCCCTTTTACCCTCAGAGCCCAGTCACTTCTCGCCCGTCGTTGCGCAAACCGAGACAAGCTCTGTATTGTTTGCAATGGCCACGGCGACACGATGCTCCTCAGATGGACTTCAGAATCCTCTCGCTGCAGAGTAGCTCGTACAACTTATCTTCCGCTTCCAAGTGCACGTCTAAAAGTGCATTTGCTATGTCCGATAAGCCCCGCCGAACACCAAACAGCAAGGCCAAGGAAACTTCTGCCACAAAACGAAGCATGTTTTGCCTTGTCCTCTCCCTCACGGGACTCCCTACATGAAAGCTGTGACTGTACAGATCCACCCACACCTGCCTGCCCACTAAGGACATGTCATCCGCTCCAAAGGGCATGTCGGAAACCGGGTCGTTCATGATACCGATGTATGTGCAGGAGGACAGCCTTCGCTCTATGTTTGCCGCTTTGTCCCGGGCGGCCACGCGGGGGCCCGCAATCTGGACGCAGTGCACAGGGTTCACCAGCATGCTCGCTGCGCAGAGAGCTTGTGCAGCCCCTAAACTGTAACCGGCGAAAATGACGCTGGTTCCATTCTTCCTTCGTTTCCGTCGCAACGCTTTCGCCACCTCGTCACGCAAACAATCCATGAGCGTCCTGCCGTTCGTGTTTTCCATAGCTTCGTTCAGCATTCCTTGGTGAGCCAACGATAAGCCATGGTCTCCGCAGCGTTTGCTGTGTACCGCACGACATATGTCGTACAGGTTAGCGAGGCAACGATCTGAGCGTCTCGTGGGCCAAAGCGCGGCGGTATCCCATAAGGACCTCAACAGGAGACCGGGGAGACCTTCTAGGATCGTCGGTCGAAAGCAAACCCATAAGGCCCCGGTGGCCGTATTTTCTGCGATCCTGACGAAGGTGCGATTGCCGTGCTGATCTCCATAGCAGGCCACCAAACGATACGTGTCCTCCTTATTTCCGAAAGGTTGCACGTACTGTATCTCCGCTTCTTCGCTCTCCGGTGTCGGTTCGATAGGGCTGGTCAGAAACAATACCAGTTGAGCCGCATCTCGTATGGAAAAGGACGAATGTTGCTCCAGGAGACCGTTCCGTCGTTCAGTGTCCTTCGCACGTCTTTTGCCCATGCTTTGCCCTTGGTGTGCCCCCGTGAACGCTGCAGTCTCTTTCCTGCTGTCGGCACTTTTGAAGCCACACGCGTGTCGTGCCCGACGTACTGTAAATTACATCGAGTCGATTCCTCGTTTCACCGGTGCAAACCTTTCTCCGGTCCCAAAGCGATAGGTACTACTGGTGCAGTCCGGCAGTCCAGTAGGCGCTACGGGCACAGGTTAAGTTGTATTGGCGACTGAGAAGGACTTCCTCATGTCGTCGTTCAGCACCCGCATATGGATTGACATAACACACAAACCAACACTCACACAGCGAGCACCACGAACCGGAACGTTGACCTGTCACCGGACGGGCAACCCGAAGTAGAAGGAAACCCAGCAGTTTACCAGCGTGACTTGGAGCACAGCAATGGGACGGACTATTACGATCCTGACCTGGAACATAGACGCAAGGATCGAAAACAGGGCAGAAAGGCTTGCCGCTGTCGGCGAGACTGTACGGAAACTGGACCCGGATATACTCTGTTTTCAAGAGGTCTTATTGGCCACCTATGGAGTCTTACAGCGTCTACTTGCTGCGGGCTGTTATGTCGATTCGGGATTTGCGCGCAGCGGCAGCGGCTTGCAAACGGTACTCTTCGCTCGCGACAAGATAGCCGCCGATTTCGAGACCGTCCCTCTCGCGAGCCGTATGGGCCGGACATGTGTTTTAGCTCGATGTCGAAAATTGAATCTGACGGTCGCCAGCTGCCATATGGAGTCTTTCAAGCACAATGTCGGACGCCGGTCGGAACAGACACTCCAGATCCATAGGGCTTTACTACCCGAAAACGCCGTCGTGTTGAGCGGCGACATGAACTTCATCCTTCCTCAAGAGGGTTTCCCCTCACCGTGGCTGGACGTTGGGCCGAGCGAGTACACGTACGACTCGCTGTCGAACACAAGCATACGAGACGGGTTCCGGTCGCGATTGGATCGCATATACGTTAAATGCGTGGGTAACATCGACTGCCGTTTAGTGGGGACGGAGCCTGTCGATGGCGTGTTCCCGAGCGATCATTTCGGAATCTACGCGGAACTTACGCTCACATCTCAATCTGAAGAACCACCACCAGGGGGTTGAACAGTTCCTCGCCAGAGGCGCACGAGCGCTCCTCCGATAGTGCCGTTTTCTGGGCAGGATATGAGACAGGGTTATATGTCGAGCGCGATACCCGCAGCGATGCGTAGGACCGAGGGGTCACGTTCTGGGGGTGGCGACGGCGATGGACAGAGGATGACCGCACCTGGTTTGTGGCCGACCAGATGCTGTTGCGTGTCAAAAAGGAAACAGCGGTCATTTCGATTCCGTCGCCCACCGGGTCGGGTGGATCAGCCTGCCCTCTACTGTTTGGTCGAGGTGGCCGGCCGTGCCGGATTCAGTGCGGAGTGTGCACCTAGGTATAGTCACCTTTCTTCCTGGAGGACCTCTGACTTCATCAATGCTTCATGAAACTGGAAGATCGATGAACAACCGGGTGCTCTGCGCTGTCGAGTCCCGTGTATGAGTGGCATGGTCAACTGCCTGTCAAACGGGACCGAAATGCACTATGCGTGAACAACCTACGAGGCTCTTTCCACTGGATATATCGACATTTAGTCGACCTATGCAGAGACATACATTGATGAATGAATGGTGGAAGTGGAAGAGCTTATCAACCCCTGTTGAGCTGGGTTGCGAGTGAAATTCAGTTGCTTTCTGCTTGTAACAAAACAAGAACAGACCCGCCCTTTCATTTTGCATCGTCATACGTTTCCCGGCAGAAACTGGTCCCCGCTTTAGATGCCATCCTGCGAGGCGCCTCATCCAAGGATCTGTATATACTCGACGTCGCATTGGCGACGTGTTAACTAAGAAATACAATACTTTGTTTCCTCTCATCTAGAGGGTGCCGTATCTTTGTACATTCACCGTAAACGATATCCTGCCATCGTCCCCCATACGTGAGCGGTTCATCTTTCGAATTCCTCCGGAAATCAAATATATTTGGGAAATGAAAATACGCTACTACAAGGCAAGGGAGACTACATTGGAACAAAATTACATAACTACAAGGCAAGGTTGACTACATTTGTACCCCGATCCAAGATGCTGTGAGCGCTTCTGGGTTTCAAGTGCAAACGGCATGGGCAGCTCCAATCACAAGGAGTCTCCCCATCCATGGCACAGTTGCCCATCAGCCAGTGGCATACCCGGTCATCCGAATCGCCCGCGTAATAAAACACCGAGGTGGCTTCCGGTGTCATGCACACCTCCCACCACGTCTCCTGGGGAACTCCCTCGTCCAACAACGTCACATCCGTGGTTGTCTCCACAATTAGCCCACAGTCATCCCGGATGAGATATGTTTTCATCGACAACATTTTCTTGTCTGTGATGGGTATCGCAACTTTGAAGGCTTGTTGAGATCGTGTAGACGTTAAGGGCGACCTACTATCGGACGTAGTGATCGAGAAGTTGATATCCTTGACTCGGGCACGTCTTGTGAGGTGGTGACTGACAACAGCAGATGCCTTCTTGAAAAGCTCGCGACTGATATCGGTTCTTCCTTGTATCAGGAGGAACTGGGGAAGGTCGTCCCACGATAGACGGTCAAAATACTTGTTCGAGATCTCTTGGGGAAAGGAGGTGGGCATTGTGGGTATCGTGAGGAGTGTGAAGTTTGCGGCTGTTCAAGATTGTGGGCAACCGAAGGGTGAAGGCCGACGTTGGGTTGGTCCCGGGAGAATGTTTGTGTATGCAGCCAGCCCCAGGATGGTGGAACCAGAGACTGGTATATATATATGTACCTGCACCGTAGATTTGTCTTTCGGCCGTACCATGTCGCAGGACGGGGCTTGAGATCTCGGTTGCTCATGCTCACTTTATTGGCGTGACAGGAGATACGTCACTACCATGTGGACAAGCAAGGGTGCTCCCCGAAAGTTTTCTTGACGAGACTTGGCATAGGACGGTTTGGTTATTCGCCGATAGCAGAAAGGGGATGGGGAATGAAGATAATGATAGTGACGGGGAGTGTAAACGGCAATTGGAAAGGGAAGGGGGGGGGGGGGTTCTGCTACGCGTCCCAAGATGATCACGAAACGCGTCCATAACAGGAGACTACGCTAAAGGGTGTAGCTCGCGGCACATTGCGGACGATACACGCGTCAACAAGACACATTACTTTCTCCAAGCATCCAACCCGGTTGCACGCCCATTTCCCTGCGACTGCATGTTCGAAACAACGATCATCATTGATGTTTGATGTCCGGCGGACGGCACAAGCCACGGTCATTGTAGCTAGCCGGCATTGCAAGACCGGGACCCGCCCGACCACTCTCATCCCGGCTTGCGTCCGTTGGGTGTGGTCAAGAGATGCTGCACTCTGGGACTTCTGATTGAATCGTATGAACGTCCTGTATTGACGAGCGATTGGTAGGTACATGCTCGTAACTGGTACATTTGTTTTGGCACAGCGGGGACTATTTGGGTATGTTGCGGCCCCCCTGTCCACGGACGCCCCTTACGCCGTAGCTGTTTGCCAAGGGCTGTCCTGTGTTATCAAAGCGGCCCAAGTGGGGAGGAAACGAACATCGCCTCACAGGCTGGTGATTCATCCTTGCACCAGAGTCGAAGTTCTGTGTTTTGTTATGTTACGGTGAATCCCTGCCTATCGCAACATAACATTTGCAGAGTAGCACTGGCTGTACAGATGGAGGTTAAGATATACGGTTCAGGAGGTCGTTTTCTTGTTATGATATTATAGAGTATTTTTCATGCATACCTGCAAAGGTACAACCAGGAGCAGATCAATGTTGAGTTGAGAATCATAGTAACGTGACAGTAACTCGGCGAGGACAGCTAGCAAACCCCATTTGCTTCCAACCAGATTGGATATAGAGGAAACCGGATGTTATGATGGGTCGGTCATTAACATCTACATAACCATCATAACATGAGAACATAAAAACACTCCGTAGCGTATCATGCATTTTCCCGTTGCTCCATCTGCTTGGGCTGTCACACCACTCACATCAGAGACAACATGGAGCCTGACAAGGTTTATCTGTTCCGGAATATGGCAACACCATTGAGGGGCGTTATGTGATGAGGGATGCAAGATATCAGTCCCTCACCGCGTGTCACATCCGACGTTACCTTCGACAGAGGGCCATACAAGCCCATACAGCTGGAAAAGGAGCAAACATAGTCCCGAACCTTCACCGCCATGTTCAATATCAATGCATCTCCGCCGGATATCTTTCCAAGGCTACGACCGTCTTCCAGCCAGCTTTCCGATTTGACTCAGGAACCTATTCAGTGGACGGATGCAGTCAGATCACGTAAGTAAACCGACCTTTGTCCCTTGCCTGCCATACAATATGACGAACGTCGCCGCTCGTGACCTCTATAGCCTCACAAGAAGCTTGAGGCTTCTAGCTTGCACGCTTTCGCATCGACGATGAAGATTGGTCAATCGACGGCCATGCTCATTGCTGCTGCGCCAAAGGTCTTCTTTCCCACGACGACGCACTCTATCTTTTCGAGACGTTGAAATTGGCTGCCTGGGTGTCGGTGCGTCGATAGGCATGTTGTGGCGAGAACATGGTGCTCAATTTAGCAACAGGGGTGAAATGATGCTCTGATTAGATCAAAGGAAATGAAACTTACAGGTGGAACAAGCCAAGCATAATACTACACTCGGGGCCTTGCCCTCTCCAAATCTAGACGGAACCAAACAGCGTGGTATGCGGCGTAGCTCCTTACCTGTATCAGATGTCTTTCTCTTCAGCCGGTTGCCTGATCAATTGGGTGCATTGTCCAATTGCTCAGATTTCCGATCCAGTGGTCTAACAACCTGCTATTTTCGGCCACCACCGGAAATCGTGAAGCGCTCAATGATTTCGCGCTGTTGGTGAGAGTTGGTGAGACAGACACACTGCAGCTTTATTTGGCTCTTTCTACTTGGCTGCAAGTGCTTGAAATGCAATTACCTTTTTCAAGCTGATTTAAGGCCAGGGTTCATGGTCGCGTGTAGGCGTTGAGGACCAAAAGCAAAACCACCATTTGCAAACGTTCAAAGGCGTCCTCACCCCCGAGCGTTCGCGTTGTTCCTCTCGCACGAACGGTGTCTCTCCTGCTGTAAGCACATCCACAGTACCGGAACCCGAATGACACTCTTTCGTTTTCCTATTCTGCTACTTCTCTGCGGGTACTTGCTAGGTGGCGCCGCGGAACCCACCGCAGCGGATATTGCCGGCGCGGCTTTGGGTAGTCGAAAGGCCGCAGAGCAATATGCGGAAAGGCTCTTGTTCCGTAGCCATCAGGGACATGGCTTTGCCGCCGAACATGTCAACAACTTCGTTGAGAACCATATGTCGGACCATACCTCTGCCGTCGTGGGGGGCAACAACGAGAGGAATGGTCCTGATCGTATCAGGACAGGAAGCCAGTTCCGTGGAGGCGCCCAGCGTGTGCAAGTCAAATACTGGAAGACGGGTCTCCTATCGGTTGTCGACTGCTTTGACCCGAAAACGGGACTCTTCATGTACCTAAACGAGGACGGGACGCCTATGGTAATCGAAGTCGCCAAGGACAATTACGAGGCGGCGGTCGCCGCCATGAAGACAAGAATCATGCAAGGCAAGGTGCCTGGCGTGACCGATGTGGCTGCCGCGGAGAAGCTCAATTCCCGCGGGCATATTACGTATCTTCAAGCCAGAAACATTGCCCGTTTCGGAACCGTGGATGGGCTTTTCTTCGATGCGCAGACAGGAGCAGTCACATCGCTCGCTTCCGGGGGAATATCGATGTTCCTTACGTTCGCCGGAGATATATGGAAAGGAGAGGATTTCGATAAAGCTAGCGGAAATGCCTTCCGCGCCGGAGGGAGGTCACTGAGCACTTCAATCTTCACGCATGTTCTATCCTCGCAAGTGGCTCGCTCTCGCATTGAATTACTTCTCCGTCCTATGACGGATTCCGTGGTCAAAAAGCTAGGAGCGGCCACCGCTGCAACCATGGCCAGTACCGTTAGCGGCAAGACCATACACGGGGCCGCAGCGATGTCTCACATCTCGAAACTCATGAGAGGCACGATCGTTACAAACACCATCTCCACCACTATCATGTCATTGTGGGATGTCAAGCAGTACTACAACAGTGAAATCGGCGGCGGGCAAGCAATCAAGAACATTGGAAAAACCGGTACTGGGGTGGCGGCAGGCGGAGCGGGTTGGACCGCCGGAGCTGCTTTGGGCGCAACCGTTGGGTCAGTCGTTCCTGGCCTCGGAACAGTGGTGGGAAGTGTCGTCGGCGGGGTAGTCGGTTCAGTAGTCAGCGGTCAGCTCGGGTCGCACGTTGCCGATGTCACCCAAACGAAAGTCTTCCGCATCAAGGACGACAATGCTGTCATGATGGACTACATCCACCAAGTCATTGAAGACTTGGCCAACAATTATCTGCTGACGGAGGCGGAATTCGACATCTTGATGGACCATCTGAAGGGTGACATCTTGGAGTCCATCATGTCTGAGATGAAGAAAGCTAGGAAAGTGACCAAAATGGGAGACACCGCCCTTTCTCAGACCGCCAGACTTCACATCGAGCCTATTTTGGAAAGCATTAGAGAAAAGAATTTGGTCAAACGCTCTCTCCCAGAATCGGAGCCGGCGGACGGTACGAAAACCGGATTGGTGCTTGAATCCGCCTCGGAGAGAGAAGATTACTACCCCAAAGGTCAGACGGGACGGGCGTTGGGTGATGCCTTTGAGAATCTGTTCACATGATGGTTGTGAGAGGAGGAAACAGTTATTTTAGAACTTCTGTAGCTGGCGACAGCTGATACCTATTACACGCACCCGTTTCACGCGCGGATTACTGCCATGGCAATCATGGCTCTTTCTGCCTTTGCTTATCTACCTCTCTGATTTGCGTTTGTTGGAAAGGAGGGGACTACCAGCGTTATGCCCATGGGTTCTCAGTATCTGTAAACCATATAGAATGATCATAATGAAATCTACTAGGTACATACATCTATATTCGAGCGTCTGGTTTCCGCTATGTGGAGCCAATTGGAACCAGGGTATGAGAGCTGGCGTTCAACATGGCTAACACGCGCCGCAATATGCACTGTGGGACGCGTGAACGAGACAAATCCGAGCAGCCAAGCAGCCACCTCGGTTGCTCATCCCCATTTTGCTGCAACTGCAAGCTCGGAGCTCCCCCTGGGAAATGGGACCGCGGCTGGATTAAAACGCTGTATCGACCCGCACAAGCCGCTCGCTTGGGCACTATGCCAAGAGTGTCGATGCTCGTGTTCGCCGTACAGCACATTGCCCGCAACGCACTTCAGGAGCTGGTGCCCATCACGGACACCCTGATAGGGTGGATCGAGCATAACAAGCTCGACGACTCAGTAGAATGTAAGCTCATCCAGGAGGCGCTAATACGTGCGGTCTCCCGGGGTGGCATGGACATATACGAGCTTAGCTACGACGAGATCAGTCCGTCCGCCAGGGACCGCGCGTCCACAACGGTTCGGCGTTTGGGAATGCTCTACTGCTCTGCGCCCGATTTCTACAGCCCCAACGTCAACTCGCAGTCGACCGCATGGCTCAAACGTCGTTGGGTCGACTCCAGTCCACCGTCTATACTGGTATATCTTGTGCTACACATCGACTTTGCCTCTACCGGAGAAGCCGCGCCGGATCAAAGACGCAACCCGGCTGTGTCTGTATGCCATGATATGTGCGAGTTAATGGATCTGTATTTGGACGACCGGGCGCATGAGAGAATGTGTTACTCGTGCGTTCGACACGACCCATTGTCGATTGCGAAAACTCGTACTAGAAGGTTTCGCATCAGCAGGCTGGACCGCGGATCTTATGAGCAGCAGAATGGGAAGATATGGGAAATTCTTGGGACATATGAAGACCGGGGACCTAGAAGACTTGAACCAACCAGCATTGTAGCGCAGTTGCATGACTGGAGGGTGTACCTGCTTGTACGGGAAGCGGACTACGCGATGTCGCGATTCAAGCCACATGCCCCAGGGTTCAACCTGGGGCACCAACCGCCCATCTGGTACAGCGAGTTTGACGACGGTTTCCAGAGCATCGAGGACGACTACAAAGCATGCGTACACAGACAGACTCTACTCAAAGCAAGTATCATCGGCAAGATTATTGACGCCATGGCCCTGACGCACCGAAACGCGCCATACCACGTTCGGGTCCCCCCTGAGTCTGTATCGGTGCTTCCCCGGTGGACACTACTAAGATACCCCCGTCCGCCAGGAGCGCGGCGCCCGCGACCTGCGACGAGGATCGCTGAAGAATTGCCCATCGACCAGCTCTTCGACATCTTCCGGGACGACGGTGGTGGACTGTGATTGTTTAGGAATATCTGTCGCAGTTCGAGCCCGGAGATGCCTCCAGGGAACCTAGGGCGTACTATGTATTGGTGAGATCGCAACGAAATTCTTGAGCAAGATGAGCTTGGGCACCTGCGCCGTGTTGGGGTATGGAATAGATGGAATGCGGACGATGTACTCGGCGTCCGTCCGTGAACTACCTTAGAGCTCGCTATGATTCCACCAACTAAAAGGATTCCATGGCTTCCCAAAGTAATTATCGTAAGTGGATCTCCAAAACCAAGGCCGAACCCAGGACACCCATCCAAACCCAAAATAGAACATGATTATATCGAAGAGAGCCGTATATACGTCTTCCCTCTTGATCCCAAGTTTCATGCCCAGTGCTTGACCCAAAAGTATCGCTTCCCGCATGAATGCTGCTCGGTCCAAGTCGGACCCGTTCCATGACCCAAAACCCATGAAATCTTTCAATGCCGAAAGCCAGATAGGCAGCAGTTTCTCATACTTTTGCATGTCGGTCAGCTTTGGGTCAGCCCGGATCTCATTTGTCTTCTTGACGAATTCAGACGTGTAGGGTTCGGGCGATTCGATGGATGTCGTCCCTCCAACCCATCGGTTGGCCCGGATACGAGTTGCCATCGATCATCCTTCCGGCAAGGCTAACGTTGTACTGCACTTCCATCGACTTAACGATCTCTGATCGAGCATTCGCGGCCGTGTGCCACGCTATCGAGTCCTGAAGACTGAATTGTCAACAAACGACGGTTTCAATTGGACAATGGCAAGATTGCTCTCGCAGCCTTCCATTACCTCCTTTTGATTGAAAAAAACGATCGCATTCTTCCAGAATTCCTTCCCGAGTGCCTTGGTGTAGCGGTCCAACCCTTTCTGTAATCCAATGTCAAGCCTGAACGACATGAGATGATGCATCAGTTTCAAAACATCCGTCGGAAGAGACGTCGCCCACTACCCACTTATTGTTGGTTCCTCGCATCACGAAAATGAATGCGTTCACTCCGTATTGCAGACTCAACATCGTATGGGCAATGTCTGTCATGATTACGCCTTCAGGCATGTCGGTCGCTTGAACGCCAGGTGTATCGATTAGGCGAAGACATCCTTGTGCAGTTTTGAATACTTCCATCTGCGTCTCGTTCGTACAAGCCTAAATTGCCAGTCAGGACACAACCTAACATCAGGCCCAATAGGTATGGTCGCCCCTTACCTTCGCCGTATCGCCTTCGGCAAAAACATGGCTTTTCTTCTCCATTGACCAAGTTGATTTGAGTTCGTAGATCCGGTTCGCGGTGGTGGATTTCCCAACGCCGGTCGATCCGATGAGCATGAGCACTGTGGCATCGACAGTGCCATTATCGCACTTTGCCGCGTACACTGTGACGACGTGAAGCGTGTAGAATACCACGATGGAGGACCAGAACTGCATGGTCGTGATAGTGGCGGCTCTAGAACCTGGGACACGCAGCTGCGTACTCAAGGGTGTCTGTTCCTGCAGGACCACGAAGAGACCCGAATCAAGTAGATACTCGATATCCCGCAGATAGAGCCAGACTAACAGTCCTGCGATTTGCGTTGACGCTTAGCACTGGACGATGCCGTGGGCGGCTTTCCAAAAGGCTCAGGGTCTAGGAAATCCCGACACATGTCTCCTTTTTGTCCGGAGTCAATAACCAAGGAGGTCCCTGGGATGAAGCGCTATATTATGCGATACACTCCAGATGAACAGGCCACTTTGCCAGCAGCTGAGGAATGGTATCTTCCTCCGACGTATGAAAGGGGCGCTTTGGTGGCGTAAAAGCATCGGATTTTCATTGTTCGCACGGCGGGAGATGCCCTCATTGTCCGGGGACACAATGAAATTGAGACAAGAGACATCGCCGGCGTGAACCTTGTTTCCCCGCGAATTCGATGCTTCCATATCCAGCACCCCTGGAGTGCCCCTCGTCTGATGTCATTGACCCATCGAATATATCGGATCCACACACATGCCGGTGCGATTTCGAGGCGCGGTGAGTTGCACGGAAAAGGAACCGTTTCGACTCTGAAGGATATAATTGCAACTTATGCTGCGGGCTTCAAATAAGCTCGCATTGAGTTCACCACACGCTGGCTTCGATCACCATTGCATCGCGTGGATCGCCAAGCTCGGGGGCAAACATTGACCCGCTACAATCCTGTCATCCAACCCTCCTCCACCCGTCACCGCCACTATGCGGTTGTTCAGCTGGGGTCGGTCGTTCCTCGTGTGTTCTGGGTTCCTGCAGCCGACTAGCGTGCTTGCCGAACAGAATTCAGGCCTATCGAGGATTGTCGTGACCGGCAAGACGGGCGCTGGAGTTAGCTCCACAGCTAACGCGTTGATGGGACGCCTTTACGCCAGCGACCAACTCTTCGCCGTTTGCTCCAGTGCGCGTGTAAGTGACTTTCCCGACGACCGTTTGACCCATCCGTATTGCTACAGCACAGCGCCGACGACTGACTCACGTTTTCTGGACCGCCGCAGTCTTGTACGACAGAGTGCCAAGTAGAGGCGTCAAAGCAGAACCGTCTCGAAATATGGGACGTACCAGGGACGAGGAGTACGACCGTCGATTACCATGCCGCAGTTCCCGTGTGCGTCGACAAGGCTGGAGAGGACCAGGTGCATCTTGTCTTGATTGTGATCCCGGGGACCGATAACTTAAAGTGAGGATATACTTCTGCTTCAGCGCCCGAGCCCGTTCAAAGCATTTAACGCAGGACGAGGAGCTGAATATTCACGTATCTATCGAAAGGTTCGGTGAAGACCTGCACTTGTCTCTGAAGGCCATGGAGAATGCGTTTGGAAGAGCCATGTGGAGGAATGCAGCTATACTCTTCAATTTTCGGGGGAAGAACGTATGTGGTGTCCCTTCCGTCCGCGGAGACGAGCAATGCACGTCGAAGATACTGACGTTCGATCAACCTCTCAGGACACCATTTGGGCGGCAAAGGAGGCGGGTCGGGCGTCGTTGGTGGAGGAGATTGAGTCCAAATTCAAAGCTACGCTGGAGGGCAGAGTGTTCAAGGAGTCCTTCGTCGAAGACGGTAGCGAGCGGGATATCGATTGGGCGACAACGGCTATCGAACTTTCTCGGAGTTTGTCCCCTTTCTCCATCCGACCGGAAAAGATCCGACCGGAAAAGATAGATGATTCGAAACGTTCGTCGTTGCGGGATATTCTCGACCATGCAGCTGCTTGTATAACGGACTACGGGCATAGCTTCGCTGAGAAGTTCACCAAGCGAAATCCACAGCCAGACGACGGTAATGGTGGACAAGCAACCGGCGAGAAAGCAGCCGACGGAAATCAACATGGTATTTGGGGCATGATGGAGGCACCGCAGTGGGCTTGGGAAATGATAATTCAGAACTCGCAGCTCCCTGAGTGGGTGAAAGATGTTCTGCTCGGCAACGACACGCTCCTTCACAAGGCAGTCCTAGCCTTCATCGCAATTCCGTTGTTGTTCCTCATAATTCAGGTCTATGTCGGGTCGTTCATATCCCTTATAGCCTTCCTACAGAGGTTGCGCAGGTTAGCAGGGTTTTGAGCGGGATGTTAACATGCGACAACCAAAGAGAATTGGGCGGGAGTTATCTCTTCTTTTTTTTGGGCGGGCGGTGGGGTTGGTGGTTGTGTGCGGGACTGTACCTTTTCATTTGTGCGGAAGTTAGGTTTTACCTACCGATTGCAGGGCGAGAGCGCTGATTTTAGACTGCTTCACCTGTACTTTCCTATGCACATCATTGCTCGGGAGGGCGTTTAGTCAACCGCACAACGTGTTTAGATCCCACAGTGTACGAAAGCTGGCACGGGAGTAACGGGCAGTGCCCAGCCGATGATAACCTTCCCAGGTCGGGTTCTCTCCCTCCCATCCACGAGGAACTCTTCACCTGAACGAAGCAGGTCTTTTCAGCCGCTGATGATTTCCGAGATACGCAGCCTACTGTGTATGTGGAGCTTTAACGAAATCCTTGACGCTGATGCAGGGGATGACGGACGTCGATACCAGGCATACTAGTCGATGCCAACGGCATCTTGGTGCTCGCCCAATCATTCATTACCTGGCTGCTTCGTGAAGGAGGGTGCACATGCCGAGCGGAATCTGATTCAATTAACCAGGGAGAGACTTCTGCTCCATCTTCATTGAGTCCCAGGCCCAGGCACAGTGCGTCTCGTCGGTCACTCTCCCGCCATTATCATTACCCGCTTGTTCGCCCCCATGGGCCGCAGTTCCGTTGCTCTTTACTCTCAAACGATCATCATCTCATATTCGCCGAAACCGCGCAGCTCCGTTGCTCTTTACTCTCAAATGATCATCATCCCATATTCGCCGAAACCACGGCCCCATGCCATCTCAACGTAGGGAGATCCTTCCGGTCGTCTGTCCATTGCCTATTGCTTCTGGACCCGGACAGGAAGGAACATTCTGCGTAACCTTTACTGGAAAGGTCGGTACATTACGCGAGTACCTATCGCAACTTTTCGTCCTCTGCCCGCCTTCCGCTCATTCTGTGAAGGCTTGCGGAGGCCGGGGTCAACGATGCCGGTTGAACATAGGCTAGTGGTTTCAAAGCAAACCATCATCGTCGGTGCAGTCATTGTGAATTGCCTATGCGTTCCTGAATCTCACGTATTGCTAAGAGGCGAGTGTACGTGCGAATGGATCACTCAACAGTGACACTCGTGTTCTCAGGAGCACTTTGCCAACTGGCAACGACTAACTGGAATGCAGCTTTGTGGGCAGCCTATGAATGTATCGAAGCTCAAAAAATGGCATGATGGGGTTTACACTGGGAAACCTTTATACGCATGCATACCTTGACTCAGCGAGTGAATGCGGTCAAACGATCGCCTTGAAAATGTAATGTCAGGACGTCATATCATCAAAGTGGACGCTGCTTCCAGGCCAACACAACGGACAAGTCCCCGGTTCAATGTCAAGACTTTCAGAGTCCGAAATCCTGTCAGGGGTGTCATCGCCTTGCGGATAGGAATCGCCCGGTTCCAACAGCACGGTATGCTCATAGCGGATCTTCTTGATTATGCGTGCACACTCGACGCACAGCTCGTGTCCACAGCTGGGCAACTTGACGATGAGTGGTTTGTTCTCATAACACACCCGGGGAGTGGCGGTGGGAGGATGGAGATAGTGGGGGAGGGCGGCCAATCCCGCAACTTCGATCTGTCCAGCGTCTGTCCGGGAGCCCGGACATTCCGGAGCGGGATATACGGTAGCTCCACGACAGGTCCCTTGACTTTTCCCGTTCAGCTGTCAACGACACCGATTTCCGCGGCGTGAGGAGTCCCGTCCGCATTTCATTACGATCATCCTGTCCCTCGCCGTCAAAGTCCTTCCTGAGCCTCCGTCACTGATGGTTCGGAAGCGGCTCAAGTTTCGGACGGCCTTACTGCGTCAACGAGGGTAGTGCGTCCCCAGAAACATTGAATTTATTTGTGGACCGACTCTAAACAACGCAACAAACTGTCGTCCATGCCTGCCTCACGATACGACTACATTGCAACTTATGACCTCCACGGCGTAAGCAAGAGGTTCCAGGCTTCTAGCTTGCGATCTCTCGCACAGCTGCTCAAGATCAGTAGGTCCACCGCTATGCTTCTTGCTGACGGCGGTAAGTATACAGGTAAGATGCCTATCAGGATAGAGAAGATGAGAAAAGGTGTTGTCGCTGATGGAAATGTTGTTATGCGTGAGTGATTCTTACCACGTTGCCTTGCAGGCCCTTTGTCGCGAACAAATTCCGCATCGCATGCCAATCATCAACGTTGCAAGCAACGGGTTTGCACGACGGTTTATGTTGTCCACAGTCGCGACGTGGATGAGGATGGAGGCGGCGATTCGATGTTACGAAGCCGCTATTCGAGTTCTCTATGACCACATCTCTCTATGTGATGTAGCGGACTGGGAACCGCATTCAGCCGACATGCCTCAATAGATAGGCTTGGGTCTTCCCTGACTGAGGTGTGAGCTTCGCGATGTCAGAATCAACGAAGAGCTCGGTTATGTTGCGGGGAGGAATCGCTCTCGGGGTACTTACGGTGGAAGAACCACTGACAAACACCGCTTGAAAATCGTTCGTCGAAAAGTACCATTTGAGAATACCAGATCTTGCACTGCCTGGTATCTTGGTCTGGTAACTTCGCCGCGCGAAAACATCGAAAACGACTGTCGGAAATCGATTGCGGGGATCAGCTGGTAAATCTGGTATCTTCGGAACACCTTTCCGTTCTCAAGAAGTGACAGTGAAAAATTAAAAAAACTTTCCTCCTTTCAAATCTTCAGGTCAAAATCTTGAAATGAAAGTACCAAGTTACCAGATGCTCCACCCCACTCGACGAATTTGGCACTTTCGTGTGCCGAAGTTACCAGCAAATATACCAGCCATCTGGTAATCTGGTAAGTTTGGTTCCCAGGTACATTTCTGACAAACTAGTGCTGGCCAACACTCACGGCGGGGATTGATGGTAAGAAATAGCCAGAATCAATCGAGACCCTGCGTCAAAGTGGCCGGAACCCTCAGCATCCATGGGGGTCTGCCGAGCAACTTGATCTCCCGGCAAGCAACACCACCTCGCACAATGGATGAGGCAGCGGAGGCAGGGAGATGTCCAGGAATTCAACGTACCGAAGCATTTCACCTCTCTACCTTCTACGCATGCACCCTGGTGAACTAGGGGGTCCCGCTTGCGTTTGAGAAGCTTAAAAGTTGACGCGACCTATCATTGCTTTTAGCGCCACGGACGAAGTGGCGCTTGACTCAATGCCAAGCAAGCTCGCCAGACGCCGTGCCCGAAAGCCTGGGGCGTGCGGAGGACTACTTTAACATCGTTAATGGAATGGAGAAAGTACCAGATGTGCATACCAGAACCCCGACAGCCCTGGTATCTTATCCGGTATCTGCTCCGCGCGAAAACATCGAAAACGAGTCGAGAATATCGATTGCGCTACATCATCTGGTAACTTGGTAACTTCCAAAGCCATTTCTGTCACAGGAAAAGAAAGTGAGAAACAACAATCTCTTCTAATGGAATAATTCTCCAGATCAAAATCTTGATATGAAGTTACCAGATTACCAGATGCTATACGGCACTCGACTTTTCTGAAGCCTTCGTGTGCCGAAACTACCAGCAAAGATACCAGCCGTCTGGTAATCTGGTAACTTCGCCTCTGCGGTTTGGATGTGGAGCAGGGCAAGGGGATCGCATACAGGACATGGGCAACTCGAGAAAGCAAACGCGTTTGAAACTCGAGAATAAAAAACGTTGCCCAAAGTTAGGCAATGAGGACGAGAATAAGATTGCGATGACAACTGACGCATACAAAAGCTTGGTCAGGCAGTTGCGCATGGACAAGAGCTCCCAAGCACATCAGACGCACTTCAACTTCCCGGGCTTCACTGGAATATTTGCAAGGTTGAGCGTGCCCTCTGAAAAGGAGCGCAGGGATCTCTACGACATACTCTTCGCTGTGATTCAGCAGGCAGGTGACGACATTCGGGCGAGCCCATGCGTTCTGTGTGAACGCATACCACAAGATGGTCGATTTCGACTGTTCTTCGATTGGGATGTGAAGCTTCACGAAGTCGGAACCGATGACGATATTTTGCTGACCAACCAAACCGTCGTGCAGGGAATCAGGGACGAACTTGTTGCATCCTACGGTGCCGATTATGGAGATACGCCTCTTCTGGTCTCTGTTGGCTGCGCCCAGAAAATTCATGTCAACTGTCCCGGCATTGTCGTGACGAAAGAAGTTGCGGTCTTCCTATGTGAGCGTTTGCGGGTACGACTGATCACAAAGGCATGTCTTGCAGTGGACAAAGCAGATAAGTGTCTCGACACTTCGGTCTACAATGGTCAGGGCCTCCGCCTGCTTGGATGTCACAAGGGAAGCAGCTTGAAAGGCGCCGATGTTGAGCCATACGAAGCGCGATTCGGCGCTGGATCCTTCCGGTACGCTTATACCCCCGTGGACAGTGTTTCACTTGAGCGGCGCGCGATTCGGAGAGAGGATCTAGACGACTACAGCATCATTCCACAGCCTCATGCAACAGTGACCTTGCTTTGTGACGAGGCTGATGGAGACCTTCAATCGCGTAGAACTGCGAAAGTCCCCCGACAAGCATTGAAGAGGGGAGTTTCAGCCGAGGAGAGCGACATGACAGTCGATTGCAACAGCAACACAGAGGTGTTTTCAGGACCGGAGTACAGCGCGGTGCTAGGGAAAGCGACCAGCTTTTTCTCCTCCCAGTACGGGCTGACGGAGCAGTTTCACTCGATCATTGTACAAAGGGCCAAGAAAGCTCTCATTTTCAGTACGAAGAGCCGCAGGTGCTACATCAAAGGCGATACCCACGGGAGCAACAATCCCTACATCGTCATCTCCAGCTATGGGTGTCGCTTCAAGTGTCCAAGCTTTGAATGCAGTAAGGTGCCTACCCGGAGTATCCCTCTCTGCGATCTGCCGGAAGAGCTTTCGGAAGCGTACACGAAGGTCTTCCATGTGGAATCTTCAGACAAGGGAAGGAAGGCGTTTGCGTCTGGAGTTCGCGCCCTGGCAAAAACGCTCCCGAGTATGAACTTGAAGTTCAAGCCCGCAGAGGTTCGCAAAAGTGGAGTTGGCTGGGTGTGCGTGCTGCAGGAGAACACTCACTGTCCCAGTCATCAAAAGGAGCACGACCGTCCTGAGAACTATCTCATCGCGAATTCTAACGGGTGCTTTGTCGGCTGCAGGCAAGATCCTGCGCTGTTCTTTCCGTCCGGTGCTTCTGGTCTACAGCTGCCAAGCAGTGTGACCAACGTGCTCTTCCAGTATGTAGACAAGCGCACCTTCATTGTTGACAGCGGGACTTTAGCGGGCAACACCCCATTCATAGACGAGATCAAAGACGAGACACAGCATTTCGAGGACGCGGAGGCCAACCGGCTGTTCAAGAGTACATTTCGAGGAACGCACTCGGCGTACGCAAAGTACCTGTACCACTCTAAAGGCGCTCTCTTTATCTGCAATCGGGAAAGACAAGCTGCTTGGCACGTGTTCAACTGCCACCGCTGGAAGTATGACCCGGGCGCGGCATACCTAATGCGCTACCTCTCGTCCGATGAGAACCTCGAACCGTACCTCAGAGCGCGCAAGCTCTACAGTCAGGGCGACGAGGTCTCATGGAAGATTGCGTTCAACATCGACAAGCTCATTACGAGCTTCCAAAACCATGGGAGCCAGCGGGGTTTTGTTGACGAATGTGCGTTGTTTTTCAACGAACGCAGCGATGAGCTCGAACGGAACCTGGATGGGAACCGGTATCTGATCGGTTTTGCCAATGGGGTCTTTGACTTGAGGGAGCGCATGTTTCGAAAAGGGGAGCCGAACGACTATGTCAGCATGACTGTGCATTACGAGTACGGTGAGCCAATCGAAGAAGACGTCGGCGACGTGCTCGCCTTTATCAGCAAGATTCTTCCCGATGATGCGGTTCGCCACTACGTACTCAAGCTCCTGGGATCTTGTGTTTCTGGGGATACTCGCGACGAAAAGTTCCATGTGTGGATCGGAGGCGGAGCGAACGGCAAGAGTACGCTGCTCTCGCTTGTCGCTGCGGCTCTGGGTCAGTACGCAGCTTCGATGAAGGCCACGATGTTGACCCAAAAGTCACCTCCCGCTGACAACGCAACTCCAGGAATGAACAAAGCAGTTGGGGCACGTATGGTTGCCATGCAGGAAACAAACTCTGGCGAAAGCGTCAACGAATCGCTTCTGAAGAGCTCACTGGGTGGTGACAAGATAGACTACCGCCCATTGTTCAAAGAGGCGCGAGAGTTCTATCCTCATTTCAAGATGATCCTCTGCACGAACAACCCCTTGACCATAAAAGGGACGGACCACGGAATCTGGCGGAAGATCCGAATGGTTCCTTTTGAAAGCCAGTTTGTGGCCAAGATTGGCAGGATAGCCCACAAGGAAGGAAACGCATCAGTTGAGCCCATCGAACACTTGATTCAAGATGCCCAAGGAGATGCTGTGTTTGAGATGGACAAGAGCGTTAAAGACAAGATCGACGGGCCTTGGAAAGTCGCTTTCATGCACATGCTTATACGATATTATTACGTGTGGCAGGAGGAGGGGCTTGACGAGGTCCCGGACAAAATCGCTCAATACAATCGGGACTACAAGGAATCACAAGATATGGTTGGGAAGTTCCTAGAAGAAAAGTGTCAAATCGGTGCAGAGTACAAGGTGCACAGCAAGCCGCTATGGGAAGCTTTCTTCGACTGGCAGAAGACTGAAGCCCACCAGATCCGTCAACACGACTTCAGCCAGAAGCTCAAGCGAGATTCAAGGTTCACCTACTCCAAAGGGGTTGATATTAACGGGAAGAACAGTTGTGGTTACGCTGGGCTTCAGGTAATTGGAACTGCGGCAGCGTGTATGTGAGCAATCCTCAGTACGGACTGTTGCCGCAATGCGCCTCATGGGGCTACTTCGATGACCGACCTGAACGATGCACTGTAGAGAGAGACCTAATGCAGTATGTTTCCAAGGGCGTGCGGAATCCCTTCAAATATGCGCGAAGCCCATACATCTCGGACCGGCGCTGACTCTCACGAGTCCACCTGCCCGTCCCATACGAGTTCACCTACCTTTGGAGAGGCATAGTCTGCAATGTGATGGCTCACCTACCGGGGCTGCGACATCCCCCTGCGTCGATGACCTTCCGAGTGACGTCGTTTTCATTTAATTACATGTACCAGGGCTTGCGATGTAGACAAATGACTAAGGATCGGGCTGCCATGACTGCCAAGTGTGTGTCTGCATCAGGCCGCCGGAGGTCCATTGTTCATGACACGTAGGGTGAATTTCCCACCACATGCCGATTCAAGGAGGAGGCTCCGTGGGAATTGGCTACGACATCCCAGTAACGCGTTCCCATTGGCCGGTTCGGTTCCACACACGAACGACTGTCTTGTAATTAATGTGTGGGACGCGTCGAAGGAATTCCGCCAGGAGGCCGGCAATTTTCTCACCGTTTTCGCCTATTTCTTATGCCGTTACCCTTTCTCCTCTAGCGACCAAATCCTATTACACTTCCCACCAGGGGCCCCTCTGCTACACAAATGATCCGCAGGTGCCCCTTATAGCTATTGTACATATGCTCCACGTCATAAGAAGGGGTGAGCACATGAGCTTGCAAGATCTAAGGAATACGGACGAGCAAGGTGCCACCAAACTGTCATAATCTTGCCTTTTCCTTCAATCCTTCGAATCAGATGTCGGTCGGGAAGACTTCTGAGGCAATACTGTACAAACGCACTTTCATTCTCGAGATTGTTACATTTTCATTGTGGAGAATAGTCCGACGGGCCAGGAAGCAAACCCATTGCCAAGGTGAAGTATGCATTAACACAACTGTGCAATCCACGAAGATGGGCCTTGCGTCGGAGGGCTCTGCCAGGGGGAGCATTCAAGAGAGCCAGCGCGTGCCAGGGGCGATAACCCATTTCCCCTTATCTCTCTCCCTCACAACCTTCGCTACACGGTTTTCTTATTTCCATTCCGTTTTCGTCCTCATGACGCGACGTTTTTGTCCGTCCTCCACCACTTGTTCATCCTGACATCAGTATAAGGTGGGTGGGATCAGAATGGAGGGACAGGAGAGTACAAAGGGATGGTAAGAAGCTGCTTGTCCTGCGACTGCGACTGCGACCTGCGACCTAGCAAGTTGTGGGCGATCGTTTCTCAACTCGCTGGAGCTTCCCCTCCCGTACCCGTCGTGTTGGCCTCCTGTTTCTCAAGCCAAAAGTAAAGCCCATCACATCGCCCGGTCTTCTGTACGAAGGCGTCCCCTTGTACTGCTCACTGCACTGGCCCCAGTAACACCTGAAGAAAGCTCCTTCACGATCCACTGCCGGCAAGCACCTATCCAGACACCAGGTAAGCCTCACTCGCCTCGATTTGTTTCAAAATCAGCGAGGTAACCCTCCACGACCCGATACCAGCGAGGTCAATCTCCGATACGCTTTGCACACCGATTCCCTATCAAGCCATATCAAGCCATCTTTGGTCCAGAAGCCGCAATGCACGCAGCCCTGACAGTTGACCAGAGTCATGAAACACGTCGTCACACTTCCCTGCCTGGTAACACTTTGCACATAGTTTGCTCCAGCAAATCCAGAACCCAAGCTGACGTCAATCATCATGATTTTTTGCTCATAGTGAAGATACATATCTTGCCAATCGAAGTTCTTGAACGCATTGCGGAAGCCGCAGCGGGAGTGATGAACTACGACCAACTTGTGCTCTTCCTCTACATGATACGCACTAGCAGGCGAAACCTTATTGCTCGTCGGGCTGCGTTCATGACAGCCCGGAGCATCATTAAAGACCATCTTGGACGACGCAGCACAGCAGACAATCGGACCTACCCTCTCGATTTTGTCAGTCGGAGCTTGACCATCCCCATCGATGGTACGAACAAAGAACTCCGCATTCACTCCATGATTTGGGGTGCGAACACGTATCCGGAAATCCCTTCCAAAGAGATAGTACACTGTGGCACAGTGAAAAATCGCTGGATGCTTCAGCCGTGGACTGTGCACATCGATGAGTTTGGAGCAAGCTTGATCGAAACGGTTGACGGTCATGAGATTCCGGAAGGATGGAACGACTCTGGAGAGTACGAGGAGGGTGAAGAGGAAGATGAGGAAGATGACGAAGACGAGGAAGATGACGACACGGAATCGGTGCATTCGGTAGCCAAACACTGGTTATGGGGCGCGTGTGCTCTGTCTGAATCTAGAGACGAGTTGTGCGATTGGCGTTGTCCTTGCCGTGATCATCTGAAGCCTGCCAGCGCACGAGCGCTTGAGCCTCGAAACACTGTACCTCACGAATTGTAACTTCGCGCAACAGAATAGATTCAGCTCTCCATATTTTCAATTCATATACTTCATTGATTCCCCTTCATCTGTGCGGCATCATCAAACATAGTATCATTCGATGCCCCTTGCGTGGTTTAAGTTGAAGTACACCTTCAACCTTTTCTTGTACGGGCATATGCCGTTGGAATATCACCCTTTTCCCTTTTCCATCAAATGCCCGCACGAAATTGTCACGATATCACTCCTTATTCATTTGGTAGACCGTCACTGACCTGATCACCATCCGATGTGGACCTTACTCTTCCCCAAATGAGCCTGACCCGATAAGCGTCGCATAGCCGTTTAACCTCGCGGAGGTTCTTAGCGCCAGCGTCACGCATGCTTCTCGGCTTTTGACCTGTGCTTGCCGAGGCTGTTCTATTCAACTGCTTTGCGGTGTGGGGGCGACGGTGAACGAGTCGATAGGGATGTCTAACGGGGTATGATCAAACCGGATTGTCCCCGTACACGGCAATAGAAGACGGTCATCGTCCCTGTTCCGTCCGTCTTCAGAGGCGATCTTCACTTCCGCTCTCGCCAACAGTAGCTGTGACCTCTCACTCCTTGCCGGCGATGCGAATTGGCAACCAAGCCTCTTCTTCCAGCGACGGAACACTCAGATGCATCCTGCTAAGAATAGTGTGTACCGTGGACGGTAGCACAGTACAGCGGTAGCCGCATGGCGAAGGGTATCAACCGCAAGTGAGCCGCGAGGCAGAGATGCCCAAGGGTAAGATTCTATCTCATCGGTTTTGGCACAGCTTTCAGTTCATGTCCCCACACAAGAAAGTGGAGGTGCCCCTACACCCGCTCGAAGAAAGTCACATCGTTACAGGAGACGCTGTCTTTTGTAGCTACCAGAGCTCCAGTTCTCAAGACAAGCGAGACGTATGGACTGACGCGGGAGCAGCACTTCTATCTTTCGCTACTTCTGGCAGTTCCCGAGAACCCTTTGACAGCGCAAAAGGCCGTCTTTTTCCTTCGTACTGACAGTGTGCCGTCAATTTCCAACTGGGAGCTTGACCCATGCACCACCCAAGCGAGATTCTTTGTACCTTTCCTTTCCTCCTTCGCTTACTCATTGTTTTCCATCGGAGGGTCTCCGAGATGTGGGGTTGGATGTGGGCGGGCTTTCTCGCATCCCCGCGTCTACTATAACATGCAAAAGAAGTGCGTTCACCGCCGAATATTATATTCAAACCTGTAGCAAAAGAGATACACAACCCTCATAAGATTCAACCTCGATCAGGAGGATGAATATCTATCCTCCTCCTGGATTGGGACCGTCGCCTACAGGAACGGGACCGTCGCAATTCTGGCTACGGAGCGCTCTGACTACGGCTCTTGATATACCAGGCGACCACGGTGATTTGGAAGTATTCAGTTATGTGGTCGAAAGCTATATTGGTCAACTTGCATCAACCGCAATTGGTGGCTCAAGCCTGGATCTCACAGTCAATATCTTCCGTTTGGCAGGCACATCGCAACTCTATATACCCGGCTCGAATGCCAGTGCATTGCGAACTACTTGATGGCCCGCGCCAAAAGATTATTTCCCGCAGCATCGCTGAAGATAACGAAGCTTCCCTTGCATACTATCCTTGAAGTTGGTCGGACGCGGAGCCGAGGGTGAAATCTAGTAACCCCATATACCTCTTCACGTCTCAGCATCTCAGCACCTGTCTTTCGCACATGCTTTCACTTTCCGACCATCCAAGTGGCCGTTGTTTTATTCCATAGCTTCAGCACATGATTGTCATTAGCGTTTGCTGGTTTTGCGGCGTTGGCTTGGGCATTTGTCTGTGGTATGCCTCGTAAATCGTCCCTCTTGTTCGAAGAAGGTTCGATCGAAAATCCTGACCAGGAACCAGAAGCGAAGCTCGGGCAATCCCAAGTGCCAATCATCCTCCCAGTCTTGCTCCCAAAAATGGACCGAAGTTACGTTGTCCCCTTGATTCTGCGTCGATGATGCGCGGAGTATGCTACAATGGGCGCCCTCGCTCATGCATGTCGGCACGGAGCCAAACAGCGTTGGACCGCCGGTGTGGCTACGTATCTAGAATATCAACTATCGCGCGTAGGACAGGTTCCGCTTTGTATTCTTTTTGATTAAACCCGTTTTGACACAGCAAAGGAGCGTGGCCAAGCTGTGGTGGTGGCATGAAGACACTCCCAACGTGCATTTCGTCGCCACCGTACATTAAAGATCTATCCGGTCGATTGGCTGCTCGGAGCCACATCTGCAGACTTTCCATCGGCTGCTCCGCTCCTCCTACTTTCCATCGGCAAAGTATGTACGACCAAGGAAAGAATATTCCCCTGTTGTTATATTCCGCTGGGGCATACGGTCCTATTGGTCCCGAGCTATATTCTTACGACTGCCGGTAACGCTTGGGTCGTCGACGCGGCAGCCCCTTGCTCAAGTCGCACAACATGGGTCAATGATGTGAGTGAGGCCCGGCATTCGCATCCAGAAAGTACTCCTTGCATAAAGCAAGAGAAATTGCGCTCTTGATAAAAGATCCATGACTCGGACCAGCTAACCCCGCTACTGCATCGGTAAACACATCATTTTCTCGTTGTTGCACATTGGTTCTATTCTCATTTTCTCCTTCTAGCTCCGAGCGGGCTCAAGATGGTCAGCCGGGTTCCCTTAAACATGAGCAAACGGAGTGCAGCTCTCAAAGATGCAAACCCCAGAAGCACTCAGCGGTGCCACTCAATATCACACGTTTGTCATAATCTGCCACCAGATTCCCCGTCATTTTGAGTATGGTGTGGGGGATGGAACGATCAGCCTTCCCCAAAAAGAAAAGCCTATATACAAGTAGCTTGGTCAGAGCCGGGCCTCAAGAATGTTCATTTATCATACAAGCATATGGCTTCTTCTCCTGATAGCACTATGTGTCCTATGGGCTGCGCCTCCTGCACTTGCATGGGAATGGCACAAGGGCTGGAACGAGACCGGCCAGCGGAAAAGTCCCGAAGAGGACCCCAAACCTATAGCTGGAGCTGGCATCCAGCATGACTTCAACGCGATATCTCGCCGCATTCCAGGCAGTAATGCCGTGCCTGTTTTCCGTCGCTTACTTTGTGGTATGAGACCAGGCTCCGATGGGGAAGGCGCTATGTACATATTCAGGAATGGTCTGCAACATAGATACTCGATGGATGAGGACCGCTGGAAAGTGGGATGCACCAGCCTCAAGGTGGGAGTGAAGAAACGCTTGGCGCAATGGGGAAGACAGTGTGGCCGCTCGCCTGTGCTGATCGGTGAATGGAAGGTCAAGCACCACAGATTATGTGAGAACTTGATACATTCCGAGCTGAAGTTGAAGGGTAAGTGGCTGGGAAACGTCCAATGTGAGTGCAGAACCCAGAAAGGCCATTGCGAGTGGTTCCGGGGCCCGTTAGCTGACCTTCAGGAAACCATCGGATTCTGGGTGAACTACGTGAATCAACACTATTGAATTTATCACCCCAATGAGAGCACTGGGAGGTCTTTACATCCGTCACTTCGTGGGAGCCGAAGGAGGAGGAACCTTAACGCTCACAAATTGGCAGCCCTATGTAAATAGGAAATCTATGTATCTTCTCTTTCTCCACATTACTATGCCTCCGGAGCTCCGGTGCTGGACAGAATGGATGGCCCGGGACATGTCACCGTCGTAGTACGCTCGATGCCTGACGGTATTGATTGTGGATGCTGGTGGATGCTGTGCTAGTCCGGATACACCTGACTACCGTTACTGCTTTAATTTCACCGTGCCAGCAGCGCAATGTCAGTAGATTCCCTCCTCCTGCTTTACTGACAAAAAACGACGGTCACCCTCCGAAGAAGCTCTACGACGATTCCAATCAGGCTCTATTACAGAATGAAATCAGTGCAATGCACAGTGTTCGGCACAGCGCGAAACGTCAACCGGAGCACAAAAGGGGTTGGACGGATCTGTGGTAACTCAGAAGGGCCAAAGAAAGTAAGTGGCAAACGCAGCCATAAACGACGCCCCGAGACCTTTCATCGTCGTGGATGCCCCTGACGATTCCGACGACCTTGAGGAAACGTGAGCAGCTAAGCACGTTTGAATGATGGGAGCACTTCGCGAAAGGTTGGTGACAATCTCGCTACTAGGCGCCAAGAAAGGACCGCATGGTTGTCCGGCGCTGTAGATGGTGGAGTTATCGTTTCGCACGAACACCAAGTACGTGTTCCCCACGAGAGGAGCGCCACCATCCGGCACAGAGGAGTTGCAACCACTCCAGTCGATTTGGATTTTCATAGGCGAGCCGCTCACAGACGTAGAAGCGACGGCACGTCGTTTCCTTTGGGTTCTCCAAGAAGTCTTACTGAAGCCTATGGATTGATTGATTACGTTTTTTAGCGTATGAGAGGAATCGCTTTCACAGCAACAGCATACCTGGAACTCCAGCAACCATGTCGATCAGATTGCTGATGTCCATCTTTTGCGTAGCAGTTGGATCGAACACATCTCCTTGCTCAACATACAGGCATGTAGCGATATCGCGCCCATTAACAACCTCACGGGCCCGAAGGAGGCCCCCGCTAGCTAGCAATGGATATTCTTTCCAGATAAAATCTCTTGGTCCGACGCTGTTCAGCGACTTGGCGGGCAGGAAGATCCCAGCCCTCAGATTTCGAAGTACACCTTCCATGGTCAATCGTAGATACGGATTCACCCAAGTTCTACCGGGGGGGCACCGCCTGCAAATGCCTGCTCAGAAGATGTGTTACTTGATGTCAAAGACCGCAACTTCCGAGCGAATCTAATCGACCCACCGTCCTGCAAAACATCGAATTTCCCGTGGTCTGTACAAGTCGCGTCCTTCTGTGTGCGAATTCCCGCCGTGATCAACGCCGCATCGGAGGTGTCAACAGGGTCCTTGAGCCACTCCACTGTGCGCTCCGACCACCACCCGAATCTAGTATCGAAGTCGTATACCCCTGTGACGCCTGAGAACACTCCTCCAGATAATTGATTTGGACTCCGACTTCCGGGCTTTGATATGTCCTCTTCCATTACACTGACTGCGCCATCGAGACACACAGGGCGCCAAGCCCCATCACCGCCCGCCGTTGGTGCGATGGGCCTCACATAGGCCTCTGTTGCCCCTATTTCGTTCGCTTTGAGGAATGGACCTTGTCCAAGCTGTCGCTGCGCGGTGCCATCCCATTTGTAGGAAAGTTGCGCGTCGAGGTGAGGCACAAGCGCGTGTGGCGACGCCCAGCCGAAAAACAAGCCGCAAGTGAAGCAGGTACCTATCGCGAAGACGGGGACGTTCAGTGTCAACTAGAAACAGTTTACCGTGGGGGGTCACGTCGCAAAAGACAGTCATCAGATTCAAACCATTATTGAACAGATCGATCCCTCCTATATCCAGGCAGCGTCCGCTGGTGCGCTCTAGAATCTCTATTCCTGACCCAGCCGGTGCATCCCATACCCATGCCGGGTGCTCTCGATTTTCTTGACTATGTTGATGTCATCATGTCAAAGTCATGCAAATAGGGACAAATCTTTGATTCTCACTCACGGTACGATGAAATGTTGGCTGGCACTGAATTCCCACATATAAATATCAAGCACACTCCGCCATTCGATAAAACCAACGATCAAATCCAGATTGTTTGCGACATTAACTTTGAAAATCTTTCGAGGTATTGTGTCGAAGTTGAAGTCTATTTGAAAAACCTCCCCTTGCCGAATATCCAAACAAGCGGGCGTCTGGAAAGCGGTCTTCGCGGAAAACCAGACGAGCGTTTTGTTTATCGTGACTCCATCGAGACTATAGAGGCGAGTCTTCATGGTTCCCCCCCCCTCTTCATCAAGTGTGCCGTTGAAACCATTCCTGACCGCAGCTTCATTGGTGATTGCCAAACCAGGATTGACCCACTTCCGTCCGGCGCTACAATAGAAACAAGTACCTGAGGCGAGAACTACACGTGAGCATAGAACACCGACCCTTTTCTTTGCATACACGCCGCAGCGATGAGCAGAATGGTGTCGTATGTACATACCGTTTTGGAATAGATCGAACCCATTGTTTCGGAAACATTGCGCATTTCTTTGCGATGTGAAGATCGATATCGCAATATCCGGGTCTCCGCCGGCAGCGCTTCCTGAGAGCCACCACGGGTTTGTCACATCCGAAGTTGAATCTTCGTGTGAAGAACCTGCAGGCGGGTTCGTATCCTGATTTGGAGGACTACCACCAATTGGGGGTAGAACGGGTTGTGCGAGTTGTCCACCAGAACCACCTTGGCCTTGCCCGAGACCTGCAGTTCCTCCGGGATTCTGGTTCTGATTTCCTTGAGTCAAATCAGTCGCATCGCCTGTTCCACCTTGACCTTGCCCGAGACCTCCAGATCCTCCGGGATTTTGATTCTGATTTCCTTGAGTCAAACCAATTGCATCGCCTGTTCCACCTAGCCCTGGGACAACCCCACCTCCCGATGGATTTGCCACCGTCGCACCCTGGTTTGCGGTCCCAGCAATGACTGTGTTCTGATCGGGTTGGGGGTTCAATTGACCCGTGTTCGCCCCTCCACTGCGGGCGGGGCTGTTTGGCAGCCCTGTGTTTTGGGTAGATCCAGCGCTGGGACTCTGAGCAGAACCATTACCTGCGGCTGTTACGATGTCAGTAACGCTGGCCTGACAGAGAACATCACCGAAAGCCTGTTTATTGATAGAATCAACGTTCGTGATCTGGAGAAGGAACGTGCTAGTGGTGCATGTACTGAGACATGCGACATCCGTGTGAGCGCATCTAGTACAGGCAGGGTAAAACCCCGCCTCACCTATCGTTGGAGAGAAGCTGGTCAATAAGAATCGAGGCCTGCATAAGATGAGATGGAGGTGGTTCAGTTAGACTTTACCGCGCGCAACGACAGATGTAGTCCATACGATGACAATGGTACTGAAGACCAGAGAGAGCATCATCGAAGTTCCGGAGCGACCAAAAGGGAAACTAAACAGTCGGTATGTGGACTCCTTTGCAACAACGTGGGTCGACGCGAAGCCAAAGCGCCTCTGCGAACTGCAACGATGCGATGCAAAGTGGTATGCGATGCAAAGTGGTATGCGTAAGTAGGGTGTTTGGATCGAACGTAGGCTGCTTCACGATTCGGAGTTTACTAGCCTCCAGAGAGTTAGTACAGTCGAGTGCGTTGGTCGTTCAGCACACAATGCCCCCGGCGCGCTGTCGTATGTGCGTCCCATTTGACAGTAGTGATGCGCAACCTCGTCCCGCTAAACCTATTGCAGATAGTTTGGCCCTTACTAGATCGTGACACACACGAACTAAATCATACATCCCAATGAATGAACTGAGTGAATTCCATTTCGCACCACCTTATATATGCAGGAATGAAGTCCGTCAAGCTCCCATTGACGGTGAAGCGAGGAAAATGCGGCTCATCCTCGGCTCTGGTGCCGCTACTTTTCTTCAAACCACCAGAGATCATTCCATGAGATTACGATATAGGTGGAATGTCCTAGATTACGATACAGACACCGTAACCATTCACCTCCCCCAAATCAGCAAACTGCTCTCCTATCCTAGGCCTGCAGCGAGTCCGGCAGCCCCAGCAACAACTCCACCTATAAGAGCCTTGAGGGACTTGGAACCCAAGTCTGTTGCTTCGTTGGTATAGGAGTTCCTCGAACCAGAGGATCCCACGTTTCCTGTATTGGTCCCGCTAGAGCTAGAATCCGAACTTCCGCCACTATTGACCGGTGAAACCGGGCTTAAGTCGGCGGTGATAACCTTTACGCTCAAGGTGGGCGAGTTCACTACGGTTAGCGGAGCAACGCTGAGGGCTCGAGCTTTTCCATTCTTGAAAACGGCGAGGTGAAAGTGCGAGGCGTTGTAGTGAAAGCCGTACCAGAGGGTGTCATTGTCCGACTGCGGCAATGACAATCCCGTCACATCGCGTCGTCCGACAGATCCGTAGTTGGATGGCGACAGACAGTTGACCCCGCCAATAATCCCATTGCTGACGGCAGATGCTTGTACATCGGGGTTGGTTGAATATGCGACATCGCTCATAGCTGCCGCAAGCATCGTACCCGAAGAATCCACAGCAGAAAAGCCACCAGTGAAGACCTTGAATGCGTGGAGTCCCAGCTGGGATACGCAGGTAATCACACCACCCAATTTGAATGCGTTCTTCGTAACGGTTATAACCCCTTGCCGTAAATTCTGCAGGGTCCGTGATGTGGCCGTGAACTTCCTGCGTATGCTGTCCAAATCGGAAACATCCGAGGCTTCCAGCGAGGCCTCGGAAACATCCGTAAAGGACGATTCAGCGTTGCTGGAGACCAGAATAGACGGCTCCGTATTCGCTGCTCGTTTGATTTCTTCCGGAATCTGGTCATCAGTGAGGACTCCGGTCGTCATGGCGGGGAAGACCGAGGTTGTCAAAGGCATCGTCCGGGGTGGGCTTGCCACTGCGCCTGCACTAGAGGCAGGCTTTGCGATTTCGGTGGTCTCAGCGATAGGACCGACAGTAGCCCCGCCCCCGCGGCCCGGAAAAGTTATTTCGGTCGCCGTACCTCCGGTTGCTATCATAGTAGATGGTGACAACGAGGTCGACGTTGGCGCCGCCTGTCCGATGGCAGCGCGGGAGCAACTATCCGCCAGCTCCCTCGCATCATTGACGGTGGACAGTTTCAAACATTTACCGTAAGCAATTTGAGCTGGCCAAAACTTTTTGCAGTTACAGTCCAGTTTGGCTTGTCCGCTTGATGACAAGCATTCTGACAGTGCCGCGTCCGATACCTTACTTTCCGCAGGACAAAAAGGGGGTTGGGTGTTGATGAAAGCGGTTTGCCATACGAAGACCCCGAGCGCCAGAGTCAATGTTGAGAACTTCAGTGAGTGGCACATGTGAGCTCTCTTCGCCGCCTGGACTTGAAATGCAGGTGTATGTCTTCCGGCTTCGCGCCACAAGAACTGCACTTATATTGAATACCAAGCTGAGCTGAGATGAGTGCATTCCGATGGCACATGGTCATCGGGCAGCAGCACCGGCGCTCTATATGTGCTGAACTCGTTTGAATCTCGAGGGCCGAAACTTGAACCCTCCTATTGTCTTCAATGTCGCAAATGCTGTATCTATGGCCACCCTTTGACCCCAGATAAACCCGAAGTCCTGGAGGGACGATCTACTGTAAGCTACACACCATTGCAGCTCGTTCCGCCTGTGGTCCGCAATAACATGAAACGGCGGTTGTCAGCCCATAAATAGTAGCGTTTTGGCACCCATGAAGTTCTACCAATCCGCCCCGAAGTTCTGTCAGAATTTCTACCAAGAAAAAGCGGATGTTCCGAGTGGGAGCGGAGCTAAAGACGGACGCGTGACGTGATAACAGCCCGCGCGGAAACATTTCAATACCCGAGACAGAATACCGCGTAGATGTGTGCGTCTTCTAGCTCTTCCAGCGCTTCCGGCTCTCGTGCACAAGACGAGCCGCCCAATGTTTATATGCGCTGCCTCCCATAATTTTGAATACCGAGCTTTCAACGCATTCTTCGGTTTCGCACCTTCCCGTGATTCTTTGCCTCACACACTGCTGGGTACGTTCCGGGAAGGTTTGAACTTGAAAGACATGCAGCGTGTTGTGGGCATCGGGCTTATTATGTCATATCATATCATATCATATCACCCCCGGCATTGCAAGGGCCAGGAGATTACCGGTGGGATGATTACAGTTTGCAATAGGGCTTGCTTCTATTGCCCCCGCCCCCTATTGTAAGTGAATCAGCCCGGACTTGGAGTCAAGAAGGAGAGGGCCGATCGGCGGCAAATGTTGCCACTTCAAGCGCCATTACCTTCTCTTTGGAGTTTCCATTGCCACTCAAGGATTTCCTGGTACGTCAGATCTGATTGATTTGGTCGTCCATACTATTACAAAAAGTGGCAACGCCTCGTGCTACACATACACTAGGGAAGGAAGAACTGCCCATATGACGCTGCGCAGTCCGTCGGGTATTCTTTTTGAGGGACGAAGTCCCTGATATATTGTTACTTCGTCGTTGCGGGGGGGACATTTTGAATATCCGGCATCGGAAATTTTATCGTGCCCTGTGATTGGCTCAGGGTAACATTTGCCACGCCCACAGCTTGAGATTGCCGGCGGAGCAGATGCTTGTCGATGTGCAAAATTTCTTGACGGAGCAATGTCCGAAATCCTTCCAATGCCCTCACCCGTTCCTCCAACTCCGCAAAGCTCACCTTATCAGGGGAACTGACCGAGTTTGTCACAATTGTATATTGGCTGCTAACCCACTTACGTGGCGAAAGTAACCGTTGCTGGAATAGACCTTGCAGAAACGAGTGCCGACAATGAGCATGATATTCTATCTTTATATCCTCATGCAAGTACGGTCTTGTGGTGCTTACCATGTGTTCTATACATGCCCAGTCCGAAACAGATGGTGAGGAGGGAGGTGATGGGACCGAACGGAGCGGATATACTGTTGATGATGTCAGTGGCTTTCTGGGTTCCGATTTCTTTTTGAACAATCGTATATCGTGGGCCCGAGTTCAGAATGATAGCAGTAAGATTCCCGTTGTTTCCGCGATCGACGTTCAATCCCGTGAAAGATGATGTCGAATACAGTTGGTAAAAGTATTCCGTTCGCGGTTCCTGAATCCTCTATCATCGCGAAATCATTATGAGGGGACTGCATATCGACAGGGATGGTATTGACCTTCCGCAGTTCTTCACCTTCGAAATGAAATCAGGCCAAAAGCTTGCCCAGGGTCCCGGATATTCAGTATATTGAACCATTGTCAACTGCAAGTTCTGCACATTTCCCACGCCCCCAGCTGACGTTTGAAGAATGTTGGGGCGCTTCGCTAATCGGGGAATATTCAACAGATCTTCCGGATCAGAACTTGGATATTGAACATTTTCGCTGAATCGCGGGTCAATGTATCGAGATCCTGAGTGTAACACTTGTCAGGTCGTCCCCCAAAGATTCCGCAATTGGCCCACTGTCATTACCAAAAATGGATGCTTGAATGGAGAGGGTGATGTCTGACGAAGTGTACATCATCAATTGAAAGGGTTCTGACCGGATCCTGCCCGTCTCTGCGATGCTTCACTGTGAGGGGCCCGATTCGAAGAGCTTTGGTATCAAAGGGTACTTGCCTGTAGGATCCAATTGCACAAACGTACAGTTGATAGTTGGCGCCCGAGTGCACGGTTTGATCAGAGTGCTAACTTCAAACACAGACTTCAAAGGATCTGTTGACCCTCCGGGAGATACGGAAACAGTCGTCGCGTAATTGGTTGTATCGCCGACCCAATTGAAACCAATGTTCGGAGCTGTTGGCGAATTTCCTTGGACGAAGATGACAATGGCTGCGGAGAATATCCATATGCACGCACATTAGCTGCGGAGTAGGCCCTCAGCGATGGAAATGCGCACTCACGAGGGAGATGGAAAGCCCCTGTCTCTGTATCGTAATACGTGCTGATCACCGTTCCTTGATGGGCATACGAGTAGATGGTCGATGTAACATAGAGGCACCAAACCGTCCCCAAGATGAGCCAGACAATGGCCTTTGCCTGACTCACCGTTAACGGAATCTTGAGGGACTTCATTCCTACATATAAAGCGGCAATCAGTAAGATCGCTGTATACGGGATGGGTAGAATCTAGCCGCTGTCACTTGGCCAGATGTGAGAACAGGACTCCTTGCAATTGCAAGATCCAGTTGCACCATCACGCGATGCGATAGCAATTTTGACAGCACGCTTTGTAGAAACTCTCAGGCTTTGGGCATTCCAGGATACACCGTCGCGGAGAATGTCGGGGAAACCTCCGGATCGGCAGGGGGCCACAGATCGCGAGCATCTTCAGTTGTTCTACAAAGAAAACCCACGAACCTTACTTTCCCCACCCCTGTGTTATTCTAATAATTTGAAGTAAAATACAACCGCACATTCTGGTCCGAAAGTTGGTACCCATCCCCGGTTAAGTAGGTGTCAGACAAGCTGCACTAGTTTGCGATATCACCATGAGGACTGCCCAAACTAGTGTGACAACCCCTTTTTCCGCCCGCATCGCCACTGGCACTCTTGGCGGTTCAAGTACGGTCTCCGCCGGAACGCAAGTATCTCTAACACCGAAAAAGTTTCGGGGTTTTTAACCAAGTATTGAGTGAGGCTAGAAAGAAATCATTCGGGGGACACCTCGTTGTCGGGCAGATTCAAATAGAATGAGGAATTATCATAACGTATCGCCAGGATCTCCCTCCTTCCTGCTATTTTCGCGCACTCCATATTCAATGTAGGGCCACACATTCATCGCTCAACAATTTATCGCAGTTCGTTAGGTGTTACAACACACCGCTCGCAGGACGGTTTGTTAAGCACTCAGTGCAAGGAGGGCATTTCCCAAGGATTAAAGGACTGCGTCTCAATTGTTGGTTATGACGGTTTTTTTTATCACAAGGCAAGCGGCAGGTTGCTTCCTGACAAATGTAGTGGAAAACGTCATGGCCAATAGCGATGGATGAAGGCTGCCATTAGCTTCATAGCGAGAATGTGGCATGCGATCCAGAAGGTGCGGCTTGCAGGGGCCTATATCATCGGCGTTGTGGAACGTCCCTATTCCTATGTGCTCCATTCAAATCATTTGCAAGTTCGCTCCTGCCCAGTGACGAGCTTGGCCGCCGGGGCTCGCTCGAATTCAATCTCCCAGTTTGCAAACCCATGAGCTCGGGGGTCTGCACACGGATTCAGTTGCCGAGGCCGCATGGGGTTAGGGTTAGGGTTGGGGCATGCTTTAGCATCAGGCCAGGTCTGTTTGTTTTGAGTCCATTTTGCTGCTCCAGTTGACAACCATCGTGCTATTTTTGATCCGAATCCTCGAAATTTGTTGTGGTGGGTCCATCATCCAGCTCGACTATCGATCCTAGGGGTGTATGTGTCTCCTCCATGTGCAAGAATGTCGTGTCCACATCGGGGAATAGTGAAGCCGTAATCAAAGCATCATAATACAAGGTTCCTCATGTGTCCCTTGTGATTTCACGAGATCAATGCGACCACGACAGAACATCTGAGCATATTTTGTGAGTTACGCGCGAGCGCCCTTTGAAGATGGATGGATGTATGTGGTCCACAGATAGTATATTGAGCTCAAACATAGATAGCGTCCATTCGGCAGACTTCTCCGTACCCTAAGCCGGCATTCGCAGTCACTTGAAAAACCTAACGGCTGCGTCCTTGACGTAGGATGTGCTAGATCTGGAAGCACCCGACCTTCCTGAAATGATGCTGCTAGAGCTAGGGCTTCAATCCCCAAGGCCATTGGCCATCGTACCACTGGAAAAGCGAGCCCGCAATGTCTTCAACATATGAGAGCGGTGGAGTTCGTAGCGGTAGGGAGCGGTCCTGATGGCCTGTACAGCTCCATACTTATAGATGTGCCACATGGACGTGAGTGGCATTCCGGTACGAAGTGCCTGCGCTGCGCGAAATCTATTTCCTTTGCATCAGCCCATAGCTCATGTCGGACCGCATCAGCAATTGTGATTGGACCCTTCACTATGCTCGACATCGCGCCCTTCCACTTTAAGTGGTGACCCGAAGTTACGAGCCGGTTGGTGTGAGCGGATGTTCTGTGACGATGCTAGACAAGCTGACACTGAAATAACCACACGTCGCGGGCTTGTTCTTTCTGGACAATGTCGTCGGTGGTGGTCCCTCGATGAATATGGCGAATGGACTACGGATGTGGGTAGATGGGAAGCCATAGTGATGCGGTACACGACCGAGGCTTTGTGTGTGTATGGGAGCGGCGAGTGGCTCGCGGACTGTCCGTAAACTCCATTTCATTACTGAACTGGGAGGCACGTTGAAGGATTTGGACGAACCGACCCCGTGAACTTGCCCCGGCGCAGAGACTATCAAGGGCTAATCAGATGAGACCAACTTGCTGAAAGTCGTGCTAAGTGACTTCCCTGTCACGTCCGGAGCGCCTGGGACATGATAGACCAACGTCCCTCCGAACATACAGCATCCCAATCGCACGTCTTCAAAGCAATGCACAGCAAAAGCATAAGTAACGATGGTGCCAGGAGGGTCTTGCTGGGAGGAATGCGGGGACGGATAACCCCTGATCTTTGCCCGCTACGTAATATGGCACCTACGGTCGCCGTTAGCTGAAGGGGGGAGGGTCGAACGCTTACCACGAACCCGATGCACAAGACAAGACATGTGGGGCGAGGGAAGTGCGTTCAGTCGGCGAACTTTTTTTCTATTTCATCAGTAAATTCGTCCCACCCACCCTCAGTCTTTCTGAAAACATGACATCGGAAATTTCCAGCTGCTCTATGAACTCGGTGAAAGCCTTTGGCATGGCCACCCTCCCGGCTGAGGTCCTTTACGAGATCTATAGAATGGCCGCTGTGGACGACCGATTTCGCATGGAAAAAGCGTTCGCTAACACCCGTATGAGCGATGGGAAGCCCTTTCGCTTCCCCCGGTGCCGTCTGGTCTCCCCGAATTTGCAGTTGTCCACGCGCTGGGCATGTGTCCACTCCCCTGGTAGCGTTGAAGCCACCATTGAGGTGGCTCCTGACATAAAGTTGTGCTTGGGGCGCCTATGGGTCGAACTCGAAGACGACCGTGTGCGTTTTGAGAACGTATCATACCTCTACTCATATAACGGAGACAGCTGCGGGCAGACGATATACTCATACGTGGAGACTGATGACGGCGCTAGGACCTTGATCATAGAACACCCGGCAAACCGACCTATAGCGATACGCATGGGACTGCCTTGAAATGGGAGCCTCGGCGGCGGGGGCCGTCCACGTAGCAACCGCGCTTGCAGTTCTTTTTATTTCTGAAAGATATAGGTAACAAACAAGGCGAGATACAGTAAGTTGATCAAATGGACCGTCCAGTCAAAGATATGCTTCGAGCATACATCAGCACTCACACATCTGTGCAAAAGTTGCATGCTGCCGTCAGAGCCAACCATGCTGGAAGATCGGTTGCACCGGAGCTGGAGTTGGAATCAGTAAGCGCCTACAACAATGGGCAAAAAGTTGCGGCCATGCTCCCGAGCTGATGGTCAATGGAGAGTCAAGAGGCACAGATTTTGCAAGAACCTCATTCACACCGAGCTGAAGGCCCAAGGTAAATGGTTGGGAAAAATCAGCTGTGGTTGCAGAACATCAAAAAAACACTGTGAGTGGTTCTCTGGGACCCTACAAGACATGCTGGAAGCCATTTCGTTCTGGGTGCAATATGTGAACCGACATCACTAACGTCACTCGACTCTCATGAGTTCGCCTGAAGCCTTGTTGTCCTCACTTGCAGGATCTGGTTCCATACCACCTGACAGTTGCCTCTAGAGTTGACTTTAGTGTCAGAGGCCAGCATTAACATTTAATGATCAGCCTACCGCTGTGGCTGCCACCTGGTCACTGTTGTAGATAGTAAGGCACAATCGTATCGTCATCTCTCTACACCCGGTACTTCCCGATGTCTACTATCTGAACGTTGCCCTTTGAGAGAAGCGGGGCGATTCGATTTTCTAAAGCTTTCCTTTCCGCTTTGACGGCCTTCAGTTTGTTCTGCAGCTCCTTTATGGAGAAGTGCGCGCTGAGATACAACCGCACATGTCTGAAAACCTGTTTGTCCATTGATATATTATTACTGCTTATGTATATCTTTCAGAAAAAGAAAGGTGTCCGCTTTCGTACTCAGCAACTGCACAGGAACTCCATGTGAATCGTTGACTTCACATGGGTGAGGATCTGACATGGTGCTTAAATGCGTCATGAAAAATAAAATAAAATTGACACAGCACTTGTAATCATCATGAAACAGAGATACTCCTATCACGCGAGCCTCATATGGGCAGGATGCTCTCCGAGCTCTGTGGAGGCGGAGAGTCTCAGGGCATTGTCGAAAGTGCTTGGCCTATCCGTGAATACTATCATACGCATCCTCAAAGAAGGCGACCACTGCAGGACAGGCAAACGTGTTACCATTGAGCGGCGCCCACAAACAGATGCAGCCCTGGTTCTGTCCCTTCAATACCACTGGTCTCCAGGCCACCAGAAGATCCAACAGCTATCGCATCACATAGCTCTGACGCACTAGGTTTCCGAGTACGTGAGGGGAAAGCGCTAAGTTAGCCTTTCGAGGCCGTGACCGTTTTCGACAGCACCTTGACAGACCGTCAAATACCGTCCTTCTCGCTCCGTGACATATCAGGTCGCGTAGAAGAGCCTAAAACATGCACGCCATGGCGGCCTTTGCCCACTTTTTCCCCGCTCCCCTATCAGCTAGTGGACATGTCATGATCTGACCCTATCCCAATACGACCTACTTAAGCAGGTGTGCAACCTTTCGAGCGATTCGAGCATCTTCACACTGAGTTCTGCCATGTGGGTTATCAGGTGCAGGTGGCTTCGAGCTTCCTCCAGCAATTCTTCAGAACTTTTTCCGACGTGCTTAGGCATCATGTATGCAGTTTCGGCAGCCAAATGGAGAGCTGTGAGCTGTTTCGTGATTCTAGCAATAAGGGCCGACAGCTCATGATCAAGTGTTGTGACCTTGGGACGATGCAAGTTACTCCTGCTCAGATCAACATGCTTTTTGTTGCCGCGCGAGGCTCCTGGATATGACATTCCCGTTCCGATGGGTGTGCTCAAGTATATGTTAGTGACCTAAATAATCAAAATTTTTCTTGGAGGAATGCAACCCATGCAAAGCCGTGCTTGAGTGAGTTTCAATCTCTAAGCGGACGGCGTATACTTTGTCCCAACGAAGCCAAACCAGGAGTGGGGTTCGTACCCTGGTTAACTGATTCATCAGGATGCAAACCTTACACTAAGTACGACGCCAGTCTCTGGTCCTCCGGAAGATTATGCTTCACTATATATAAGGGTTTCATTGATTCAAAAGTTCTGCTCACGACACATTTGAGCCTAGATCCCATTCCGAGCTACCAACTCCGTATGATTACCAAGCTCCGCAATCCGCCCCCCTTGAACCACTGCAATCTGGTCCACATTCTTGATTGTGGATAGCCTATGCGCATGGTAACAGTGGTTCGCCCGTCGCAGCCCGATCGATCGCTTTTTGTACTTCAAGCTCACATGTGGAATCCAAGAAGGGTAGCTTTGGACGCAATAGGTCCTCATCTTAAATGCACCTTTCATCCCTTTCTTGTTTTTGGAAGTTGCCGACTAGAAGTAGGGCTGCTCCAATAGATTCCTTATTCGTTGCTAACGCTGCTTATTACAAGGGTCTCTTACGCCGGCTATTTTCATCACTACTGTGCGAGCTTCTCTGCTGACATTGTCTGTGTAACTCATACTGCCGTATTCAAGAAGTATGGAAGCTCGTGTCCGAGCACAACACAACACCCTTGGCGCTCCCTGCCTTCCAGTTGATGTACATGATTGTCGGCTGTATGGTGCTTGGGCGTCTATGGTAGTATGGGTTTAATGGTATTAGTCAGGAATGATTCATGGGCATACAATTGGGTATGCTGGCATGATGGATCAAAGTGGTAGTAGCAAGTTTGCCTGCTTGGCAACCAAGGGCCAAATTTGACCAAGTTCGGCTCCAGCGAGGGCTGTCAAACTTGGGACCTGCTTAAAGCTTAGGTCTAAGGGCGTAAGGGTTAGGGTTAGGAACAGGGTTAGTGAACGCGTAGGGGTTAAGCCAGGTATGTGGTTGGACGTGCTCTCGTGCTCTCCGTTGATGTTTATTCTTAGGGTGGTTGAATGGCATTGATTTGGTAGTGGCTTGTGATAGGTTCGTTCAGGTTCAGTATGATCAACGGCCGCCGCATAAGCGTCTCTCCCTCCTCCATGTGGGTCTGCAGGGCATCACATGGAGAATACGGACGGATGTGTCCGTTTCCAATAGCGATAGAAGTGGGAATAGCGAGTCTTACCGAGAGACAGCAGTACAGCCTTTATCATGTCCTTGATTATCTCCTCACACGGCACGACCAACGCCGAGGACTACATGGGTGGGAAGCCTTGTGATATGCAATCTTGCTGCAGGAAAGCTGTGGGAAACGCATGATACCAGGGTATCAGCCACAGCATCGGCGTTTGGACCGGGTATATGAAGCTCGGATCTATTCTCCATATAGAACAGGTTGACAGTTATGTCAAGGTGTGTCATCCCTGTTGCGAGGACACCCAACAGCCGAACGTAGCATTCAACCATGAAGGTGAACATTTCCGGGTCCCCATGGTGTCCTGCTATAGTCAAAGCTGCACTCAAAGAGTTGCAGGACTGGCGTCCCTCTTGAGAGTTGCCGCTGAAGCTGTTCATATTGTTCATGTTTGTTTCACGTGCGACGCTGAAGGTTGCAAAGGGATGTTTCTATCTTGATACAGTACAAATGGATTAAAATGTGACCCGCAAACGCACTTAGCTGCTTCATCTCCGAACTGCAATCCGGCCATGGAACTAAAAGGTACAGCTCGGGTTGGTCATCGGCCCTTCTCTTTTGACTGGTGAATCGGTGTATGGAGGGAGATCATCCAATCTCACAGCGTGTGGGGTTGCTGAGCACGCGGCTGCAGGGATAGCTGCACTAACCACCCATGCTTTCCCTGCTTCAAGGATCTCGTTCGGAACAAGCAGCACGATGTGGCCTGCGGGAACATGGCAGTACCGTCCACCCCAAGGCGCGGCGTATCCTGGTAAGCTAGCTGTTGTCACAGTATCTGAAGGTGGGATAGACATGGCTTTCGAGCCGTTCAGAATGGGACGGAGGATATGATCTGAGGCGCAGCAGCCTTTCCGTCGCTAGTTGCCGTGTATACCAAGTCCGCTCACTGACACATTCTGACAGCGCGTCACAAACGCGCGGCAAGAAGTGTACGCTATACAGTCTCCTGCCCCATTCCGTTGAACGTTGGACAAACGTAGCTTCAGTGCGACGGGAATCCCCGAGATAGAAAACAAGAAGCGTTTCGAACTTTTTTTTTCTATCTCTATGAAAAACAAAGGTATCACCTTCTTTCTGAAGAAAACATGCACTTTGGAGACACTGATAGATCGGTCACTGAGGAAAGAGACCTTGGAGGACTCATCAATACTCCAAACACTAAGCAACTGCTTCGAGAGTTTATCGAAGTTCATTTGATGGTGCGTGATCTTCAACGGCGCTTGAAAGATGCCAAAAGTAGTCGGCAAGCAGTGGAAAAGGACCTGGCGCAGGTCTTTACTGAGGCGGAGGTTCAGACGGTCGACATCCCGGGCTTTCGTTTATACCGGTACGATCAACGGCTGGTTCCGTACCATCTGCCTAGGCGACCGAACACTTGCACCACCGTGAAGCAAACCACGCACGCTGGTAGAAAACGCATGTGTAGAAGCCTCCTGAAGTTCCGGCTCTAGAGCGCTCGCCGAAACGAAACGCAACCAACAAAGAATAAAATCTTTTCTGAAAGATAGAATCCTCTGTCTTTCAGAAAGGACAAGACATTGCGTGTAAACATGCCTACCTCGTCTTGCAAAAGCCTTTCCATCCAGGCCTTCACAAAGAAGAAGCTTTATGAGATCATACCTGCAGCTTGGGTTAGGGTTTAGGGTTAGGGTTAGGGTTAGGGTTAGGGTTAGGGTTAGGGTTAGGGTTAGGGTTAGGGTTAGGGTTAGGGTTAGGGTTAGGGTTAGGGTTAGGGTTAGGGTTAGGGTTAGGGTTAGGGTTAGGGTTAGGGTTAGGGTTAGGGTTAGGGTTAGGGTTAGGGTTAGGGTTAGGGTTAGGGTTAGGGTTAGGGTTAGGGTTAGGGTTAGGGTTAGGGTTAGGGTTAGGGTTAGGGTTAGGGTTAGGGTTAGGGTTAGGGTTAGGGTTAGGGTTAGGGTTAGGGTTAGGGTTAGGGTTAGGGTTAGGGTTAGGGTTACAAGACCCCCTGGGTTGGGTTTTATTTTTGGGTTGCCTGGAACCCTAGGGACTTAGAAATTTTCGGGTTTTTTGGCTTTTGGGTGTGTTCTACAGTTCAAATTCTTGACTCTGAGGGGTGTGGTGGCGGGGGGTGTTGCGCACCTAGGCAAGTCAGGGGGGACTAGGTGTGCAAGGGCAAGTGATGGGTCATATGGGTGGTGGTGCGGGTACGGGGGGGGGGGGGGCAGGGGTGCCAATAGGGGAGGGGGGGGGGTTGATATAAAGGGGAAATATATGTTATATATACGTTTTAGGACTTGTGCAAATTGGGATTTTTTAGTGCCGATCCGGAGTTGGCGTCCTAATTAAAAGTTGGCCCCATATCATATTCTCTAATTGAAGTACTCTCGGATTGGCAATCCGTGCAGAAACGGCTTCAGAAACTTAGAAAAACGAAATTTTCACGCGACGGGGGGTAAAAAGTTGGAAAATGTGGTGATATCTCAACATCTGGCTGACTATCCAGTGGAGGGCACTTAATGAAAGTTGATTGTAGCCTATGGTTTGCATAGCTGATGTGGTAGCAAATCTTGTGTAACCTTGCTTTTGGCTGAAGAACAGGGCCCCTTTTCAATTCTCAAGTAGTGACCCCCAAGACCTCCTAACAAAAGACACGAGTACGTATGTGCAGGCAAAGGGGTTTGGCTGTGTTCTCCAGTAAACATTTTGTGATTCCGCTGTGCATCGTAGACTGTTTGTAGGACCGTTGCGGAATGTCATTTACCAAAACTGTTGAACATTTTCCGTTTAAAGCAGTGTTCTACAGTTTGTCCATGCAGGTTAGAGCACGTGACCTGGGCTTGCTTGCAGGGTATGCAGAGTGAGAGGGTTGGGGTTAGAGATTTCCCAGATCACTTATTAAATTCAGCCAAACTGTCTCTGTCATGGAACATTTAAAATGGTGGAAAGTAGTATTGCATTTATTGATTTAGAGTACATTGGAAAAGCGCACATTCAGAAAAGGGTTTTGGTGTAAAGTTATCAACGACATTCAACAGTACTAAAGGACTTCCGCAAGCATGTCACGGACTTGGTTCTGTCCAAAAGTCGTACGGCACTCAGGGTACCTGGCGCAGCGGAGACGGAAACGATGCTGACCGCCAATGCTATGAAAAGCTGAGCCTCCACAGTTGGGACATTGAAGCTGATCACGATGCTGATGGAAGAGTTCACAGATATTGCCAATGGGAGCAGCATCAGGCACTTCCCCATCCCCATGACCCCACCAAGCACGAGCAGGATCAATGACGGGTGCAATGCCTTTGAACCATCCGGGATTGAAACCAAAAGAGTTGAGAACATCTCGGAAGCGCTGACAGTCTGTCACAGTAGTCTGTCTATTGCGATCTCCTCTGAATAGAACTCTGGTGGCAGCGTCCATGATGCCATTGATGAGACTGTAGTACTCTTCCACCGGCACAAGCTTCAAGGAGTTTGCGCCCATGTGCTGGAAAATGGTCTCGATCTGGTCCAAATGGAGATTCAAAACCATCTGTTCTGCTGATTCCAACCTGGCGCACTGAACTCGCACTTCAACTCGCATGCCAGTAATGTGGAGCGGGTGACCGTTGAGCCATTGACGTAAACCTCTCAGTGTCTCACTGCGATCACCAAGGCTGGACTTGGTTTGGGGCATTCGCGAAGACAAAGTCGAAGAGTAGGCTTTGAGCGCATGAACAAGCTTTGGGTAGCAAGTAACCCGAACATTGGCGTGACCCGCAATGTCAAAGCGGGTGGACCCAAGGGTTAGGGTTAGGGTTAGGGTTAGGGTTAGGGTTAGGGTTAGGGTTAGGGTTAGGGTTAGGGTTAGGGTTAGGGTTAGGGTTAGGGTTAGGGTTAGGGTTAGGGTTAGGGTTAGGGTTAGGGTTAGGGTTAGGGTTAGGGTTAGGGTTAGGGTTAGGGTTAGGGTTAGGGTTAGGGTTAGGGTTAGGGTTAGGGTTAGGGTTAGGGTTAGGGTTAGGGTTAGGGTTAGGGTTAGGGTTAGGGTTAGGGTTAGGTTAGGGTTAGGGTTAGGGTTAGGGTTAGGGTTAGGGTTAGGGTTAGGGTTAGGGTTAGGGTTAGGGTTAGGGTTAGGGTTAGGGTTAGGGTTAGGGTTAGGGTTAGGGTTAGGGTTAGGGTTAGGGTTAGGGTTAGGGTTAGGGTTAGGGTTAGGGTTAGGGTTAGGGTTAGGGTTAGGGTTAGGGTTAGGGTTAGGGTTAGGGTTAGGGTTAGGGTTAGGGTTAGGGTTACAAGACCCCCTGGGTTGGGTTTTATTATTGGGTTGCCTGGAACCCTAGGGACTTAGAAATTTTCGAGTTTTCTGGCTTTTGGGTGTGTTCTACAGTTCGAATTCTTGACTCTGAGGGATGTAGTGGTGGGGGGGTGTTGCGCACCTAGGCAAGTCGGGGAGGACTAGGTGTGCAAGGGCAAGTGATGGGTCATATGGGTGGTGGTGCGGGTACGGGGGGGGGCAGGGGTGCCAATAGGGGGGGGGGGGGGTTGATATAAAGGGGACATATATGTTATATATACGTTATAGGACTTGTGCAAATTGGGATTCTTATAGTGCCGATCCGGAGTTGGCGTCCTAATTGAAAAGTTGGACCCATATCATATTCTCTAATTGAAGTACTCTCGGATTGGCAATCCGTGCGGAAACGGCTTCAGAAACTTAGAAAAACGAAATTTTCACGCGACGGGGGGTAAAAAGTTGGAAAATGTGGTGATATCTCAACATCTGGCTGACTATCCAGTGTAGGGCACTTAATGAAAGTTGATTGTAGCCTATGGTTTGCATGGCTGATGTGGTAGCAAATCTTGTGTAACCTTGCTTTTGGCTGAAGAACAGGGCCCCTTTTCAATTCTCAAGTAGTGACCCCCAAGACCTCCTAACAAAAGACACGAGTACGTATGTGCAGGCAAAGGGGTTTGGCTGTGTTCTCCAGTAAACATTTTGTGATTCCGCTGTGCATCGTAGACTGTTTGTAGGACCCTTGCGGAATGTTATTTACCAAAACTGTTGAACATTTTCCGGTTAAAGCAGTGTTCTACAGTTTGTCCATGCAGGTGAGAGCACGTGACCTGGGCTTGCTTGCAGGGTACGCAGAGTGAGAGGGTTAGGGTTAGAGATTTCCCAGATCACTTATTAAATTCAGCCAAACTGTCTCTGTCATGGAACATTTAAAATGGTGGGAAGTAGTATTGCATTTATTGATTTAGAGTACATTGGAAAAGCGCACATTCAGAAAAGGGTTTTGGTGTAACGTTATCAACGGCATTCAACAGTACTAAAGGACTTCCGCAAGCATGTCACGGACTTGGTTCTGTCCAAAAGTCGTACGGCACTCAGGGTACCTGGCGCAGCGGAGACGGAAACGATGCTGACCGCCAATGCTATGAAAAGCTGAGCCTCCACAGTTGGGACATTGAAGCTGATCACGATGCTGATGGAAGAGTTCACGGATATTGCCAATGGGAGCAGCATCAGGCACTTCCCCATCCCCATGACCCCACCAAGCACGAGCAGGATCAATGACGGGTGCAATGCCTTTGAACCATCCGGGGTTGAAACCAAAAGAGTTGAGAACATCTCGGAAGCGCTGACAGTCTGTCACAGTAGTCTGTCTATTGCGATCTCCTCTGAATAGAACTCTGGTGGCAGCGTCCATGATGCCATTGATGAGACTGTAGTACTCTTCCACCGGCACAAGCTTCAAGGAGTTTGCGCCCATGTGCTGGAAAATGGTCTCGATCTGGTCCAAATGGAGATTCAAAACCATCTGTTCCGCTGATTCCAACCTGGCGCACTGAACTCGCACTTCAACTCGCATGCCAGTAATGTGGAGCGGGTGGACTTGGTTTGGGGCATTCGCGAAGACAAAGTCGAAGAGTAGGCTTTGAGCGCATGAACAAGCTTTGGGTAGCAAGTAACCCGAACATTGGCGTGACCCGCAATGTCAAAGCGGGTGGACCCAAATCCCTCACCAAGGATGGTGAGCATGGGAAGGGTTAGGGTTAGGGTTAGGGTTAGGGTTAGGGTTAGGGTTAGGGTTAGGGTTAGGGTTAGGGTTACAGGACTGTTCCCGGTTATGGGTTATTTTTGGCCATCCAAAAAGTGTCAAATAAAGTTGCTAGCAATGTTCAGGGGCATCTTACTGTAATGTGCTTCAAATCTTGGGGCATGTTTTCCACTCAATGCCCCGGGAAAATCTGTTTTTCCGATTTTTTACTATGAAAATATTGCCAAAATGCATTTTCTGAAACTCTGAGTGGATGGATTTCGCTTAAAGTGAGATATGTCTCAGAAAACATCCCCAAAAACATCTAGGAACCTTCATCTACTCTAGTATTCATCAACTCCTGGCACTTTTTGTTTCCAGGCAATATGGGGGTGTTCTCCAGTTGGCGGCGAATGACTCATTTTTGCTATGATCTCGGGGACGGAGGCGGAAGCGAAGTAGAGAAGACAGGGCGAGAGTGATAGGCGACAAGAGATTTTATTGGCAAAACAAGAAACAAGGACTAGAACAGGAGATGAGAAGAACTGGTGTTGATCTGCTGGGGAGGAAGGGAACGGACAAAGAGAGGCCGGCTATTTATAGATAGGCAACCCAGCAGATCAGAGAACTACAACAACAAGAGGGGACTGGGGGGGCATCAGCTATGCTCCTAGAGCGTGCGTGGCGAGCGTAGAGAGCATTGCTACAGCTGCTGGCTATGGGGAAGTAGTGGGGGGTGTGGAGAAGCCGAGGGGGGGATTGGCGAAATGAGAGGAGAGAGGAGGAGTGGCGATATTGCAAGAGGATTGGCAAAATGAGAGGAGAGAGGGGGAGTGGCATTGACATTGACAGGGTAGGGTTAGGGTTAGGGTTAGGGTTAGGGTTAGGGTTAGGGTTAGGGTTACAAGACCCCCTGGGTTGGGTTTTATTATTGGGTTGCCTGGAACCCTAGGGACTTAGAAATTTTCGAGTTTTCTGGCTTTTGGGTGTGTTCTACAGTTCGAATTTTTGACTCTGAGGGAGGTAGTGGCGGGGGGTATTGCGCACCTAGGCAAGTCGGGGAGGACTAGGTGTGCAAGGGCAAGTGATGGGTCATATGGGCGGTGGTGCGGGTACGGGGGGGGGGGGTTGATATAAAGGGGACATATATGTTATATATACGTTATAGGACTTGTGCAAATTGGGATTTTTCTAGTGCCGATCCGGAGTTGGCGTCCTAATTGAAAAGTTGGCCCCATATCATATTCTCTAATTGAAGTACTCTCGGATTGGCAATCCGTGCGGAAACGGCTTCAGAAACTTAGAAAAACGAAATTTTCACGCGACGGGGGGTAAAAAGTTGGAAAATGTGGTGATATCTCAACATCTGGCTGACTATCCAGTGTAGGGCACTTAATGAAAGTTGATTGTAGCCTATGGTTTGCATAGCTGATGTGGTAGCAAATCTTGTGTAACCTTGCTTTTGGCTGAAGAACAGGGTTAGGGTTAGGGGTTAGGGTTAGGGTTAGGGTTACAGGACTGTTCCCGGTTATGGGTTATTTTTGGCCATCCAAAAAGTGTCAAATAAAGTTGCTAGCAATGTTCAGGGGCATCTTACTGTAATGTGCTTCAAATCTTGGGGCATGTTTTCCACTCAATGCCCCGGGAAAATCTGTTTTTCCGATTTTTTACTATGAAAATATTGCCAAAATGCATTTTCTGAAACTCTGAGTGGATGGATTTCGCTTAAAGTGAGATATGTCTCAGAAAACATCCCCAAAAACATCTTAGGGTTAGGGTTAGGTTAGGGTTAGGGTTAGGGTTAGGGTTAGGGTTAGGGTTAGGGTTAGGGTTAGGGTTAGGGTTAGGGTTAGGGTTAGGGTTAGGGTTAGGGTTAGGGTTAGGGTTAGGGTTAGGGTTAGGGTTAGGGTTAGGGTTAGGGTTAGGGTTAGGGTTAGGGTTAGGGTTAGGGTTAGGGTTAGGGTTAGGGTTAGGGTTAGGGTTAGGGTTAGGGTTAGGGTTAGGTTAGGGTTAGGGTTAGGGTTAGGGTTAGGGTTAGGGTTACAAGACCCCCTGGGTTGGGTTTTATTATTGGGTTGCCTGGAACCCTAGGGACTTAGAAATTTTCGAGTTTTCTGGCTTTTGGGTGTGTTCTACAGTTCGAATTTTTGACTCTGAGGGAGGTAGTGGCGGGGGGTATTGCGCACCTAGGCAAGTCGGGGAGGACTAGGTGTGCAAGGGCAAGTGATGGGTCATATGGGCGGTGGGTGCGGGGGTACGGGGGGGGGGGGGTTGATATAAAGGGGACATATATGTTATATATACGTTATAGGACTTGTGCAAATTGGGATTTTTCTAGTGCCGATCCGGAGTTGGCGTCCTAATTGAAAAGTTGGCCCCATATCATATTCTCTAATTGAAGTACTCTCGGATTGGCAATCCGTGCGGAAACGGCTTCAGAAACTTAGAAAAACGAAATTTTCACGCGACGGGGGGTAAAAGTTGGAAAATGTGGTGATATCTCAACATCTGGCTGACTATCCAGTGTAGGGCACTTAATGAAAGTTGATTGTAGCCTATGGTTTGCATAGCTGATGTGGTAGCAAATCTTGTGTAACCTTGCTTTTGGCTGAAGAACAGGGTTAGGGTTAGGGGTTAGGGTTAGGGTTAGGGTTACAGGACTGTTCCCGGTTATGGGTTATTTTTGGCCATCCAAAAAGTGTCAAATAAAGTTGCTAGCAATGTTCAGGGGCATCTTACTGTAATGTGCTTCAAATCTTGGGGCATGTTTTCCACTCAATGCCCCGGGAAAATCTGTTTTTCCGATTTTTTACTATGAAAATATTGCCAAAATGCATTTTCTGAAACTCTGAGTGGATGGATTTCGCTTAAAGTGAGATATGTCTGGGTTAGGGTTAGGGTTTAGGGGTTAGGGTTAGGGTTAGGGTTAGGGTTAGGGTTAGGGTTAGGGTTAGGGTTAGGGTTAGGGTTAGGGTTAGGGTTAGGGTTAGGGTTAGGGTTAGGGTTAGGGTTAGGGTTAGGGTTAGGGTTAGGGTTAGGGTTAGGGTTAGGGTTAGGGTTAGGGTTAGGGTTAGGGTTAGGGTTAGGGTTAGGGTTAGGGTTAGGGTTAGGGTTAGGGTTAGGGTTAGGGTTAGGGTTAGGGTTAGGGTTAGGGTTAGGGTTAGGGTTAGGGTTAGGGTTAGGGTTAGGGTTAGGGTTAGGGGGTTAGGGTTAGGGTTAGGGTTAGGGTTAGGGTTAGGGTTAGGGTTAGG